>NW_027438966.1:0-300000 GCF_040939455.1 Microcebus murinus | reverse complement strand
GCCCCCGCTGTGCCGCGGGGGCCCAGCCTGGTGTCTTCCCTGAGGCCCTGCGGCTGCCGGCTGGGCTGCCGCTCCCCGCAAGGGGAGAGCCGCGGAGGTGGGGACCGCCTCCTGATGGGGACGTACACGCAGCTCTCCAAGTCGGATTCCGGGGCTCTCTGTCCTGCCCGAAGGCCCAGCCGGCCTGCGGGTCCTTAGAGTGGCAAAAACCTCCGAAAACTGAGACTGAGGGTCCGGTGGGTGTCTGCACTTTTGTGCTGGGCACCCCAGGGAGGCCCGGGGGCTGGCTGGACAACGTGGTCTGCTGGGCTGGGGGGTTGGAGGAGCAACTGATGCCCTTTGCACTTTGGGTAGCAAGAGTCTGAGGTGTCTCTGAGCCCTGTGCCCTGTGGGGGGGGGGCGGGGGGGAGGAGGAGGAGGAGGAGGAGGAGGAGGTGGGAAGGGCCGGGGCCTGCAGTCCTGTTCCCGGGGTGGCACGGCAAGTGGCTTCTTCTACAGGCTGCTTGGCCTGGGCTCCCTGCACCTGGGCCTTTGGAGGACCGGCCCTGTGCTTGCCAACACTTCCTGCAGGGACCCAGAGCTGGGAGGTGGCATCTCTCAGCCCTGGGTCGGGCAGAGCCCCAGCGGGCCATGCCCACAACCTCTCTCAGCACCGGTCCCCCAGAAGGCTCCTTTGGGACCAGGATTCTCTTGCGGTGACTCTTTAAGGTCTGGCCCCTGGATGGAGGGGCACCAGGAGTAGAGGAGCAGGAAGGGGAAGGGGGTGGCCATGCGAGGGGACACTTTGAGGCCAAGTCCCAGCTTCAGCCTGATCCTCCTGGGAACCCCGCTCTGAGACAAGGAGCCGGGCTTCCCATTCCCACAGCAGCCAGTCGTGGGCTGAGGACACCTGGGGCGTTGGGAACTCCCTGGCTTCTCCTTGGTTTAACATCTGGAGCTGCTTGTGAATCGCGCCGCCACACACACCCGAGCGCAGGTGTCTTCCGCACAGACTGCGGGCCTCGCTCTTCTGAATGCCGCTAGCTCGCCACCCACCCACGGGTGAACCCGGTCAGGGTGCTTTCTCTAAGGGGCAGACTCTTTTCCGGGCGGGCTACCGGTGTCTCTGTTTGCTCGTTTCTTTCTTCCATTTCGGGAAAGTCTTCCTTGCTGGGTGTGGAAATCTCCTATGCCTTCCCTCGCCTATTCTGTCAGCTTTAAAATTCTCTTTCAGTTGCCACCCTCACAGATGGATTAGGAAACTCTTTCCGGTGCACTCATTAGTGAAATGACCTCCAGGAAGCTGGAATCCAATATCTAATGGCCGATTTTTAGCGAGTCCACACGCCAGGGTGGTCGGGGTCCAATGCAGCCCCGGCCAGGCCCAGGCCCCTTGGACTGGGCCACAGGAGGACACGGAGGAGGGTCCCGGCCCCCACGAAGCGGTGCCGGCAGTTCTCCACGGGCTTGGGCGTTTTCCAGAGGTAGGAGATGGAGGGGACTGATTTCTTCAGCGCCCCCCAAACCAGGCCACCCCACCCCACCCATGGGACACATCCCCAGAGAGAGACGCCCCATACACTGGCTGTGCCCCAGCCCTGGCCCGGGGGAATAGGCGGCAGCCCACCCACAGGGCGAGGGGGGGGGCGCAGCTGAAAGGGGTTGTGGGGGAGGGCGGCCCCTGGCTGGGGTCAAAGGGCGAGCGTCCCGCGCGTGCGCAGTCAGCGGCAGGCAGCGACGCGCTGGGGGTGGGCAGCGGGTAGGTGAAGGAGGCCGGGCGAGGAGACGAGGGGGGCTGGGAGGGCTCCACCTTGGCGAGTCCAGCCGTGGAGGCGCATCTTGTGTGAGTGTGAGTGAGTGTGAGTGTGTGTGTGTGTGTATAGAGAGACAGCCCCCCGCCCCGCCCCGCCCCGCCCATCACCCCCGTCCCTGGGAGCCCGCGGGACCCGGCCGGCGAACTCAACCGGCCCGGCCCGGCGCGGGGCCTGGGGCGGGAGGCGGCGGCGGGGAAGCCCAGAGAGGCTCGGCTTCTTGAGCGGGGCAGGGGCGCCCTCCGCCGCCGCCGTCTAGGGCCACACCACCCTGAACGCCCCCGATCTCGTCTGGTCTCGGAAGCTAAGCGGGGTCGGGCCTGGTTAGTACTTGGATGGGAGACCGCCTGGGAATACCGGGTGCCACAGGCTGCTGCTTTTTTTTTTTTTTTTTTTTTTTTTGCCTCTTGTTCTGTCCCCTTTCTGGGAGCGCGGCGGCGGCCCGGGGTGGGGGTCACCCCCACCCTCAGCGCCCGCCCGCGGTGCCTGGCGCCCCAGCCCGCACCGTGGGGCCTCCTCTTGTCCCAAGCCGCGACACCGCCGCCACGCGGCAGCATGCGTGGCATCTGGACTGTCAGGTCTCAGACCAAAGGTCTGCTCTGTGGGAACCGACACGCTGGAGGAAACCTTGAGAGTCTGAGAGGGGAGGGAGTTCCAGAAGAAGGCCAGGATGTCATTTTGAGGGAGTATGTGACCAGAACTCGTCCCGTTGCTTTTGGGGTTCTATGGGCTACACGCAGGAATCTTTGGTGGTGGCACCTGATGTTGGGGGATCCGGAGTCACACCCAGACCTGCTCCACAGGCCTCCTTTTACTTTTCTCTTCGGATTCATGATTTTTAAAAAGTGTCTCTTACCTCTATGATTGCATTTTCTTTTCTCTCTCTTTTCAAGCAGATGATGGGAGTACAAGTATTCAGGTGACATGTGTTGCCCGTGCCCCCCTCCCCCCTGTGTTCTTTTTTTTTTTTTTTTTTTTTTTTTTGAGACAGAGTCTCGTTTTGCTGCCCAGGCTAGAGTGAGTGCCATGGCGTCAGCCTAGCTCACGGCAACCTCAATCTCCGGGCTCAAGCAATCCTGCTGCCTCAGCCTCCCGAGTAGTTGGGACTACAGGCATGCACCACCACGCCCGGCTGTGTTTTTCTATATATATTAGTTGGCCAATTAATTTCTTTCTATTTTTAGTAGAGACGGGGGTCTCGCTCTTGCTCAGGCTGGTTTCGAACTCCTGACCTGGAGCAATCCGCCCGCCTCGGCCTCCCAGAGAGCTAGGATTACAGGCGTGAGCCACCGCGCCCGGCCCCCCCTGTGTTCTTATTCATATACCTCTCATGTTGTTGCAGCGTATTGTGGGGGTACCAATGTTAAGGTCGGGTGCCTTGCCCTCTCCAAGCCTCCCCCCTCGGGTCAGAGCTTCAAGTGCGCCCATCCCCCAGTCGGTGCGCACCCACCC
Source organism: Microcebus murinus (assembly GCF_040939455.1). Taxonomy (NCBI): domain Eukaryota; kingdom Metazoa; phylum Chordata; class Mammalia; order Primates; family Cheirogaleidae; genus Microcebus; species Microcebus murinus. The sequence continues at coordinate 296,758 of NW_027438966.1, read as the reverse complement.
CATGCCTAATGGATGTGTATGCCCCTCCCCTCCCCCCACCCGCCCGACACCCACCCGATGAAGGTGATTCCTCTCTGTCCACTTAGGCGTCCATCCGTTCGTACCAATTTGCTGGTGAGCGCGCTCACGTGGTGCTCGTGTGTCCATTCTTGGGATACCTGGCTTACTGGAACGGGTTCCAGCTCTGGCCAGGAGAACACGAGAGGCGCCCTCTCACCGCTGCTCCTCACAGCCGAATGGCACTCCGTGGTGTCCACGCGCCACATTTTATTAATGCACTCCTGGATGGATGGGCACTCGGGTCGCTTCCACGTCTTTGCGATTGTGAATTGTGCCCTAACTGTCACCCTAACCCTTACCCAGCCCGTCTCCTCTGCCCCTGCCTGACGCGCTCCTCCCCGGCCAGGCCCGTCACTGTCCTGGGCCCCCGCCTGACCGGCTCCTCCCCGCCCGGCCTGTCACCGTCCTCTGCCCCTGCCTGACATGCTCCTTCCCGCCCGGCCTCTCACCGTCCTCGGCCCCTGCCTGACCGGCTCCTCCGTCGCCTGGGCCTTCCAAGGGCTTGGTGTGGACGCTGCTTCCAGGAAGCCCTCCAGAAACCCGGCAGCAGGGTGGCCGCAGCAGTCTCCAGCAGCCGTCCCTAAGTCGCGTGAGTGCGGGGGACGTGCCCCCGCTGTGCCGCGGGGGCCCAGCCTGGTGTCTTCCCTGAGGCCCTGCGGCTGCCGGCTGGGCTGCCGCTCCCCGCAAGGGGAGAGCCGCGGAGGTGGGGACCGCCTCCTGATGGGGACGTACACGCAGCTCTCCAAGTCGGATTCCGGGGCTCTCTGTCCTGCCCGAAGGCCCAGCCGGCCTGCGGGTCCTTAGAGTGGCAAAAACCTCCGAAAACTGAGACTGAGGGTCCGGTGGGTGTCTGCACTTTTGTGCTGGGCACCCCAGGGAGGCCCGGGGGCTGGCTGGACAACGTGGTCTGCTGGGCTGGGGGGTTGGAGGAGCAACTGATGCCCTTTGCACTTTGGGTAGCAAGAGTCTGAGGTGTCTCTGAGCCCTGTGCCCTGTGGGGGGGGGCGGGGGGGAGGAGGAGGAGGAGGAGGAGGAGGAGGTGGGAAGGGCCGGGGCCTGCAGTCCTGTTCCCGGGGTGGCACGGCAAGTGGCTTCTTCCACAGGCTGCTTGGCCTGGGCTCCCTGCACCTGGGCCTTTGGAGGACCGGCCCTGTGCTTGCCAACACTTCCTGCAGGGACCCAGAGCTGGGAGGTGGCATCTCTCAGCCCTGGGTCGGGCAGAGCCCCAGCGGGCCATGCCCACAACCTCTCTCAGCACCGGTCCCCCAGAAGGCTCCTTTGGGACCAGGATTCTCTTGCGGTGACTCTTTAAGGTCTGGCCCCTGGATGGAGGGGCACCAGGAGTAGAGGAGCAGGAAGGGGAAGGGGGTGGCCATGCGAGGGGACACTTTGAGGCCAAGTCCCAGCTTCAGCCTGATCCTCCTGGGAACCCCGCTCTGAGACAAGGAGCCGGGCTTCCCATTCCCACAGCAGCCAGTCGTGGGCTGAGGACACCTGGGGCGTTGGGAACTCCCTGGCTTCTCCTTGGTTTAACATCTGGAGCTGCTTGTGAATCGCGCCGCCACACACACCCGAGCGCAGGTGTCTTCCGCACAGACTGCGGGCCTCGCTCTTCTGAATGCCGCTAGCTCGCCACCCACCCACGGGTGAACCCGGTCAGGGTGCTTTCTCTAAGGGGCAGACTCTTTTCCGGGCGGGCTACCGGTGTCTCTGTTTGCTCGTTTCTTTCTTCCATTTCGGGAAAGTCTTCCTTGCTGGGTGTGGAAATCTCCTATGCCTTCCCTCGCCTATTCTGTCAGCTTTAAAATTCTCTTTCAGTTGCCACCCTCACAGATGGATTAGGAAACTCTTTCCGGTGCACTCATTAGTGAAATGACCTCCAGGAAGCTGGAATCCAATATCTAATGGCCGATTTTTAGCGAGTCCACACGCCAGGGTGGTCGGGGTCCAATGCAGCCCCGGCCAGGCCCAGGCCCCTTGGACTGGGCCACAGGAGGACACGGAGGAGGGTCCCGGCCCCCACGAAGCGGTGCCGGCAGTTCTCCACGGGCTTGGGCGTTTTCCAGAGGTAGGAGATGGAGGGGACTGATTTCTTCAGCGCCCCCCAAACCAGGCCACCCCACCCCACCCATGGGACACATCCCCAGAGAGAGACGCCCCATACACTGGCTGTGCCCCAGCCCTGGCCCGGGGGAATAGGCGGCAGCCCACCCACAGGGCGAGGGGGGGGGCGCAGCTGAAAGGGGTTGTGGGGGAGGGCGGCCCCTGGCTGGGGTCAAAGGGCGAGCGTCCCGCGCGTGCGCAGTCAGCGGCAGGCAGCGACGCGCTGGGGGTGGGCAGCGGGTAGGTGAAGGAGGCCGGGCGAGGAGACGAGGGGGGCTGGGAGGGCTCCACCTTGGCGAGTCCAGCCGTGGAGGCGCATCTTGTGTGAGTGTGAGTGAGTGTGAGTGTGTGTGTGTGTGTATAGAGAGACAGCCCCCCGCCCCGCCCCGCCCCGCCCATCACCCCCGTCCCTGGGAGCCCGCGGGACCCGGCCGGCGAACTCAACCGGCCCGGCCCGGCGCGGGGCCTGGGGCGGGAGGCGGCGGCGGGGAAGCCCAGAGAGGCTCGGCTTCTTGAGCGGGGCAGGGGCGCCCTCCGCCGCCGCCGTCTAGGGCCACACCACCCTGAACGCCCCCGATCTCGTCTGGTCTCGGAAGCTAAGCGGGGTCGGGCCTGGTTAGTACTTGGATGGGAGACCGCCTGGGAATACCGGGTGCCACAGGCTGCTGCTTTTTTTTTTTTTTTTTTTTTTTTTGCCTCTTGTTCTGTCCCCTTTCTGGGAGCGCGGCGGCGGCCCGGGGTGGGGGTCACCCCCACCCTCAGCGCCCGCCCGCGGTGCCTGGCGCCCCAGCCCGCACCGTGGGGCCTCCTCTTGTCCCAAGCCGCGACACCGCCGCCACGCGGCAGCATGCGTGGCATCTGGACTGTCAGGTCTCAGACCAAAGGTCTGCTCTGTGGGAACCGACACGCTGGAGGAAACCTTGAGAGTCTGAGAGGGGAGGGAGTTCCAGAAGAAGGCCAGGATGTCATTTTGAGGGAGTATGTGACCAGAACTCGTCCCGTTGCTTTTGGGGTTCTATGGGCTACACGCAGGAATCTTTGGTGGTGGCACCTGATGTTGGGGGATCCGGAGTCACACCCAGACCTGCTCCACAGGCCTCCTTTTACTTTTCTCTTCGGATTCATGATTTTTAAAAAGTGTCTCTTACCTCTATGATTGCATTTTCTTTTCTCTCTCTTTTCAAGCAGATGATGGGAGTACAAGTATTCAGGTGACATGTGTTGCCCGTGCCCCCCTCCCCCCTGTGTTCTTTTTTTTTTTTTTTTTTTTTTTTTTGAGACAGAGTCTCGTTTTGCTGCCCAGGCTAGAGTGAGTGCCATGGCGTCAGCCTAGCTCACGGCAACCTCAATCTCCGGGCTCAAGCAATCCTGCTGCCTCAGCCTCCCGAGTAGTTGGGACTACAGGCATGCACCACCACGCCCGGCTGTGTTTTTCTATATATATTAGTTGGCCAATTAATTTCTTTCTATTTTTAGTAGAGACGGGGGTCTCGCTCTTGCTCAGGCTGGTTTCGAACTCCTGACCTGGAGCAATCCGCCCGCCTCGGCCTCCCAGAGAGCTAGGATTACAGGCGTGAGCCACCGCGCCCGGCCCCCCCTGTGTTCTTATTCATATACCTCTCATGTTGTTGCAGCGTATTGTGGGGGTACCAATGTTAAGGTCGGGTGCCTTGCCCTCTCCAAGCCTCCCCCCTCGGGTCAGAGCTTCAAGTGCGCCCATCCCCCAGTCGGTGCGCACCCACCCCATGCCTAATGGATGTGTATGCCCCTCCCCTCCCCCCACCCGCCCGACACCCACCCGATGAAGGTGATTCCTCTCTGTCCACTTAGGCGTCCATCCGTTCGTACCAATTTGCTGGTGAGCGCGCTCACGTGGTGCTCGTGTGTCCATTCTTGGGATACCTGGCTTACTGGAACGGGTTCCAGCTCTGGCCAGGAGAACACGAGAGGCGCCCTCTCACCGCTGCTCCTCACAGCCGAATGGCACTCCGTGGTGTCCACGCGCCACATTTTATTAATGCACTCCTGGATGGATGGGCACTCGGGTCGCTTCCACGTCTTTGCGATTGTGAATTGTGCCCTAACTGTCACCCTAACCCTTACCCAGCCCGTCTCCTCTGCCCCTGCCTGACGCGCTCCTCCCCGGCCAGGCCCGTCACTGTCCTGGGCCCCCGCCTGACCGGCTCCTCCCCGCCCGGCCTGTCACCGTCCTCTGCCCCTGCCTGACATGCTCCTTCCCGCCCGGCCTCTCACCGTCCTCGGCCCCTGCCTGACCGGCTCCTCCGTCGCCTGGGCCTTCCAAGGGCTTGGTGTGGACGCTGCTTCCAGGAAGCCCTCCAGAAACCCGGCAGCAGGGTGGCCGCAGCAGTCTCCAGCAGCCGTCCCTAAGTCGCGTGAGTGCGGGGGACGTGCCCCCGCTGTGCCGCGGGGGCCCAGCCTGGTGTCTTCCCTGAGGCCCTGCGGCTGCCGGCTGGGCTGCCGCTCCCCGCAAGGGGAGAGCCGCGGAGGTGGGGACCGCCTCCTGATGGGGACGTACACGCAGCTCTCCAAGTCGGATTCCGGGGCTCTCTGTCCTGCCCGAAGGCCCAGCCGGCCTGCGGGTCCTTAGAGTGGCAAAAACCTCCGAAAACTGAGACTGAGGGTCCGGTGGGTGTCTGCACTTTTGTGCTGGGCACCCCAGGGAGGCCCGGGGGCTGGCTGGACAACGTGGTCTGCTGGGCGGGGGGGTTGGAGGAGCAACTGATGCCCTTTGCACTTTGGGTAGCAAGAGTCTGAGGTGTCTCTGAGCCCTGTGCCCTGTGGGGGGGGGCGGGGGGGAGGAGGAGGAGGAGGAGGAGGAGGTGGGAAGGGCCGGGGCCTGCAGTCCTGTTCCCGGGGTGGCACGGCAAGTGGCTTCTTCCACAGGCTGCTTGGCCTGGGCTCCCTGCACCTGGGCCTTTGGAGGACCGGCCCTGTGCTTGCCAACACTTCCTGCAGGGACCCAGAGCTGGGAGGTGGCATCTCTCAGCCCTGGGTCGGGCAGAGCCCCAGCGGGCCATGCCCACAACCTCTCTCAGCACCGGTCCCCCAGAAGGCTCCTTTGGGACCAGGATTCTCTTGCGGTGACTCTTTAAGGTCTGGCCCCTGGATGGAGGGGCACCAGGAGTAGAGGAGCAGGAAGGGGAAGGGGGTGGCCATGCGAGGGGACACTTTGAGGCCAAGTCCCAGCTTCAGCCTGATCCTCCTGGGAACCCCGCTCTGAGACAAGGAGCCGGGCTTCCCATTCCCACAGCAGCCAGTCGTGGGCTGAGGACACCTGGGGCGTTGGGAACTCCCTGGCTTCTCCTTGGTTTAACATCTGGAGCTGCTTGTGAATCGCGCCGCCACACACACCCGAGCGCAGGTGTCTTCCGCACAGACTGCGGGCCGCCACACACACCCGAGCGCAGGTGTCTTCCGCACAGACTGCGGGCCTCGCTCTTCTGAATGCCGCTAGCTCGCCACCCACCCACGGGTGAACCCGGTCAGGGTGCTTTCTCTAAGGGGCAGACTCTTTTCCGGGCGGGCTACCGGTGTCTCTGTTTGCTCGTTTCTTTCTTCCATTTCGGGAAAGTCTTCCTTGCTGGGTGTGGAAATCTCCTATGCCTTCCCTCGCCTATTCTGTCAGCTTTAAAATTCTCTTTCAGTTGCCACCCTCACAGATGGATTAGGAAACTCTTTCCGGTGCACTCATTAGTGAAATGACCTCCAGGAAGCTGGAATCCAATATCTAATGGCCGATTTTTAGCGAGTCCACACGCCAGGGTGGTCGGGGTCCAATGCAGCCCCGGCCAGGCCCAGGCCCCTTGGACTGGGCCACAGGAGGACACGGAGGAGGGTCCCGGCCCCCACGAAGCGGTGCCGGCAGTTCTCCACGGGCTTGGGCGTTTTCCAGAGGTAGGAGATGGAGGGGACTGATTTCTTCAGCGCCCCCCAAACCAGGCCACCCCACCCCACCCATGGGACACATCCCCAGAGAGAGACGCCCCATACACTGGCTGTGCCCCAGCCCTGGCCCGGGGGAATAGGCGGCAGCCCACCCACAGGGCGAGGGGGGAGGCGCAGCTGAAAGGGGTTGTGGGGGAGGGCGGCCCCTGGCTGGGGTCAAAGGGCGAGCGTCCCGCGCGTGCGCAGTCAGCGGCAGGCAGCGACGCGCTGGGGGTGGGCAGCGGGTAGGTGAAGGAGGCCGGGCGAGGAGACGAGGGGGGCTGGGAGGGCTCCACCTTGGCGAGTCCAGCCGTGGAGGCGCATCTTGTGTGAGTGTGAGTGAGTGTGAGTGTGTGTGTGTGTGTATAGAGAGACAGCCCCCCGCCCCGCCCCGCCCCGCCCATCACCCCCGTCCCTGGGAGCCCGCGGGACCCGGCCGGCGAACTCAACCGGCCCGGCCCGGCGCGGGGCCTGGGGCGGGAGGCGGCGGCGGGGAAGCCCAGAGAGGCTCGGCTTCTTGAGCGGGGCAGGGGCGCCCTCCGCCGCCGCCGTCTAGGGCCACACCACCCTGAACGCCCCCGATCTCGTCTGGTCTCGGAAGCTAAGCGGGGTCGGGCCTGGTTAGTACTTGGATGGGAGACCGCCTGGGAATACCGGGTGCCACAGGCTGCTGCTTTTTTTTTTTTTTTTTTTTTTTGCCTCTTGTTCTGTCCCCTTTCTGGGAGCGCGGCGGCGGCCCGGGGTGGGGGTCACCCCCACCCTCAGCGCCCGCCCGCGGTGCCTGGCGCCCCAGCCCGCACCGTGGGGCCTCCTCTTGTCCCAAGCTGCGACACCGCCGCCACGCGGCAGCATGCGTGGCATCTGGACTGTCAGGTCTCAGACCAAAGGTCTGCTCTGTGGGAACCGACACGCTGGAGGAAACCTTGAGAGTCTGAGAGGGGAGGGAGTTCCAGAAGAAGGCCAGGATGTCATTTTGAGGGAGTATGTGACCAGAACTCGTCCCGTTGCTTTTGGGGTTCTATGGGCTACACGCAGGAATCTTTGGTGGTGGCACCTGATGTTGGGGGATCCGGAGTCACACCCAGACCTGCTCCACAGGCCTCCTTTTACTTTTCTCTTCGGATTCATGATTTTTAAAAAGTGTCTCTTACCTCTATGATTGCATTTTCTTTTCTCTCTCTTTTCAAGCAGATGATGGGAGTACAAGTATTCAGGTGACATGTGTTGCCCGTGCCCCCCTCCCCCCTGTGTTCTTTTTTTTTTTTTTTTTTTTTTTTTTGAGACAGAGTCTCGTTTTGCTGCCCAGGCTAGAGTGAGTGCCATGGCGTCAGCCTAGCTCACGGCAACCTCAATCTCCGGGCTCAAGCAATCCTGCTGCCTCAGCCTCCCGAGTAGTTGGGACTACAGGCATGCACCACCACGCCCGGCTGTGTTTTTCTATATATATTAGTTGGCCAATTAATTTCTTTCTATTTTTAGTAGAGATGGGGGTCTCGCTCTTGCTCAGGCTGGTTTCGAACTCCTGACCTGGAGCAATCCGCCCGCCTCGGCCTCCCAGAGAGCTAGGATTACAGGCGTGAGCCACCGCGCCCGGCCCCCCCTGTGTTCTTATTCATATACCTCTCATGTTGTTGCAGCGTATTGTGGGGGTACCAATGTTAAGGTCGGGTGCCTTGCCCTCTCCAAGCCTCCCCCCTCGGGTCAGAGCTTCAAGTGCGCCCATCCCCCAGTCGGTGCGCACCCACCCCATGCCTAATGGATGTGTATGCCCCTCCCCTCCCCCCACCCGCCCGACACCCACCCGATGAAGGTGATTCCTCTCTGTCCACTTAGGCGTCCATCCGTTCGTACCAATTTGCTGGTGAGCGCGCTCACGTGGTGCTCGTGTGTCCATTCTTGGGATACCTGGCTTACTGGAACGGGTTCCAGCTCTGGCCAGGAGAACACGAGAGGCGCCCTCTCACCGCTGCTCCTCACAGCCGAATGGCACTCCGTGGTGTCCACGCGCCACATTTTATTAATGCACTCCTGGATGGATGGGCACTCGGGTCGCTTCCACGTCTTTGCGATTGTGAATTGTGCCCTAACTGTCACCCTAACCCTTACCCAGCCCGTCTCCTCTGCCCCTGCCTGACGCGCTCCTCCCCGGCCAGGCCCGTCACTGTCCTGGGCCCCCGCCTGACCGGCTCCTCCCCGCCCGGCCTGTCACCGTCCTCTGCCCCTGCCTGACATGCTCCTTCCCGCCCGGCCTCTCACCGTCCTCGGCCCCTGCCTGACCGGCTCCTCCGTCGCCTGGGCCTTCCAAGGGCTTGGTGTGGACGCTGCTTCCAGGAAGCCCTCCAGAAACCCGGCAGCAGGGTGGCCGCAGCAGTCTCCAGCAGCCGTCCCTAAGTCGCGTGAGTGCGGGGGACGTGCCCCCGCTGTGCCGCGGGGGCCCAGCCTGGTGTCTTCCCTGAGGCCCTGCGGCTGCCGGCTGGGCTGCCGCTCCCCGCAAGGGGAGAGCCGCGGAGGTGGGGACCGCCTCCTGATGGGGACGTACACGCAGCTCTCCAAGTCGGATTCCGGGGCTCTCTGTCCTGCCCGAAGGCCCAGCCGGCCTGCGGGTCCTTAGAGTGGCAAAAACCTCCGAAAACTGAGACTGAGGGTCCGGTGGGTGTCTGCACTTTTGTGCTGGGCACCCCAGGGAGGCCCGGGGGCTGGCTGGACAACGTGGTCTGCTGGGCGGGGGGGTTGGAGGAGCAACTGATGCCCTTTGCACTTTGGGTAGCAAGAGTCTGAGGTGTCTCTGAGCCCTGTGCCCTGTGGGGGGGGGCGGGGGGGAGGAGGAGGAGGAGGAGGAGGAGGTGGGAAGGGCCGGGGCCTGCAGTCCTGTTCCCGGGGTGGCACGGCAAGTGGCTTCTTCTACAGGCTGCTTGGCCTGGGCTCCCTGCACCTGGGCCTTTGGAGGACCGGCCCTGTGCTTGCCAACACTTCCTGCAGGGACCCAGAGCTGGGAGGTGGCATCTCTCAGCCCTGGGTCGGGCAGAGCCCCAGCGGGCCATGCCCACAACCTCTCTCAGCACCGGTCCCCCAGAAGGCTCCTTTGGGACCAGGATTCTCTTGCGGTGACTCTTTAAGGTCTGGCCCCTGGATGGAGGGGCACCAGGAGTAGAGGAGCAGGAAGGGGAAGGGGGTGGCCATGCGAGGGGACACTTTGAGGCCAAGTCCCAGCTTCAGCCTGATCCTCCTGGGAACCCCGCTCTGAGACAAGGAGCCGGGCTTCCCATTCCCACAGCAGCCAGTCGTGGGCTGAGGACACCTGGGGCGTTGGGAACTCCCTGGCTTCTCCTTGGTTTAACATCTGGAGCTGCTTGTGAATCGCGCCGCCACACACACCCGAGCGCAGGTGTCTTCCGCACAGACTGCGGGCCTCGCTCTTCTGAATGCCGCTAGCTCGCCACCCACCCACGGGTGAACCCGGTCAGGGTGCTTTCTCTAAGGGGCAGACTCTTTTCCGGGCGGGCTACCGGTGTCTCTGTTTGCTCGTTTCTTTCTTCCATTTCGGGAAAGTCTTCCTTGCTGGGTGTGGAAATCTCCTATGCCTTCCCTCGCCTATTCTGTCAGCTTTAAAATTCTCTTTCAGTTGCCACCCTCACAGATGGATTAGGAAACTCTTTCCGGTGCACTCATTAGTGAAATGACCTCCAGGAAGCTGGAATCCAATATCTAATGGCCGATTTTTAGCGAGTCCACACGCCAGGGTGGTCGGGGTCCAATGCAGCCCCGGCCAGGCCCAGGCCCCTTGGACTGGGCCACAGGAGGACACGGAGGAGGGTCCCGGCCCCCACGAAGCGGTGCCGGCAGTTCTCCACGGGCTTGGGCGTTTTCCAGAGGTAGGAGATGGAGGGGACTGATTTCTTCAGCGCCCCCCAAACCAGGCCACCCCACCCCACCCATGGGACACATCCCCAGAGAGAGACGCCCCATACACTGGCTGTGCCCCAGCCCTGGCCCGGGGGAATAGGCGGCAGCCCACCCACAGGGCGAGGGGGGGGGCGCAGCTGAAAGGGGTTGTGGGGGAGGGCGGCCCCTGGCTGGGGTCAAAGGGCGAGCGTCCCGCGCGTGCGCAGTCAGCGGCAGGCAGCGACGCGCTGGGGGTGGGCAGCGGGTAGGTGAAGGAGGCCGGGCGAGGAGACGAGGGGGGCTGGGAGGGCTCCACCTTGGCGAGTCCAGCCGTGGAGGCGCATCTTGTGTGAGTGTGAGTGAGTGTGAGTGTGTGTGTGTGTGTATAGAGAGACAGCCCCCCGCCCCGCCCCGCCCCGCCCATCACCCCCGTCCCTGGGAGCCCGCGGGACCCGGCCGGCGAACTCAACCGGCCCGGCCCGGCGCGGGGCCTGGGGCGGGAGGCGGCGGCGGGGAAGCCCAGAGAGGCTCGGCTTCTTGAGCGGGGCAGGGGCGCCCTCCGCCGCCGCCGTCTAGGGCCACACCACCCTGAACGCCCCCGATCTCGTCTGGTCTCGGAAGCTAAGCGGGGTCGGGCCTGGTTAGTACTTGGATGGGAGACCGCCTGGGAATACCGGGTGCCACAGGCTGCTGCTTTTTTTTTTTTTTTTTTTTTTTTTGCCTCTTGTTCTGTCCCCTTTCTGGGAGCGCGGCGGCGGCCCGGGGTGGGGGTCACCCCCACCCTCAGCGCCCGCCCGCGGTGCCTGGCGCCCCAGCCCGCACCGTGGGGCCTCCTCTTGTCCCAAGCCGCGACACCGCCGCCACGCGGCAGCATGCGTGGCATCTGGACTGTCAGGTCTCAGACCAAAGGTCTGCTCTGTGGGAACCGACACGCTGGAGGAAACCTTGAGAGTCTGAGAGGGGAGGGAGTTCCAGAAGAAGGCCAGGATGTCATTTTGAGGGAGTATGTGACCAGAACTCGTCCCGTTGCTTTTGGGGTTCTATGGGCTACACGCAGGAATCTTTGGTGGTGGCACCTGATGTTGGGGGATCCGGAGTCACACCCAGACCTGCTCCACAGGCCTCCTTTTACTTTTCTCTTCGGATTCATGATTTTTAAAAAGTGTCTCTTACCTCTATGATTGCATTTTCTTTTCTCTCTCTTTTCAAGCAGATGATGGGAGTACAAGTATTCAGGTGACATGTGTTGCCCGTGCCCCCCTCCCCCCTGTGTTCTTTTTTTTTTTTTTTTTTTTTTTTTTGAGACAGAGTCTCGTTTTGCTGCCCAGGCTAGAGTGAGTGCCATGGCGTCAGCCTAGCTCACGGCAACCTCAATCTCCGGGCTCAAGCAATCCTGCTGCCTCAGCCTCCCGAGTAGTTGGGACTACAGGCATGCACCACCACGCCCGGCTGTGTTTTTCTATATATATTAGTTGGCCAATTAATTTCTTTCTATTTTTAGTAGAGACGGGGGTCTCGCTCTTGCTCAGGCTGGTTTCGAACTCCTGACCTGGAGCAATCCGCCCGCCTCGGCCTCCCAGAGAGCTAGGATTACAGGCGTGAGCCACCGCGCCCGGCCCCCCCTGTGTTCTTATTCATATACCTCTCATGTTGTTGCAGCGTATTGTGGGGGTACCAATGTTAAGGTCGGGTGCCTTGCCCTCTCCAAGCCTCCCCCCTCGGGTCAGAGCTTCAAGTGCGCCCATCCCCCAGTCGGTGCGCACCCACCCCATGCCTAATGGATGTGTATGCCCCTCCCCTCCCCCCACCCGCCCGACACCCACCCGATGAAGGTGATTCCTCTCTGTCCACTTAGGCGTCCATCCGTTCGTACCAATTTGCTGGTGAGCGCGCTCACGTGGTGCTCGTGTGTCCATTCTTGGGATACCTGGCTTACTGGAACGGGTTCCAGCTCTGGCCAGGAGAACACGAGAGGCGCCCTCTCACCGCTGCTCCTCACAGCCGAATGGCACTCCGTGGTGTCCACGCGCCACATTTTATTAATGCACTCCTGGATGGATGGGCACTCGGGTCGCTTCCACGTCTTTGCGATTGTGAATTGTGCCCTAACTGTCACCCTAACCCTTACCCAGCCCGTCTCCTCTGCCCCTGCCTGACGCGCTCCTCCCCGGCCAGGCCCGTCACTGTCCTGGGCCCCCGCCTGACCGGCTCCTCCCCGCCCGGCCTGTCACCGTCCTCTGCCCCTGCCTGACATGCTCCTTCCCGCCCGGCCTCTCACCGTCCTCGGCCCCTGCCTGACCGGCTCCTCCGTCGCCTGGGCCTTCCAAGGGCTTGGTGTGGACGCTGCTTCCAGGAAGCCCTCCAGAAACCCGGCAGCAGGGTGGCCGCAGCAGTCTCCAGCAGCCGTCCCTAAGTCGCGTGAGTGCGGGGGACGTGCCCCCGCTGTGCCGCGGGGGCCCAGCCTGGTGTCTTCCCTGAGGCCCTGCGGCTGCCGGCTGGGCTGCCGCTCCCCGCAAGGGGAGAGCCGCGGAGGTGGGGACCGCCTCCTGATGGGGACGTACACGCAGCTCTCCAAGTCGGATTCCGGGGCTCTCTGTCCTGCCCGAAGGCCCAGCCGGCCTGCGGGTCCTTAGAGTGGCAAAAACCTCCGAAAACTGAGACTGAGGGTCCGGTGGGTGTCTGCACTTTTGTGCTGGGCACCCCAGGGAGGCCCGGGGGCTGGCTGGACAACGTGGTCTGCTGGGCTGGGGGGTTGGAGGAGCAACTGATGCCCTTTGCACTTTGGGTAGCAAGAGTCTGAGGTGTCTCTGAGCCCTGTGCCCTGTGGGGGGGGGCGGGGGGGAGGAGGAGGAGGAGGAGGAGGAGGAGGTGGGAAGGGCCGGGGCCTGCAGTCCTGTTCCCGGGGTGGCACGGCAAGTGGCTTCTTCCACAGGCTGCTTGGCCTGGGCTCCCTGCACCTGGGCCTTTGGAGGACCGGCCCTGTGCTTGCCAACACTTCCTGCAGGGACCCAGAGCTGGGAGGTGGCATCTCTCAGCCCTGGGTCGGGCAGAGCCCCAGCGGGCCATGCCCACAACCTCTCTCAGCACCGGTCCCCCAGAAGGCTCCTTTGGGACCAGGATTCTCTTGCGGTGACTCTTTAAGGTCTGGCCCCTGGATGGAGGGGCACCAGGAGTAGAGGAGCAGGAAGGGGAAGGGGGTGGCCATGCGAGGGGACACTTTGAGGCCAAGTCCCAGCTTCAGCCTGATCCTCCTGGGAACCCCGCTCTGAGACAAGGAGCCGGGCTTCCCATTCCCACAGCAGCCAGTCGTGGGCTGAGGACACCTGGGGCGTTGGGAACTCCCTGGCTTCTCCTTGGTTTAACATCTGGAGCTGCTTGTGAATCGCGCCGCCACACACACCCGAGCGCAGGTGTCTTCCGCACAGACTGCGGGCCTCGCTCTTCTGAATGCCGCTAGCTCGCCACCCACCCACGGGTGAACCCGGTCAGGGTGCTTTCTCTAAGGGGCAGACTCTTTTCCGGGCGGGCTACCGGTGTCTCTGTTTGCTCGTTTCTTTCTTCCATTTCGGGAAAGTCTTCCTTGCTGGGTGTGGAAATCTCCTATGCCTTCCCTCGCCTATTCTGTCAGCTTTAAAATTCTCTTTCAGTTGCCACCCTCACAGATGGATTAGGAAACTCTTTCCGGTGCACTCATTAGTGAAATGACCTCCAGGAAGCTGGAATCCAATATCTAATGGCCGATTTTTAGCGAGTCCACACGCCAGGGTGGTCGGGGTCCAATGCAGCCCCGGCCAGGCCCAGGCCCCTTGGACTGGGCCACAGGAGGACACGGAGGAGGGTCCCGGCCCCCACGAAGCGGTGCCGGCAGTTCTCCACGGGCTTGGGCGTTTTCCAGAGGTAGGAGATGGAGGGGACTGATTTCTTCAGCGCCCCCCAAACCAGGCCACCCCACCCCACCCATGGGACACATCCCCAGAGAGAGACGCCCCATACACTGGCTGTGCCCCAGCCCTGGCCCGGGGGAATAGGCGGCAGCCCACCCACAGGGCGAGGGGGGGGGCGCAGCTGAAAGGGGTTGTGGGGGAGGGCGGCCCCTGGCTGGGGTCAAAGGGCGAGCGTCCCGCGCGTGCGCAGTCAGCGGCAGGCAGCGACGCGCTGGGGGTGGGCAGCGGGTAGGTGAAGGAGGCCGGGCGAGGAGACGAGGGGGGCTGGGAGGGCTCCACCTTGGCGAGTCCAGCCGTGGAGGCGCATCTTGTGTGAGTGTGAGTGAGTGTGAGTGTGTGTGTGTGTGTATAGAGAGACAGCCCCCCGCCCCGCCCCGCCCCGCCCATCACCCCCGTCCCTGGGAGCCCGCGGGACCCGGCCGGCGAACTCAACCGGCCCGGCCCGGCGCGGGGCCTGGGGCGGGAGGCGGCGGCGGGGAAGCCCAGAGAGGCTCGGCTTCTTGAGCGGGGCAGGGGCGCCCTCCGCCGCCGCCGTCTAGGGCCACACCACCCTGAACGCCCCCGATCTCGTCTGGTCTCGGAAGCTAAGCGGGGTCGGGCCTGGTTAGTACTTGGATGGGAGACCGCCTGGGAATACCGGGTGCCACAGGCTGCTGCTTTTTTTTTTTTTTTTTTTTTTTTTGCCTCTTGTTCTGTCCCCTTTCTGGGAGCGCGGCGGCGGCCCGGGGTGGGGGTCACCCCCACCCTCAGCGCCCGCCCGCGGTGCCTGGCGCCCCAGCCCGCACCGTGGGGCCTCCTCTTGTCCCAAGCCGCGACACCGCCGCCACGCGGCAGCATGCGTGGCATCTGGACTGTCAGGTCTCAGACCAAAGGTCTGCTCTGTGGGAACCGACACGCTGGAGGAAACCTTGAGAGTCTGAGAGGGGAGGGAGTTCCAGAAGAAGGCCAGGATGTCATTTTGAGGGAGTATGTGACCAGAACTCGTCCCGTTGCTTTTGGGGTTCTATGGGCTACACGCAGGAATCTTTGGTGGTGGCACCTGATGTTGGGGGATCCGGAGTCACACCCAGACCTGCTCCACAGGCCTCCTTTTACTTTTCTCTTCGGATTCATGATTTTTAAAAAGTGTCTCTTACCTCTATGATTGCATTTTCTTTTCTCTCTCTTTTCAAGCAGATGATGGGAGTACAAGTATTCAGGTGACATGTGTTGCCCGTGCCCCCCTCCCCCCTGTGTTCTTTTTTTTTTTTTTTTTTTTTTTTTTGAGACAGAGTCTCGTTTTGCTGCCCAGGCTAGAGTGAGTGCCATGGCGTCAGCCTAGCTCACGGCAACCTCAATCTCCGGGCTCAAGCAATCCTGCTGCCTCAGCCTCCCGAGTAGTTGGGACTACAGGCATGCACCACCACGCCCGGCTGTGTTTTTCTATATATATTAGTTGGCCAATTAATTTCTTTCTATTTTTAGTAGAGACGGGGGTCTCGCTCTTGCTCAGGCTGGTTTCGAACTCCTGACCTGGAGCAATCCGCCCGCCTCGGCCTCCCAGAGAGCTAGGATTACAGGCGTGAGCCACCGCGCCCGGCCCCCCCTGTGTTCTTATTCATATACCTCTCATGTTGTTGCAGCGTATTGTGGGGGTACCAATGTTAAGGTCGGGTGCCTTGCCCTCTCCAAGCCTCCCCCCTCGGGTCAGAGCTTCAAGTGCGCCCATCCCCCAGTCGGTGCGCACCCACCCCATGCCTAATGGATGTGTATGCCCCTCCCCTCCCCCCACCCGCCCGACACCCACCCGATGAAGGTGATTCCTCTCTGTCCACTTAGGCGTCCATCCGTTCGTACCAATTTGCTGGTGAGCGCGCTCACGTGGTGCTCGTGTGTCCATTCTTGGGATACCTGGCTTACTGGAACGGGTTCCAGCTCTGGCCAGGAGAACACGAGAGGCGCCCTCTCACCGCTGCTCCTCACAGCCGAATGGCACTCCGTGGTGTCCACGCGCCACATTTTATTAATGCACTCCTGGATGGATGGGCACTCGGGTCGCTTCCACGTCTTTGCGATTGTGAATTGTGCCCTAACTGTCACCCTAACCCTTACCCAGCCCGTCTCCTCTGCCCCTGCCTGACGCGCTCCTCCCCGGCCAGGCCCGTCACTGTCCTGGGCCCCCGCCTGACCGGCTCCTCCCCGCCCGGCCTGTCACCGTCCTCTGCCCCTGCCTGACATGCTCCTTCCCGCCCGGCCTCTCACCGTCCTCGGCCCCTGCCTGACCGGCTCCTCCGTCGCCTGGGCCTTCCAAGGGCTTGGTGTGGACGCTGCTTCCAGGAAGCCCTCCAGAAACCCGGCAGCAGGGTGGCCGCAGCAGTCTCCAGCAGCCGTCCCTAAGTCGCGTGAGTGCGGGGGACGTGCCCCCGCTGTGCCGCGGGGGCCCAGCCTGGTGTCTTCCCTGAGGCCCTGCGGCTGCCGGCTGGGCTGCCGCTCCCCGCAAGGGGAGAGCCGCGGAGGTGGGGACCGCCTCCTGATGGGGACGTACACGCAGCTCTCCAAGTCGGATTCCGGGGCTCTCTGTCCTGCCCGAAGGCCCAGCCGGCCTGCGGGTCCTTAGAGTGGCAAAAACCTCCGAAAACTGAGACTGAGGGTCCGGTGGGTGTCTGCACTTTTGTGCTGGGCACCCCAGGGAGGCCCGGGGGCTGGCTGGACAACGTGGTCTGCTGGGCGGGGGGGTTGGAGGAGCAACTGATGCCCTTTGCACTTTGGGTAGCAAGAGTCTGAGGTGTCTCTGAGCCCTGTGCCCTGTGGGGGGGGGCGGGGGGGAGGAGGAGGAGGAGGAGGAGGAGGTGGGAAGGGCCGGGGCCTGCAGTCCTGTTCCCGGGGTGGCACGGCAAGTGGCTTCTTCCACAGGCTGCTTGGCCTGGGCTCCCTGCACCTGGGCCTTTGGAGGACCGGCCCTGTGCTTGCCAACACTTCCTGCAGGGACCCAGAGCTGGGAGGTGGCATCTCTCAGCCCTGGGTCGGGCAGAGCCCCAGCGGGCCATGCCCACAACCTCTCTCAGCACCGGTCCCCCAGAAGGCTCCTTTGGGACCAGGATTCTCTTGCGGTGACTCTTTAAGGTCTGGCCCCTGGATGGAGGGGCACCAGGAGTAGAGGAGCAGGAAGGGGAAGGGGGTGGCCATGCGAGGGGACACTTTGAGGCCAAGTCCCAGCTTCAGCCTGATCCTCCTGGGAACCCCGCTCTGAGACAAGGAGCCGGGCTTCCCATTCCCACAGCAGCCAGTCGTGGGCTGAGGACACCTGGGGCGTTGGGAACTCCCTGGCTTCTCCTTGGTTTAACATCTGGAGCTGCTTGTGAATCGCGCCGCCACACACACCCGAGCGCAGGTGTCTTCCGCACAGACTGCGGGCCGCCACACACACCCGAGCGCAGGTGTCTTCCGCACAGACTGCGGGCCTCGCTCTTCTGAATGCCGCTAGCTCGCCACCCACCCACGGGTGAACCCGGTCAGGGTGCTTTCTCTAAGGGGCAGACTCTTTTCCGGGCGGGCTACCGGTGTCTCTGTTTGCTCGTTTCTTTCTTCCATTTCGGGAAAGTCTTCCTTGCTGGGTGTGGAAATCTCCTATGCCTTCCCTCGCCTATTCTGTCAGCTTTAAAATTCTCTTTCAGTTGCCACCCTCACAGATGGATTAGGAAACTCTTTCCGGTGCACTCATTAGTGAAATGACCTCCAGGAAGCTGGAATCCAATATCTAATGGCCGATTTTTAGCGAGTCCACACGCCAGGGTGGTCGGGGTCCAATGCAGCCCCGGCCAGGCCCAGGCCCCTTGGACTGGGCCACAGGAGGACACGGAGGAGGGTCCCGGCCCCCACGAAGCGGTGCCGGCAGTTCTCCACGGGCTTGGGCGTTTTCCAGAGGTAGGAGATGGAGGGGACTGATTTCTTCAGCGCCCCCCAAACCAGGCCACCCCACCCCACCCATGGGACACATCCCCAGAGAGAGACGCCCCATACACTGGCTGTGCCCCAGCCCTGGCCCGGGGGAATAGGCGGCAGCCCACCCACAGGGCGAGGGGGGAGGCGCAGCTGAAAGGGGTTGTGGGGGAGGGCGGCCCCTGGCTGGGGTCAAAGGGCGAGCGTCCCGCGCGTGCGCAGTCAGCGGCAGGCAGCGACGCGCTGGGGGTGGGCAGCGGGTAGGTGAAGGAGGCCGGGCGAGGAGACGAGGGGGGCTGGGAGGGCTCCACCTTGGCGAGTCCAGCCGTGGAGGCGCATCTTGTGTGAGTGTGAGTGAGTGTGAGTGTGTGTGTGTGTGTATAGAGAGACAGCCCCCCGCCCCGCCCCGCCCCGCCCATCACCCCCGTCCCTGGGAGCCCGCGGGACCCGGCCGGCGAACTCAACCGGCCCGGCCCGGCGCGGGGCCTGGGGCGGGAGGCGGCGGCGGGGAAGCCCAGAGAGGCTCGGCTTCTTGAGCGGGGCAGGGGCGCCCTCCGCCGCCGCCGTCTAGGGCCACACCACCCTGAACGCCCCCGATCTCGTCTGGTCTCGGAAGCTAAGCGGGGTCGGGCCTGGTTAGTACTTGGATGGGAGACCGCCTGGGAATACCGGGTGCCACAGGCTGCTGCTTTTTTTTTTTTTTTTTTTTTTTGCCTCTTGTTCTGTCCCCTTTCTGGGAGCGCGGCGGCGGCCCGGGGTGGGGGTCACCCCCACCCTCAGCGCCCGCCCGCGGTGCCTGGCGCCCCAGCCCGCACCGTGGGGCCTCCTCTTGTCCCAAGCTGCGACACCGCCGCCACGCGGCAGCATGCGTGGCATCTGGACTGTCAGGTCTCAGACCAAAGGTCTGCTCTGTGGGAACCGACACGCTGGAGGAAACCTTGAGAGTCTGAGAGGGGAGGGAGTTCCAGAAGAAGGCCAGGATGTCATTTTGAGGGAGTATGTGACCAGAACTCGTCCCGTTGCTTTTGGGGTTCTATGGGCTACACGCAGGAATCTTTGGTGGTGGCACCTGATGTTGGGGGATCCGGAGTCACACCCAGACCTGCTCCACAGGCCTCCTTTTACTTTTCTCTTCGGATTCATGATTTTTAAAAAGTGTCTCTTACCTCTATGATTGCATTTTCTTTTCTCTCTCTTTTCAAGCAGATGATGGGAGTACAAGTATTCAGGTGACATGTGTTGCCCGTGCCCCCCTCCCCCCTGTGTTCTTTTTTTTTTTTTTTTTTTTTTTTTTGAGACAGAGTCTCGTTTTGCTGCCCAGGCTAGAGTGAGTGCCATGGCGTCAGCCTAGCTCACGGCAACCTCAATCTCCGGGCTCAAGCAATCCTGCTGCCTCAGCCTCCCGAGTAGTTGGGACTACAGGCATGCACCACCACGCCCGGCTGTGTTTTTCTATATATATTAGTTGGCCAATTAATTTCTTTCTATTTTTAGTAGAGATGGGGGTCTCGCTCTTGCTCAGGCTGGTTTCGAACTCCTGACCTGGAGCAATCCGCCCGCCTCGGCCTCCCAGAGAGCTAGGATTACAGGCGTGAGCCACCGCGCCCGGCCCCCCCTGTGTTCTTATTCATATACCTCTCATGTTGTTGCAGCGTATTGTGGGGGTACCAATGTTAAGGTCGGGTGCCTTGCCCTCTCCAAGCCTCCCCCCTCGGGTCAGAGCTTCAAGTGCGCCCATCCCCCAGTCGGTGCGCACCCACCCCATGCCTAATGGATGTGTATGCCCCTCCCCTCCCCCCACCCGCCCGACACCCACCCGATGAAGGTGATTCCTCTCTGTCCACTTAGGCGTCCATCCGTTCGTACCAATTTGCTGGTGAGCGCGCTCACGTGGTGCTCGTGTGTCCATTCTTGGGATACCTGGCTTACTGGAACGGGTTCCAGCTCTGGCCAGGAGAACACGAGAGGCGCCCTCTCACCGCTGCTCCTCACAGCCGAATGGCACTCCGTGGTGTCCACGCGCCACATTTTATTAATGCACTCCTGGATGGATGGGCACTCGGGTCGCTTCCACGTCTTTGCGATTGTGAATTGTGCCCTAACTGTCACCCTAACCCTTACCCAGCCCGTCTCCTCTGCCCCTGCCTGACGCGCTCCTCCCCGGCCAGGCCCGTCACTGTCCTGGGCCCCCGCCTGACCGGCTCCTCCCCGCCCGGCCTGTCACCGTCCTCTGCCCCTGCCTGACATGCTCCTTCCCGCCCGGCCTCTCACCGTCCTCGGCCCCTGCCTGACCGGCTCCTCCGTCGCCTGGGCCTTCCAAGGGCTTGGTGTGGACGCTGCTTCCAGGAAGCCCTCCAGAAACCCGGCAGCAGGGTGGCCGCAGCAGTCTCCAGCAGCCGTCCCTAAGTCGCGTGAGTGCGGGGGACGTGCCCCCGCTGTGCCGCGGGGGCCCAGCCTGGTGTCTTCCCTGAGGCCCTGCGGCTGCCGGCTGGGCTGCCGCTCCCCGCAAGGGGAGAGCCGCGGAGGTGGGGACCGCCTCCTGATGGGGACGTACACGCAGCTCTCCAAGTCGGATTCCGGGGCTCTCTGTCCTGCCCGAAGGCCCAGCCGGCCTGCGGGTCCTTAGAGTGGCAAAAACCTCCGAAAACTGAGACTGAGGGTCCGGTGGGTGTCTGCACTTTTGTGCTGGGCACCCCAGGGAGGCCCGGGGGCTGGCTGGACAACGTGGTCTGCTGGGCTGGGGGGTTGGAGGAGCAACTGATGCCCTTTGCACTTTGGGTAGCAAGAGTCTGAGGTGTCTCTGAGCCCTGTGCCCTGTGGGGGGGGGCGGGGGGGAGGAGGAGGAGGAGGAGGAGGAGGAGGTGGGAAGGGCCGGGGCCTGCAGTCCTGTTCCCGGGGTGGCACGGCAAGTGGCTTCTTCTACAGGCTGCTTGGCCTGGGCTCCCTGCACCTGGGCCTTTGGAGGACCGGCCCTGTGCTTGCCAACACTTCCTGCAGGGACCCAGAGCTGGGAGGTGGCATCTCTCAGCCCTGGGTCGGGCAGAGCCCCAGCGGGCCATGCCCACAACCTCTCTCAGCACCGGTCCTCCAGAAGGCTCCTTTGGGACCAGGATTCTCTTGCGGTGACTCTTTAAGGTCTGGCCCCTGGATGGAGGGGCACCAGGAGTAGAGGAGCAGGAAGGGGAAGGGGGTGGCCATGCGAGGGGACACTTTGAGGCCAAGTCCCAGCTTCAGCCTGATCCTCCTGGGAACCCCGCTCTGAGACAAGGAGCCGGGCTTCCCATTCCCACAGCAGCCAGTCGTGGGCTGAGGACACCTGGGGCGTTGGGAACTCCCTGGCTTCTCCTTGGTTTAACATCTGGAGCTGCTTGTGAATCGCGCCGCCACACACACCCGAGCGCAGGTGTCTTCCGCACAGACTGCGGGCCTCGCTCTTCTGAATGCCGCTAGCTCGCCACCCACCCACGGGTGAACCCGGTCAGGGTGCTTTCTCTAAGGGGCAGACTCTTTTCCGGGCGGGCTACCGGTGTCTCTGTTTGCTCGTTTCTTTCTTCCATTTCGGGAAAGTCTTCCTTGCTGGGTGTGGAAATCTCCTATGCCTTCCCTCGCCTATTCTGTCAGCTTTAAAATTCTCTTTCAGTTGCCACCCTCACAGATGGATTAGGAAACTCTTTCCGGTGCACTCATTAGTGAAATGACCTCCAGGAAGCTGGAATCCAATATCTAATGGCCGATTTTTAGCGAGTCCACACGCCAGGGTGGTCGGGGTCCAATGCAGCCCCGGCCAGGCCCAGGCCCCTTGGACTGGGCCACAGGAGGACACGGAGGAGGGTCCCGGCCCCCACGAAGCGGTGCCGGCAGTTCTCCACGGGCTTGGGCGTTTTCCAGAGGTAGGAGATGGAGGGGACTGATTTCTTCAGCGCCCCCCAAACCAGGCCACCCCACCCCACCCATGGGACACATCCCCAGAGAGAGACGCCCCATACACTGGCTGTGCCCCAGCCCTGGCCCGGGGGAATAGGCGGCAGCCCACCCACAGGGCGAGGGGGGGGGCGCAGCTGAAAGGGGTTGTGGGGGAGGGCGGCCCCTGGCTGGGGTCAAAGGGCGAGCGTCCCGCGCGTGCGCAGTCAGCGGCAGGCAGCGACGCGCTGGGGGTGGGCAGCGGGTAGGTGAAGGAGGCCGGGCGAGGAGACGAGGGGGGCTGGGAGGGCTCCACCTTGGCGAGTCCAGCCGTGGAGGCGCATCTTGTGTGAGTGTGAGTGAGTGTGAGTGTGTGTGTGTGTGTATAGAGAGACAGCCCCCCGCCCCGCCCCGCCCCGCCCATCACCCCCGTCCCTGGGAGCCCGCGGGACCCGGCCGGCGAACTCAACCGGCCCGGCCCGGCGCGGGGCCTGGGGCGGGAGGCGGCGGCGGGGAAGCCCAGAGAGGCTCGGCTTCTTGAGCGGGGCAGGGGCGCCCTCCGCCGCCGCCGTCTAGGGCCACACCACCCTGAACGCCCCCGATCTCGTCTGGTCTCGGAAGCTAAGCGGGGTCGGGCCTGGTTAGTACTTGGATGGGAGACCGCCTGGGAATACCGGGTGCCACAGGCTGCTGCTTTTTTTTTTTTTTTTTTTTTTTTGCCTCTTGTTCTGTCCCCTTTCTGGGAGCGCGGCGGCGGCCCGGGGTGGGGGTCACCCCCACCCTCAGCGCCCGCCCGCGGTGCCTGGCGCCCCAGCCCGCACCGTGGGGCCTCCTCTTGTCCCAAGCCGCGACACCGCCGCCACGCGGCAGCATGCGTGGCATCTGGACTGTCAGGTCTCAGACCAAAGGTCTGCTCTGTGGGAACCGACACGCTGGAGGAAACCTTGAGAGTCTGAGAGGGGAGGGAGTTCCAGAAGAAGGCCAGGATGTCATTTTGAGGGAGTATGTGACCAGAACTCGTCCCGTTGCTTTTGGGGTTCTATGGGCTACACGCAGGAATCTTTGGTGGTGGCACCTGATGTTGGGGGATCCGGAGTCACACCCAGACCTGCTCCACAGGCCTCCTTTTACTTTTCTCTTCGGATTCATGATTTTTAAAAAGTGTCTCTTACCTCTATGATTGCATTTTCTTTTCTCTCTCTTTTCAAGCAGATGATGGGAGTACAAGTATTCAGGTGACATGTGTTGCCCGTGCCCCCCTCCCCCCTGTGTTCTTTTTTTTTTTTTTTTTTTTTTTTTTGAGACAGAGTCTCGTTTTGCTGCCCAGGCTAGAGTGAGTGCCATGGCGTCAGCCTAGCTCACGGCAACCTCAATCTCCGGGCTCAAGCAATCCTGCTGCCTCAGCCTCCCGAGTAGTTGGGACTACAGGCATGCACCACCACGCCCGGCTGTGTTTTTCTATATATATTAGTTGGCCAATTAATTTCTTTCTATTTTTAGTAGAGACGGGGGTCTCGCTCTTGCTCAGGCTGGTTTCGAACTCCTGACCTGGAGCAATCCGCCCGCCTCGGCCTCCCAGAGAGCTAGGATTACAGGCGTGAGCCACCGCGCCCGGCCCCCCCTGTGTTCTTATTCATATACCTCTCATGTTGTTGCAGCGTATTGTGGGGGTACCAATGTTAAGGTCGGGTGCCTTGCCCTCTCCAAGCCTCCCCCCTCGGGTCAGAGCTTCAAGTGCGCCCATCCCCCAGTCGGTGCGCACCCACCCCATGCCTAATGGATGTGTATGCCCCTCCCCTCCCCCCACCCGCCCGACACCCACCCGATGAAGGTGATTCCTCTCTGTCCACTTAGGCGTCCATCCGTTCGTACCAATTTGCTGGTGAGCGCGCTCACGTGGTGCTCGTGTGTCCATTCTTGGGATACCTGGCTTACTGGAACGGGTTCCAGCTCTGGCCAGGAGAACACGAGAGGCGCCCTCTCACCGCTGCTCCTCACAGCCGAATGGCACTCCGTGGTGTCCACGCGCCACATTTTATTAATGCACTCCTGGATGGATGGGCACTCGGGTCGCTTCCACGTCTTTGCGATTGTGAATTGTGCCCTAACTGTCACCCTAACCCTTACCCAGCCCGTCTCCTCTGCCCCTGCCTGACGCGCTCCTCCCCGGCCAGGCCCGTCACTGTCCTGGGCCCCCGCCTGACCGGCTCCTCCCCGCCCGGCCTGTCACCGTCCTCTGCCCCTGCCTGACATGCTCCTTCCCGCCCGGCCTCTCACCGTCCTCGGCCCCTGCCTGACCGGCTCCTCCGTCGCCTGGGCCTTCCAAGGGCTTGGTGTGGACGCTGCTTCCAGGAAGCCCTCCAGAAACCCGGCAGCAGGGTGGCCGCAGCAGTCTCCAGCAGCCGTCCCTAAGTCGCGTGAGTGCGGGGGACGTGCCCCCGCTGTGCCGCGGGGGCCCAGCCTGGTGTCTTCCCTGAGGCCCTGCGGCTGCCGGCTGGGCTGCCGCTCCCCGCAAGGGGAGAGCCGCGGAGGTGGGGACCGCCTCCTGATGGGGACGTACACGCAGCTCTCCAAGTCGGATTCCGGGGCTCTCTGTCCTGCCCGAAGGCCCAGCCGGCCTGCGGGTCCTTAGAGTGGCAAAAACCTCCGAAAACTGAGACTGAGGGTCCGGTGGGTGTCTGCACTTTTGTGCTGGGCACCCCAGGGAGGCCCGGGGGCTGGCTGGACAACGTGGTCTGCTGGGCGGGGGGGTTGGAGGAGCAACTGATGCCCTTTGCACTTTGGGTAGCAAGAGTCTGAGGTGTCTCTGAGCCCTGTGCCCTGTGGGGGGGGGCGGGGGGGAGGAGGAGGAGGAGGAGGAGGAGGAGGTGGGAAGGGCCGGGGCCTGCAGTCCTGTTCCCGGGGTGGCACGGCAAGTGGCTTCTTCCACAGGCTGCTTGGCCTGGGCTCCCTGCACCTGGGCCTTTGGAGGACCGGCCCTGTGCTTGCCAACACTTCCTGCAGGGACCCAGAGCTGGGAGGTGGCATCTCTCAGCCCTGGGTCGGGCAGAGCCCCAGCGGGCCATGCCCACAACCTCTCTCAGCACCGGTCCCCCAGAAGGCTCCTTTGGGACCAGGATTCTCTTGCGGTGACTCTTTAAGGTCTGGCCCCTGGATGGAGGGGCACCAGGAGTAGAGGAGCAGGAAGGGGAAGGGGGTGGCCATGCGAGGGGACACTTTGAGGCCAAGTCCCAGCTTCAGCCTGATCCTCCTGGGAACCCCGCTCTGAGACAAGGAGCCGGGCTTCCCATTCCCACAGCAGCCAGTCGTGGGCTGAGGACACCTGGGGCGTTGGGAACTCCCTGGCTTCTCCTTGGTTTAACATCTGGAGCTGCTTGTGAATCGCGCCGCCACACACACCCGAGCGCAGGTGTCTTCCGCACAGACTGCGGGCCTCGCTCTTCTGAATGCCGCTAGCTCGCCACCCACCCACGGGTGAACCCGGTCAGGGTGCTTTCTCTAAGGGGCAGACTCTTTTCCGGGCGGGCTACCGGTGTCTCTGTTTGCTCGTTTCTTTCTTCCATTTCGGGAAAGTCTTCCTTGCTGGGTGTGGAAATCTCCTATGCCTTCCCTCGCCTATTCTGTCAGCTTTAAAATTCTCTTTCAGTTGCCACCCTCACAGATGGATTAGGAAACTCTTTCCGGTGCACTCATTAGTGAAATGACCTCCAGGAAGCTGGAATCCAATATCTAATGGCCGATTTTTAGCGAGTCCACACGCCAGGGTGGTCGGGGTCCAATGCAGCCCCGGCCAGGCCCAGGCCCCTTGGACTGGGCCACAGGAGGACACGGAGGAGGGTCCCGGCCCCCACGAAGCGGTGCCGGCAGTTCTCCACGGGCTTGGGCGTTTTCCAGAGGTAGGAGATGGAGGGGACTGATTTCTTCAGCGCCCCCCAAACCAGGCCACCCCACCCCACCCATGGGACACATCCCCAGAGAGAGACGCCCCATACACTGGCTGTGCCCCAGCCCTGGCCCGGGGGAATAGGCGGCAGCCCACCCACAGGGCGAGGGGGGGGGCGCAGCTGAAAGGGGTTGTGGGGGAGGGCGGCCCCTGGCTGGGGTCAAAGGACGAGCGTCCCGCGCGTGCGCAGTCAGCGGCAGGCAGCGACGCGCTGGGGGTGGGCAGCGGGTAGGTGAAGGAGGCCGGGCGAGGAGACGAGGGGGGCTGGGAGGGCTCCACCTTGGCGAGTCCAGCCGTGGAGGCGCATCTTGTGTGAGTGTGAGTGAGTGTGAGTGTGTGTGTGTGTGTATAGAGAGACAGCCCCCCGCCCCGCCCCGCCCCGCCCCGCCCCGCCCATCACCCCCGTCCCTGGGAGCCCGCGGGACCCGGCCGGCGAACTCAACCGGCCCGGCCCGGCGCGGGGCCTGGGGCGGGAGGCGGCGGCGGGGAAGCCCAGAGAGGCTCGGCTTCTTGAGCGGGGCAGGGGCGCCCTCCGCCACCGCCGTCTAGGGCCACACCACCCTGAACGCCCCCGATCTCGTCTGGTCTCGGAAGCTAAGCGGGGTCGGGCCTGGTTAGTACTTGGATGGGAGACCGCCTGGGAGTACCGGGTGCCACAGGCTGCTGCTTTTTTTTTTTTTTTTTTTTTTTGCCTCTTGTTCTGTCCCCTTTCTGGGAGCGCGGCGGCGGCCCGGGGTGGGGGTCACCCCCACCCTCAGCGCCCGCCCGCGGTGCCTGGCGCCCCAGCCCGCACCGTGGGGCCTCCTCTTGTCCCAAGCCGCGACACCGCCGCCACGCGGCAGCATGCGTGGCATCTGGACTGTCAGGTCTCAGACCAAAGGTCTGCTCTGTGGGAACCGACACGCTGGAGGAAACCTTGAGAGTCTGAGAGGGGAGGGAGTTCCAGAAGAAGGCCAGGATGTCATTTTGAGGGAGTATGTGACCAGAACTCGTCCCGTTGCTTTTGGGGTTCTATGGGCTACACGCAGGAATCTTTGGTGGTGGCACCTGATGTTGGGGGATCCGGAGTCACACCCAGACCTGCTCCACAGGCCTCCTTTTACTTTTCTCTTCGGATTCATGATTTTTAAAAAGTGTCTCTTACCTCTATGATTGCATTTTCTTTTCTCTCTCTTTTCAAGCAGATGATGGGAGTACAAGTATTCAGGTGACATGTGTTGCCCGTGCCCCCCTCCCCCCTGTGTTCTTTTTTTTTTTTTTTTTTTTTTTTTGAGACAGAGTCTCGTTTTGCTGCCCAGGCTAGAGTGAGTGCCATGGCGTCAGCCTAGCTCACGGCAACCTCAATCTCCGGGCTCAAGCAATCCTGCTGCCTCAGCCTCCCGAGTAGTTGGGACTACAGGCATGCACCACCACGCCCGGCTGTGTTTTTCTATATATATTAGTTGGCCAATTAATTTCTTTCTATTTTTAGTAGAGACGGGGGTCTCGCTCTTGCTCAGGCTGGTTTCGAACTCCTGACCTGGAGCAATCCGCCCGCCTCGGCCTCCCAGAGAGCTAGGATTACAGGCGTGAGCCACCGCGCCCGGCCCCCCCTGTGTTCTTATTCATATACCTCTCATGTTGTTGCAGCGTATTGTGGGGGTACCAATGTTAAGGTCGGGTGCCTTGCCCTCTCCAAGCCTCCCCCCTCGGGTCAGAGCTTCAAGTGCGCCCATCCCCCAGTCGGTGCGCACCCACCCCATGCCTAATGGATGTGTATGCCCCTCCCCTCCCCCCACCCGCCCGACACCCACCCGATGAAGGTGATTCCTCTCTGTCCACTTAGGCGTCCATCCGTTCGTACCAATTTGCTGGTGAGCGCGCTCACGTGGTGCTCGTGTGTCCATTCTTGGGATACCTGGCTTACTGGAACGGGTTCCAGCTCTGGCCAGGAGAACACGAGAGGCGCCCTCTCACCGCTGCTCCTCACAGCCGAATGGCACTCCGTGGTGTCCACGCGCCACATTTTATTAATGCACTCCTGGATGGATGGGCACTCGGGTCGCTTCCACGTCTTTGCGATTGTGAATTGTGCCCTAACTGTCACCCTAACCCTTACCCAGCCCGTCTCCTCTGCCCCTGCCTGACGCGCTCCTCCCCGGCCAGGCCCGTCACTGTCCTGGGCCCCCGCCTGACCGGCTCCTCCCCGCCCGGCCTGTCACCGTCCTCTGCCCCTGCCTGACATGCTCCTTCCCGCCCGGCCTCTCACCGTCCTCGGCCCCTGCCTGACCGGCTCCTCCGTCGCCTGGGCCTTCCAAGGGCTTGGTGTGGACGCTGCTTCCAGGAAGCCCTCCAGAAACCCGGCAGCAGGGTGGCCGCAGCAGTCTCCAGCAGCC
Source organism: Microcebus murinus (assembly GCF_040939455.1). Taxonomy (NCBI): domain Eukaryota; kingdom Metazoa; phylum Chordata; class Mammalia; order Primates; family Cheirogaleidae; genus Microcebus; species Microcebus murinus. The sequence goes on along the minus strand of NW_027438966.1, from coordinate 268,688 downwards.
GTCCCTAAGTCGCGTGAGTGCGGGGGACGTGCCCCCGCTGTGCCGCGGGGGCCCAGCCTGGTGTCTTCCCTGAGGCCCTGCGGCTGCCGGCTGGGCTGCCGCTCCCCGCAAGGGGAGAGCCACGGAGGTGGGGACCGCCTCCTGATGGGGACGTACACGCAGCTCTCCAAGTCGGATTCCGGGGCTCTCTGTCCTGCCCGAAGGCCCAGCCGGCCTGCGGGTCCTTAGAGTGGCAAAAACCTCCGAAAACTGAGACTGAGGGTCCGGTGGGTGTCTGCACTTTTGTGCTGGGCACCCCAGGGAGGCCCGGGGGCTGGCTGGACAACGTGGTCTGCTGGGCGGGGGGGTTGGAGGAGCAACTGATGCCCTTTGCACTTTGGGTAGCAAGAGTCTGAGGTGTCTCTGAGCCCTGTGCCCTGTGGGGGGGGGCGGGGGGGAGGAGGAGGAGGAGGAGGAGGAGGTGGGAAGGGCCGGGGCCTGCAGTCCTGTTCCCGGGGTGGCACGGCAAGTGGCTTCTTCCACAGGCTGCTTGGCCTGGGCTCCCTGCACCTGGGCCTTTGGAGGACCGGCCCTGTGCTTGCCAACACTTCCTGCAGGGACCCAGAGCTGGGAGGTGGCATCTCTCAGCCCTGGGTCGGGCAGAGCCCCAGCGGGCCATGCCCACAACCTCTCTCAGCACCGGTCCCCCAGAAGGCTCCTTTGGGACCAGGATTCTCTTGCGGTGACTCTTTAAGGTCTGGCCCCTGGATGGAGGGGCACCAGGAGTAGAGGAGCAGGAAGGGGAAGGGGGTGGCCATGCGAGGGGACACTTTGAGGCCAAGTCCCAGCTTCAGCCTGATCCTCCTGGGAACCCCGCTCTGAGACAAGGAGCCGGGCTTCCCATTCCCACAGCAGCCAGTCGTGGGCTGAGGACACCTGGGGCGTTGGGAACTCCCTGGCTTCTCCTTGGTTTAACATCTGGAGCTGCTTGTGAATCGCGCCGCCACACACACCCGAGCGCAGGTGTCTTCCGCACAGACTGCGGGCCTCGCTCTTCTGAATGCCGCTAGCTCGCCACCCACCCACGGGTGAACCCGGTCAGGGTGCTTTCTCTAAGGGGCAGACTCTTTTCCGGGCGGGCTACCGGTGTCTCTGTTTGCTCGTTTCTTTCTTCCATTTCGGGAAAGTCTTCCTTGCTGGGTGTGGAAATCTCCTATGCCTTCCCTCGCCTATTCTGTCAGCTTTAAAATTCTCTTTCAGTTGCCACCCTCACAGATGGATTAGGAAACTCTTTCCGGTGCACTCATTAGTGAAATGACCTCCAGGAAGCTGGAATCCAATATCTAATGGCCGATTTTTAGCGAGTCCACACGCCAGGGTGGTCGGGGTCCAATGCAGCCCCGGCCAGGCCCAGGCCCCTTGGACTGGGCCACAGGAGGACACGGAGGAGGGTCCCGGCCCCCACGAAGCGGTGCCGGCAGTTCTCCACGGGCTTGGGCGTTTTCCAGAGGTAGGAGATGGAGGGGACTGATTTCTTCAGCGCCCCCCAAACCAGGCCACCCCACCCCACCCATGGGACACATCCCCAGAGAGAGACGCCCCATACACTGGCTGTGCCCCAGCCCTGGCCCGGGGGAATAGGCGGCAGCCCACCCACAGGGCGAGGGGGGGGGCGCAGCTGAAAGGGGTTGTGGGGGAGGGCGGCCCCTGGCTGGGGTCAAAGGGCGAGCGTCCCGCGCGTGCGCAGTCAGCGGCAGGCAGCGACGCGCTGGGGGTGGGCAGCGGGTAGGTGAAGGAGGCCGGGCGAGGAGACGAGGGGGGCTGGGAGGGCTCCACCTTGGCGAGTCCAGCCGTGGAGGCGCATCTTGTGTGAGTGTGAGTGAGTGTGAGTGTGTGTGTGTGTGTATAGAGAGACAGCCCCCCGCCCCGCCCCGCCCCGCCCATCACCCCCGTCCCTGGGAGCCCGCGGGACCCGGCCGGCGAACTCAACCGGCCCGGCCCGGCGCGGGGCCTGGGGCGGGAGGCGGCGGCGGGGAAGCCCAGAGAGGCTCGGCTTCTTGAGCGGGGCAGGGGCGCCCTCCGCCGCCGCCGTCTAGGGCCACACCACCCTGAACGCCCCCGATCTCGTCTGGTCTCGGAAGCTAAGCGGGGTCGGGCCTGGTTAGTACTTGGATGGGAGACCGCCTGGGAATACCGGGTGCCACAGGCTGCTGCTTTTTTTTTTTTTTTTTTTTTTTTGCCTCTTGTTCTGTCCCCTTTCTGGGAGCGCGGCGGCGGCCCGGGGTGGGGGTCACCCCCACCCTCAGCGCCCGCCCGCGGTGCCTGGCGCCCCAGCCCGCACCGTGGGGCCTCCTCTTGTCCCAAGCCGCGACACCGCCGCCACGCGGCAGCATGCGTGGCATCTGGACTGTCAGGTCTCAGACCAAAGGTCTGCTCTGTGGGAACCGACACGCTGGAGGAAACCTTGAGAGTCTGAGAGGGGAGGGAGTTCCAGAAGAAGGCCAGGATGTCATTTTGAGGGAGTATGTGACCAGAACTCGTCCCGTTGCTTTTGGGGTTCTATGGGCTACACGCAGGAATCTTTGGTGGTGGCACCTGATGTTGGGGGATCCGGAGTCACACCCAGACCTGCTCCACAGGCCTCCTTTTACTTTTCTCTTCGGATTCATGATTTTTAAAAAGTGTCTCTTACCTCTATGATTGCATTTTCTTTTCTCTCTCTTTTCAAGCAGATGATGGGAGTACAAGTATTCAGGTGACATGTGTTGCCCGTGCCCCCCTCCCCCCTGTGTTCTTTTTTTTTTTTTTTTTTTTTTTTTTTGAGACAGAGTCTCGTTTTGCTGCCCAGGCTAGAGTGAGTGCCATGGCGTCAGCCTAGCTCACGGCAACCTCAATCTCCGGGCTCAAGCAATCCTGCTGCCTCAGCCTCCCGAGTAGTTGGGACTACAGGCATGCACCACCACGCCCGGCTGTGTTTTTCTATATATATTAGTTGGCCAATTAATTTCTTTCTATTTTTAGTAGAGACGGGGGTCTCGCTCTTGCTCAGGCTGGTTTCGAACTCCTGACCTGGAGCAATCCGCCCGCCTCGGCCTCCCAGAGAGCTAGGATTACAGGCGTGAGCCACCGCGCCCGGCCCCCCCTGTGTTCTTATTCATATACCTCTCATGTTGTTGCAGCGTATTGTGGGGGTACCAATGTTAAGGTCGGGTGCCTTGCCCTCTCCAAGCCTCCCCCCTCGGGTCAGAGCTTCAAGTGCGCCCATCCCCCAGTCGGTGCGCACCCACCCCATGCCTAATGGATGTGTATGCCCCTCCCCTCCCCCCACCCGCCCGACACCCACCCGATGAAGGTGATTCCTCTCTGTCCACTTAGGCGTCCATCCGTTCGTACCAATTTGCTGGTGAGCGCGCTCACGTGGTGCTCGTGTGTCCATTCTTGGGATACCTGGCTTACTGGAACGGGTTCCAGCTCTGGCCAGGAGAACACGAGAGGCGCCCTCTCACCGCTGCTCCTCACAGCCGAATGGCACTCCGTGGTGTCCACGCGCCACATTTTATTAATGCACTCCTGGATGGATGGGCACTCGGGTCGCTTCCACGTCTTTGCGATTGTGAATTGTGCCCTAACTGTCACCCTAACCCTTACCCAGCCCGTCTCCTCTGCCCCTGCCTGACGCGCTCCTCCCCGGCCAGGCCCGTCACTGTCCTGGGCCCCCGCCTGACCGGCTCCTCCCCGCCCGGCCTGTCACCGTCCTCTGCCCCTGCCTGACATGCTCCTTCCCGCCCGGCCTCTCACCGTCCTCGGCCCCTGCCTGACCGGCTCCTCCGTCGCCTGGGCCTTCCAAGGGCTTGGTGTGGACGCTGCTTCCAGGAAGCCCTCCAGAAACCCGGCAGCAGGGTGGCCGCAGCAGTCTCCAGCAGCCGTCCCTAAGTCGCGTGAGTGCGGGGGACGTGCCCCCGCTGTGCCGCGGGGGCCCAGCCTGGTGTCTTCCCTGAGGCCCTGCGGCTGCCGGCTGGGCTGCCGCTCCCCGCAAGGGGAGAGCCGCGGAGGTGGGGACCGCCTCCTGATGGGGACGTACACGCAGCTCTCCAAGTCGGATTCCGGGGCTCTCTGTCCTGCCCGAAGGCCCAGCCGGCCTGCGGGTCCTTAGAGTGGCAAAAACCTCCGAAAACTGAGACTGAGGGTCCGGTGGGTGTCTGCACTTTTGTGCTGGGCACCCCAGGGAGGCCCGGGGGCTGGCTGGACAACGTGGTCTGCTGGGCGGGGGGGTTGGAGGAGCAACTGATGCCCTTTGCACTTTGGGTAGCAAGAGTCTGAGGTGTCTCTGAGCCCTGTGCCCTGTGGGGGGGGGCGGGGGGGAGGAGGAGGAGGAGGAGGAGGAGGAGGTGGGAAGGGCCGGGGCCTGCAGTCCTGTTCCCGGGGTGGCACGGCAAGTGGCTTCTTCCACAGGCTGCTTGGCCTGGGCTCCCTGCACCTGGGCCTTTGGAGGACCGGCCCTGTGCTTGCCAACACTTCCTGCAGGGACCCAGAGCTGGGAGGTGGCATCTCTCAGCCCTGGGTCGGGCAGAGCCCCAGCGGGCCATGCCCACAACCTCTCTCAGCACCGGTCCCCCAGAAGGCTCCTTTGGGACCAGGATTCTCTTGCGGTGACTCTTTAAGGTCTGGCCCCTGGATGGAGGGGCACCAGGAGTAGAGGAGCAGGAAGGGGAAGGGGGTGGCCATGCGAGGGGACACTTTGAGGCCAAGTCCCAGCTTCAGCCTGATCCTCCTGGGAACCCCGCTCTGAGACAAGGAGCCGGGCTTCCCATTCCCACAGCAGCCAGTCGTGGGCTGAGGACACCTGGGGCGTTGGGAACTCCCTGGCTTCTCCTTGGTTTAACATCTGGAGCTGCTTGTGAATCGCGCCGCCACACACACCCGAGCGCAGGTGTCTTCCGCACAGACTGTGGGCCTCGCTCTTCTGAATGCCGCTAGCTCGCCACCCACCCACGGGTGAACCCGGTCAGGGTGCTTTCTCTAAGGGGCAGACTCTTTTCCGGGCGGGCTACCGGTGTCTCTGTTTGCTCGTTTCTTTCTTCCATTTCGGGAAAGTCTTCCTTGCTGGGTGTGGAAATCTCCTATGCCTTCCCTCGCCTATTCTGTCAGCTTTAAAATTCTCTTTCAGTTGCCACCCTCACAGATGGATTAGGAAACTCTTTCCGGTGCACTCATTAGTGAAATGACCTCCAGGAAGCTGGAATCCAATATCTAATGGCCGATTTTTAGCGAGTCCACACGCCAGGGTGGTCGGGGTCCAATGCAGCCCCGGCCAGGCCCAGGCCCCTTGGACTGGGCCACAGGAGGACACGGAGGAGGGTCCCGGCCCCCACGAAGCGGTGCCGGCAGTTCTCCACGGGCTTGGGCGTTTTCCAGAGGTAGGAGATGGAGGGGACTGATTTCTTCAGCGCCCCCCAAACCAGGCCACCCCACCCCACCCATGGGACACATCCCCAGAGAGAGACGCCCCATACACTGGCTGTGCCCCAGCCCTGGCCCGGGGGAATAGGCGGCAGCCCACCCACAGGGCGAGGGGGGGGGCGCAGCTGAAAGGGGTTGTGGGGGAGGGCGGCCCCTGGCTGGGGTCAAAGGGCGAGCGTCCCGCGCGTGCGCAGTCAGCGGCAGGCAGCGACGCGCTGGGGGTGGGCAGCGGGTAGGTGAAGGAGGCCGGGCGAGGAGACGAGGGGGGCTGGGAGGGCTCCACCTTGGCGAGTCCAGCCGTGGAGGCGCATCTTGTGTGAGTGTGAGTGAGTGTGAGTGTGTGTGTGTGTGTATAGAGAGACAGCCCCCCGCCCCGCCCCGCCCCGCCCATCACCCCCGTCCCTGGGAGCCCGCGGGACCCGGCCGGCGAACTCAACCGGCCCGGCCCGGCGCGGGGCCTGGGGCGGGAGGCGGCGGCGGGGAAGCCCAGAGAGGCTCGGCTTCTTGAGCGGGGCAGGGGCGCCCTCCGCCGCCGCCGTCTAGGGCCACACCACCCTGAACGCCCCCGATCTCGTCTGGTCTCGGAAGCTAAGCGGGGTCGGGCCTGGTTAGTACTTGGATGGGAGACCGCCTGGGAATACCGGGTGCCACAGGCTGCTGCTTTTTTTTTTTTTTTTTTTTTTTTGCCTCTTGTTCTGTCCCCTTTCTGGGAGCGCGGCGGCGGCCCGGGGTGGGGGTCACCCCCACCCTCAGCGCCCGCCCGCGGTGCCTGGCGCCCCAGCCCGCACCGTGGGGCCTCCTCTTGTCCCAAGCCGCGACACCGCCGCCACGCGGCAGCATGCGTGGCATCTGGACTGTCAGGTCTCAGACCAAAGGTCTGCTCTGTGGGAACCGACACGCTGGAGGAAACCTTGAGAGTCTGAGAGGGGAGGGAGTTCCAGAAGAAGGCCAGGATGTCATTTTGAGGGAGTATGTGACCAGAACTCGTCCCGTTGCTTTTGGGGTTCTATGGGCTACACGCAGGAATCTTTGGTGGTGGCACCTGATGTTGGGGGATCCGGAGTCACACCCAGACCTGCTCCACAGGCCTCCTTTTACTTTTCTCTTCGGATTCATGATTTTTAAAAAGTGTCTCTTACCTCTATGATTGCATTTTCTTTTCTCTCTCTTTTCAAGCAGATGATGGGAGTACAAGTATTCAGGTGACATGTGTTGCCCGTGCCCCCCTCCCCCCGTGTTCTTTTTTTTTTTTTTTTTTTTTTTTTTGAGACAGAGTCTCGTTTTGCTGCCCAGGCTAGAGTGAGTGCCATGGCGTCAGCCTAGCTCACGGCAACCTCAATCTCCGGGCTCAAGCAATCCTGCTGCCTCAGCCTCCCGAGTAGTTGGGACTACAGGCATGCACCACCACGCCCGGCTGTGTTTTTCTATATATATTAGTTGGCCAATTAATTTCTTTCTATTTTTAGTAGAGACGGGGGTCTCGCTCTTGCTCAGGCTGGTTTCGAACTCCTGACCTGGAGCAATCCGCCCGCCTCGGCCTCCCAGAGAGCTAGGATTACAGGCGTGAGCCACCGCGCCCGGCCCCCCCTGTGTTCTTATTCATATACCTCTCATGTTGTTGCAGCGTATTGTGGGGGTACCAATGTTAAGGTCGGGTGCCTTGCCCTCTCCAAGCCTCCCCCCTCGGGTCAGAGCTTCAAGTGCGCCCATCCCCCAGTCGGTGCGCACCCACCCCATGCCTAATGGATGTGTATGCCCCTCCCCTCCCCCCACCCGCCCGACACCCACCCGATGAAGGTGATTCCTCTCTGTCCACTTAGGCGTCCATCCGTTCGTACCAATTTGCTGGTGAGCGCGCTCACGTGGTGCTCGTGTGTCCATTCTTGGGATACCTGGCTTACTGGAACGGGTTCCAGCTCTGGCCAGGAGAACACGAGAGGCGCCCTCTCACCGCTGCTCCTCACAGCCGAATGGCACTCCGTGGTGTCCACGCGCCACATTTTATTAATGCACTCCTGGATGGATGGGCACTCGGGTCGCTTCCACGTCTTTGCGATTGTGAATTGTGCCCTAACTGTCACCCTAACCCTTACCCAGCCCGTCTCCTCTGCCCCTGCCTGACGCGCTCCTCCCCGGCCAGGCCCGTCACTGTCCTGGGCCCCCGCCTGACCGGCTCCTCCCCGCCCGGCCTGTCACCGTCCTCTGCCCCTGCCTGACATGCTCCTTCCCGCCCGGCCTCTCACCGTCCTCGGCCCCTGCCTGACCGGCTCCTCCGTCGCCTGGGCCTTCCAAGGGCTTGGTGTGGACGCTGCTTCCAGGAAGCCCTCCAGAAACCCGGCAGCAGGGTGGCCGCAGCAGTCTCCAGCAGCCGTCCCTAAGTCGCGTGAGTGCGGGGGACGTGCCCCCGCTGTGCCGCGGGGGCCCAGCCTGGTGTCTTCCCTGAGGCCCTGCGGCTGCCGGCTGGGCTGCCGCTCCCCGCAAGGGGAGAGCCGCGGAGGTGGGGACCGCCTCCTGATGGGGACGTACACGCAGCTCTCCAAGTCGGATTCCGGGGCTCTCTGTCCTGCCCGAAGGCCCAGCTGGCCTGCGGGTCCTTAGAGTGGCAAAAACCTCCGAAAACTGAGACTGAGGGTCCGGTGGGTGTCTGCACTTTTGTGCTGGGCACCCCAGGGAGGCCCGGGGGCTGGCTGGACAACGTGGTCTGCTGGGCTGGGGGGTTGGAGGAGCAACTGATGCCCTTTGCACTTTGGGTAGCAAGAGTCTGAGGTGTCTCTGAGCCCTGTGCCCTGTGGGGGGGGGGCGGGGGGGAGGAGGAGGAGGAGGAGGAGGAGGAGGTGGGAAGGGCCGGGGCCTGCAGTCCTGTTCCCGGGGTGGCACGGCAAGTGGCTTCTTCCACAGGCTGCTTGGCCTGGGCTCCCTGCACCTGGGCCTTTGGAGGACCGGCCCTGTGCTTGCCAACACTTCCTGCAGGGACCCAGAGCTGGGAGGTGGCATCTCTCAGCCCTGGGTCGGGCAGAGCCCCAGCGGGCCATGCCCACAACCTCTCTCAGCACCGGTCCCCCAGAAGGCTCCTTTGGGACCAGGATTCTCTTGCGGTGACTCTTTAAGGTCTGGCCCCTGGATGGAGGGGCACCAGGAGTAGAGGAGCAGGAAGGGGAAGGGGGTGGCCATGCGAGGGGACACTTTGAGGCCAAGTCCCAGCTTCAGCCTGATCCTCCTGGGAACCCCGCTCTGAGACAAGGAGCCGGGCTTCCCATTCCCACAGCAGCCAGTCGTGGGCTGAGGACACCTGGGGCGTTGGGAACTCCCTGGCTTCTCCTTGGTTTAACATCTGGAGCTGCTTGTGAATCGCGCCGCCACACACACCCGAGCGCAGGTGTCTTCCGCACAGACTGCGGGCCTCGCTCTTCTGAATGCCGCTAGCTCGCCACCCACCCACGGGTGAACCCGGTCAGGGTGCTTTCTCTAAGGGGCAGACTCTTTTCCGGGCGGGCTACCGGTGTCTCTGTTTGCTCGTTTCTTTCTTCCATTTCGGGAAAGTCTTCCTTGCTGGGTGTGGAAATCTCCTATGCCTTCCCTCGCCTATTCTGTCAGCTTTAAAATTCTCTTTCAGTTGCCACCCTCACAGATGGATTAGGAAACTCTTTCCGGTGCACTCATTAGTGAAATGACCTCCAGGAAGCTGGAATCCAATATCTAATGGCCGATTTTTAGCGAGTCCACACTCCAGGGTGGTCGGGGTCCAATGCAGCCCCGGCCAGGCCCAGGCCCCTTGGACTGGGCCACAGGAGGACACGGAGGAGGGTCCCGGCCCCCACGAAGCGGTGCCGGCAGTTCTCCACGGGCTTGGGCGTTTTCCAGAGGTAGGAGATGGAGGGGACTGATTTCTTCAGCGCCCCCCAAACCAGGCCACCCCACCCCACCCATGGGACACATCCCCAGAGAGAGACGCCCCATACACTGGCTGTGCCCCAGCCCTGGCCCGGGGGAATAGGCGGCAGCCCACCCACAGGGCGAGGGGGGGGGCGCAGCTGAAAGGGGTTGTGGGGGAGGGCGGCCCCTGGCTGGGGTCAAAGGGCGAGCGTCCCGCGCGTGCGCAGTCAGCGGCAGGCAGCGACGCGCTGGGGGTGGGCAGCGGGTAGGTGAAGGAGGCCGGGCGAGGAGACGAGGGGGGCTGGGAGGGCTCCACCTTGGCGAGTCCAGCCGTGGAGGCGCATCTTGTGTGAGTGTGAGTGAGTGTGAGTGTGTGTGTGTGTGTGTATAGAGAGACAGCCCCCCGCCCCGCCCCGCCCCGCCCCGCCCCGCCCCGCCCCGCCCATCACCCCCGTCCCTGGGAGCCCGCGGGACCCGGCCGGCGAACTCAACCGGCCCGGCCCGGCGCGGGGCCTGGGGCGGGAGGCGGCGGCGGGGAAGCCCAGAGAGGCTCGGCTTCTTGAGCGGGGCAGGGGCGCCCTCCGCCGCCGCCGTCTAGGGCCACACCACCCTGAACGCCCCCGATCTCGTCTGGTCTCGGAAGCTAAGCGGGGTCGGGCCTGGTTAGTACTTGGATGGGAGACCGCCTGGGAATACCGGGTGCCACAGGCTGCTGCTTTTTTTTTTTTTTTTTTTTTTTTTGCCTCTTGTTCTGTCCCCTTTCTGGGAGCGCGGCGGCGGCCCGGGGTGGGGGTCACCCCCACCCTCAGCGCCCGCCCGCGGTGCCTGGCGCCCCAGCCCGCACCGTGGGGCCTCCTCTTGTCCCAAGCCGCGACACCGCCGCCACGCGGCAGCATGCGTGGCATCTGGACTGTCAGGTCTCAGACCAAAGGTCTGCTCTGTGGGAACCGACACGCTGGAGGAAACCTTGAGAGTCTGAGAGGGGAGGGAGTTCCAGAAGAAGGCCAGGATGTCATTTTGAGGGAGTATGTGACCAGAACTCGTCCCGTTGCTTTTGGGGTTCTATGGGCTACACGCAGGAATCTTTGGTGGTGGCACCTGATGTTGGGGGATCCGGAGTCACACCCAGACCTGCTCCACAGGCCTCCTTTTACTTTTCTCTTCGGATTCATGATTTTTAAAAAGTGTCTCTTACCTCTATGATTGCATTTTCTTTTCTCTCTCTTTTCAAGCAGATGATGGGAGTACAAGTATTCAGGTGACATGTGTTGCCCGTGCCCCCCTCCCCCCTGTGTTCTTTTTTTTTTTTTTTTTTTTTTTTTGAGACAGAGTCTCGTTTTGCTGCCCAGGCTAGAGTGAGTGCCATGGCGTCAGCCTAGCTCACGGCAACCTCAATCTCCGGGCTCAAGCAATCCTGCTGCCTCAGCCTCCCGAGTAGTTGGGACTACAGGCATGCACCACCACGCCCGGCTGTGTTTTTCTATATATATTAGTTGGCCAATTAATTTCTTTCTATTTTTAGTAGAGACGGGGGTCTCGCTCTTGCTCAGGCTGGTTTCGAACTCCTGACCTGGAGCAATCCGCCCGCCTCGGCCTCCCAGAGAGCTAGGATTACAGGCGTGAGCCACCGCGCCCGGCCCCCCCTGTGTTCTTATTCATATACCTCTCATGTTGTTGCAGCGTATTGTGGGGGTACCAATGTTAAGGTCGGGTGCCTTGCCCTCTCCAAGCCTCCCCCCTCGGGTCAGAGCTTCAAGTGCGCCCATCCCCCAGTCGGTGCGCACCCACCCCATGCCTAATGGATGTGTATGCCCCTCCCCTCCCCCCACCCGCCCGACACCCACCCGATGAAGGTGATTCCTCTCTGTCCACTTAGGCGTCCATCCGTTCGTACCAATTTGCTGGTGAGCGCGCTCACGTGGTGCTCGTGTGTCCATTCTTGGGATACCTGGCTTACTGGAACGGGTTCCAGCTCTGGCCAGGAGAACACGAGAGGCGCCCTCTCACCGCTGCTCCTCACAGCCGAATGGCACTCCGTGGTGTCCACGCGCCACATTTTATTAATGCACTCCTGGATGGATGGGCACTCGGGTCGCTTCCACGTCTTTGCGATTGTGAATTGTGCCCTAACTGTCACCCTAACCCTTACCCAGCCCGTCTCCTCTGCCCCTGCCTGACGCGCTCCTCCCCGGCCAGGCCCGTCACTGTCCTGGGCCCCCGCCTGACCGGCTCCTCCCCGCCCGGCCTGTCACCGTCCTCTGCCCCTGCCTGACATGCTCCTTCCCGCCCGGCCTCTCACCGTCCTCGGCCCCTGCCTGACCGGCTCCTCCGTCGCCTGGGCCTTCCAAGGGCTTGGTGTGGACGCTGCTTCCAGGAAGCCCTCCAGAAACCCGGCAGCAGGGTGGCCGCAGCAGTCTCCAGCAGCCGTCCCTAAGTCGCGTGAGTGCGGGGGACGTGCCCCCGCTGTGCCGCGGGGGCCCAGCCTGGTGTCTTCCCTGAGGCCCTGCGGCTGCCGGCTGGGCTGCCGCTCCCCGCAAGGGGAGAGCCACGGAGGTGGGGACCGCCTCCTGATGGGGACGTACACGCAGCTCTCCAAGTCGGATTCCGGGGCTCTCTGTCCTGCCCGAAGGCCCAGCCGGCCTGCGGGTCCTTAGAGTGGCAAAAACCTCCGAAAACTGAGACTGAGGGTCCGGTGGGTGTCTGCACTTTTGTGCTGGGCACCCCAGGGAGGCCCGGGGGCTGGCTTGACAACGTGGTCTGCTGGGCGGGGGGGTTGGAGGAGCAACTGATGCCCTTTGCACTTTGGGTAGCAAGAGTCTGAGGTGTCTCTGAGCCCTGTGCCCTGTGGGGGGGGGCGGGGGGGAGGAGGAGGAGGAGGAGGAGGAGGTGGGAAGGGCCGGGGCCTGCAGTCCTGTTCCCGGGGTGGCACGGCAAGTGGCTTCTTCCACAGGCTGCTTGGCCTGGGCTCCCTGCACCTGGGCCTTTGGAGGACCGGCCCTGTGCTTGCCAACACTTCCTGCAGGGACCCAGAGCTGGGAGGTGGCATCTCTCAGCCCTGGGTCGGGCAGAGCCCCAGCGGGCCATGCCCACAACCTCTCTCAGCACCGGTCCCCCAGAAGGCTCCTTTGGGACCAGGATTCTCTTGCGGTGACTCTTTAAGGTCTGGCCCCTGGATGGAGGGGCACCAGGAGTAGAGGAGCAGGAAGGGGAAGGGGGTGGCCATGCGAGGGGACACTTTGAGGCCAAGTCCCAGCTTCAGCCTGATCCTCCTGGGAACCCCGCTCTGAGACAAGGAGCCGGGCTTCCCATTCCCACAGCAGCCAGTCGTGGGCTGAGGACACCTGGGGCGTTGGGAACTCCCTGGCTTCTCCTTGGTTTAACATCTGGAGCTGCTTGTGAATCGCGCCGCCACACACACCCGAGCGCAGGTGTCTTCCGCACAGACTGCGGGCCTCGCTCTTCTGAATGCCGCTAGCTCGCCACCCACCCACGGGTGAACCCGGTCAGGGTGCTTTCTCTAAGGGGCAGACTCTTTTCCGGGCGGGCTACCGGTGTCTCTGTTTGCTCGTTTCTTTCTTCCATTTCGGGAAAGTCTTCCTTGCTGGGTGTGGAAATCTCCTATGCCTTCCCTCGCCTATTCTGTCAGCTTTAAAATTCTCTTTCAGTTGCCACCCTCACAGATGGATTAGGAAACTCTTTCCGGTGCACTCATTAGTGAAATGACCTCCAGGAAGCTGGAATCCAATATCTAATGGCCGATTTTTAGCGAGTCCACACGCCAGGGTGGTCGGGGTCCAATGCAGCCCCGGCCAGGCCCAGGCCCCTTGGACTGGGCCACAGGAGGACACGGAGGAGGGTCCCGGCCCCCACGAAGCGGTGCCGGCAGTTCTCCACGGGCTTGGGCGTTTTCCAGAGGTAGGAGATGGAGGGGACTGATTTCTTCAGCGCCCCCCAAACCAGGCCACCCCACCCCACCCATGGGACACATCCCCAGAGAGAGACGCCCCATACACTGGCTGTGCCCCAGCCCTGGCCCGGGGGAATAGGCGGCAGCCCACCCACAGGGCGAGGGGGGGGGCGCAGCTGAAAGGGGTTGTGGGGGAGGGCGGCCCCTGGCTGGGGTCAAAGGGCGAGCGTCCCGCGCGTGCGCAGTCAGCGGCAGGCAGCGACGCGCTGGGGGTGGGCAGCGGGTAGGTGAAGGAGGCCGGGCGAGGAGACGAGGGGGGCTGGGAGGGCTCCACCTTGGCGAGTCCAGCCGTGGAGGCGCATCTTGTGTGAGTGTGAGTGAGTGTGAGTGTGTGTGTGTGTGTATAGAGAGACAGCCCCCCGCCCCGCCCCGCCCCGCCCATCACCCCCGTCCCTGGGAGCCCGCGGGACCCGGCCGGCGAACTCAACCGGCCCGGCCCGGCGCGGGGCCTGGGGCGGGAGGCGGCGGCGGGGAAGCCCAGAGAGGCTCGGCTTCTTGAGCGGGGCAGGGGCGCCCTCCGCCGCCGCCGTCTAGGGCCACACCACCCTGAACGCCCCCGATCTCGTCTGGTCTCGGAAGCTAAGCGGGGTCGGGCCTGGTTAGTACTTGGATGGGAGACCGCCTGGGAATACCGGGTGCCACAGGCTGCTGCTTTTTTTTTTTTTTTTTTTTTTTTGCCTCTTGTTCTGTCCCCTTTCTGGGAGCGCGGCGGCGGCCCGGGGTGGGGGTCACCCCCACCCTCAGCGCCCGCCCGCGGTGCCTGGCGCCCCAGCCCGCACCGTGGGGCCTCCTCTTGTCCCAAGCCGCGACACCGCCGCCACGCGGCAGCATGCGTGGCATCTGGACTGTCAGGTCTCAGACCAAAGGTCTGCTCTGTGGGAACCGACACGCTGGAGGAAACCTTGAGAGTCTGAGAGGGGAGGGAGTTCCAGAAGAAGGCCAGGATGTCATTTTGAGGGAGTATGTGACCAGAACTCGTCCCGTTGCTTTTGGGGTTCTATGGGCTACACGCAGGAATCTTTGGTGGTGGCACCTGATGTTGGGGGATCCGGAGTCACACCCAGACCTGCTCCACAGGCCTCCTTTTACTTTTCTCTTCGGATTCATGATTTTTAAAAAGTGTCTCTTACCTCTATGATTGCATTTTCTTTTCTCTCTCTTTTCAAGCAGATGATGGGAGTACAAGTATTCAGGTGACATGTGTTGCCCGTGCCCCCCTCCCCCCTGTGTTCTTTTTTTTTTTTTTTTTTTTTTTTTTGAGACAGAGTCTCGTTTTGCTGCCCAGGCTAGAGTGAGTGCCATGGCGTCAGCCTAGCTCACGGCAACCTCAATCTCCGGGCTCAAGCAATCCTGCTGCCTCAGCCTCCCGAGTAGTTGGGACTACAGGCATGCACCACCACGCCCGGCTGTGTTTTTCTATATATATTAGTTGGCCAATTAATTTCTTTCTATTTTTAGTAGAGACGGGGGTCTCGCTCTTGCTCAGGCTGGTTTCGAACTCCTGACCTGGAGCAATCCGCCCGCCTCGGCCTCCCAGAGAGCTAGGATTACAGGCGTGAGCCACCGCGCCCGGCCCCCCCTGTGTTCTTATTCATATACCTCTCATGTTGTTGCAGCGTATTGTGGGGGTACCAATGTTAAGGTCGGGTGCCTTGCCCTCTCCAAGCCTCCCCCCTCGGGTCAGAGCTTCAAGTGCGCCCATCCCCCAGTCGGTGCGCACCCACCCCATGCCTAATGGATGTGTATGCCCCTCCCCTCCCCCCACCCGCCCGACACCCACCCGATGAAGGTGATTCCTCTCTGTCCACTTAGGCGTCCATCCGTTCGTACCAATTTGCTGGTGAGCGCGCTCACGTGGTGCTCGTGTGTCCATTCTTGGGATACCTGGCTTACTGGAACGGGTTCCAGCTCTGGCCAGGAGAACACGAGAGGCGCCCTCTCACCGCTGCTCCTCACAGCCGAATGGCACTCCGTGGTGTCCACGCGCCACATTTTATTAATGCACTCCTGGATGGATGGGCACTCGGGTCGCTTCCACGTCTTTGCGATTGTGAATTGTGCCCTAACTGTCACCCTAACCCTTACCCAGCCCGTCTCCTCTGCCCCTGCCTGACGCGCTCCTCCCCGGCCAGGCCCGTCACTGTCCTGGGCCCCCGCCTGACCGGCTCCTCCCCGCCCGGCCTGTCACCGTCCTCTGCCCCTGCCTGACATGCTCCTTCCCGCCCGGCCTCTCACCGTCCTCGGCCCCTGCCTGACCGGCTCCTCCGTCGCCTGGGCCTTCCAAGGGCTTGGTGTGGACGCTGCTTCCAGGAAGCCCTCCAGAAACCCGGCAGCAGGGTGGCCGCAGCAGTCTCCAGCAGCCGTCCCTAAGTCGCGTGAGTGCGGGGGACGTGCCCCCGCTGTGCCGCGGGGGCCCAGCCTGGTGTCTTCCCTGAGGCCCTGCGGCTGCCGGCTGGGCTGCCGCTCCCCGCAAGGGGAGAGCCGCGGAGGTGGGGACCGCCTCCTGATGGGGACGTACACGCAGCTCTCCAAGTCGGATTCCGGGGCTCTCTGTCCTGCCCGAAGGCCCAGCCGGCCTGCGGGTCCTTAGAGTGGCAAAAACCTCCGAAAACTGAGACTGAGGGTCCGGTGGGTGTCTGCACTTTTGTGCTGGGCACCCCAGGGAGGCCCGGGGGCTGGCTGGACAACGTGGTCTGCTGGGCGGGGGGGTTGGAGGAGCAACTGATGCCCTTTGCACTTTGGGTAGCAAGAGTCTGAGGTGTCTCTGAGCCCTGTGCCCTGTGGGGGGGGGCGGGGGGGAGGAGGAGGAGGAGGAGGAGGAGGAGGTGGGAAGGGCCGGGGCCTGCAGTCCTGTTCCCGGGGTGGCACGGCAAGTGGCTTCTTCCACAGGCTGCTTGGCCTGGGCTCCCTGCACCTGGGCCTTTGGAGGACCGGCCCTGTGCTTGCCAACACTTCCTGCAGGGACCCAGAGCTGGGAGGTGGCATCTCTCAGCCCTGGGTCGGGCAGAGCCCCAGCGGGCCATGCCCACAACCTCTCTCAGCACCGGTCCCCCAGAAGGCTCCTTTGGGACCAGGATTCTCTTGCGGTGACTCTTTAAGGTCTGGCCCCTGGATGGAGGGGCACCAGGAGTAGAGGAGCAGGAAGGGGAAGGGGGTGGCCATGCGAGGGGACACTTTGAGGCCAAGTCCCAGCTTCAGCCTGATCCTCCTGGGAACCCCGCTCTGAGACAAGGAGCCGGGCTTCCCATTCCCACAGCAGCCAGTCGTGGGCTGAGGACACCTGGGGCGTTGGGAACTCCCTGGCTTCTCCTTGGTTTAACATCTGGAGCTGCTTGTGAATCGCGCCGCCACACACACCCGAGCGCAGGTGTCTTCCGCACAGACTGTGGGCCTCGCTCTTCTGAATGCCGCTAGCTCGCCACCCACCCACGGGTGAACCCGGTCAGGGTGCTTTCTCTAAGGGGCAGACTCTTTTCCGGGCGGGCTACCGGTGTCTCTGTTTGCTCGTTTCTTTCTTCCATTTCGGGAAAGTCTTCCTTGCTGGGTGTGGAAATCTCCTATGCCTTCCCTCGCCTATTCTGTCAGCTTTAAAATTCTCTTTCAGTTGCCACCCTCACAGATGGATTAGGAAACTCTTTCCGGTGCACTCATTAGTGAAATGACCTCCAGGAAGCTGGAATCCAATATCTAATGGCCGATTTTTAGCGAGTCCACACGCCAGGGTGGTCGGGGTCCAATGCAGCCCCGGCCAGGCCCAGGCCCCTTGGACTGGGCCACAGGAGGACACGGAGGAGGGTCCCGGCCCCCACGAAGCGGTGCCGGCAGTTCTCCACGGGCTTGGGCGTTTTCCAGAGGTAGGAGATGGAGGGGACTGATTTCTTCAGCGCCCCCCAAACCAGGCCACCCCACCCCACCCATGGGACACATCCCCAGAGAGAGACGCCCCATACACTGGCTGTGCCCCAGCCCTGGCCCGGGGGAATAGGCGGCAGCCCACCCACAGGGCGAGGGGGGGGGCGCAGCTGAAAGGGGTTGTGGGGGAGGGCGGCCCCTGGCTGGGGTCAAAGGGCGAGCGTCCCGCGCGTGCGCAGTCAGCGGCAGGCAGCGACGCGCTGGGGGTGGGCAGCGGGTAGGTGAAGGAGGCCGGGCGAGGAGACGAGGGGGGCTGGGAGGGCTCCACCTTGGCGAGTCCAGCCGTGGAGGCGCATCTTGTGTGAGTGTGAGTGAGTGTGAGTGTGTGTGTGTGTGTATAGAGAGACAGCCCCCCGCCCCGCCCCGCCCCGCCCATCACCCCCGTCCCTGGGAGCCCGCGGGACCCGGCCGGCGAACTCAACCGGCCCGGCCCGGCGCGGGGCCTGGGGCGGGAGGCGGCGGCGGGGAAGCCCAGAGAGGCTCGGCTTCTTGAGCGGGGCAGGGGCGCCCTCCGCCGCCGCCGTCTAGGGCCACACCACCCTGAACGCCCCCGATCTCGTCTGGTCTCGGAAGCTAAGCGGGGTCGGGCCTGGTTAGTACTTGGATGGGAGACCGCCTGGGAATACCGGGTGCCACAGGCTGCTGCTTTTTTTTTTTTTTTTTTTTTTTTGCCTCTTGTTCTGTCCCCTTTCTGGGAGCGCGGCGGCGGCCCGGGGTGGGGGTCACCCCCACCCTCAGCGCCCGCCCGCGGTGCCTGGCGCCCCAGCCCGCACCGTGGGGCCTCCTCTTGTCCCAAGCCGCGACACCGCCGCCACGCGGCAGCATGCGTGGCATCTGGACTGTCAGGTCTCAGACCAAAGGTCTGCTCTGTGGGAACCGACACGCTGGAGGAAACCTTGAGAGTCTGAGAGGGGAGGGAGTTCCAGAAGAAGGCCAGGATGTCATTTTGAGGGAGTATGTGACCAGAACTCGTCCCGTTGCTTTTGGGGTTCTATGGGCTACACGCAGGAATCTTTGGTGGTGGCACCTGATGTTGGGGGATCCGGAGTCACACCCAGACCTGCTCCACAGGCCTCCTTTTACTTTTCTCTTCGGATTCATGATTTTTAAAAAGTGTCTCTTACCTCTATGATTGCATTTTCTTTTCTCTCTCTTTTCAAGCAGATGATGGGAGTACAAGTATTCAGGTGACATGTGTTGCCCGTGCCCCCCTCCCCCCGTGTTCTTTTTTTTTTTTTTTTTTTTTTTTTTGAGACAGAGTCTCGTTTTGCTGCCCAGGCTAGAGTGAGTGCCATGGCGTCAGCCTAGCTCACGGCAACCTCAATCTCCGGGCTCAAGCAATCCTGCTGCCTCAGCCTCCCGAGTAGTTGGGACTACAGGCATGCACCACCACGCCCGGCTGTGTTTTTCTATATATATTAGTTGGCCAATTAATTTCTTTCTATTTTTAGTAGAGACGGGGGTCTCGCTCTTGCTCAGGCTGGTTTCGAACTCCTGACCTGGAGCAATCCGCCCGCCTCGGCCTCCCAGAGAGCTAGGATTACAGGCGTGAGCCACCGCGCCCGGCCCCCCCTGTGTTCTTATTCATATACCTCTCATGTTGTTGCAGCGTATTGTGGGGGTACCAATGTTAAGGTCGGGTGCCTTGCCCTCTCCAAGCCTCCCCCCTCGGGTCAGAGCTTCAAGTGCGCCCATCCCCCAGTCGGTGCGCACCCACCCCATGCCTAATGGATGTGTATGCCCCTCCCCTCCCCCCACCCGCCCGACACCCACCCGATGAAGGTGATTCCTCTCTGTCCACTTAGGCGTCCATCCGTTCGTACCAATTTGCTGGTGAGCGCGCTCACGTGGTGCTCGTGTGTCCATTCTTGGGATACCTGGCTTACTGGAACGGGTTCCAGCTCTGGCCAGGAGAACACGAGAGGCGCCCTCTCACCGCTGCTCCTCACAGCCGAATGGCACTCCGTGGTGTCCACGCGCCACATTTTATTAATGCACTCCTGGATGGATGGGCACTCGGGTCGCTTCCACGTCTTTGCGATTGTGAATTGTGCCCTAACTGTCACCCTAACCCTTACCCAGCCCGTCTCCTCTGCCCCTGCCTGACGCGCTCCTCCCCGGCCAGGCCCGTCACTGTCCTGGGCCCCCGCCTGACCGGCTCCTCCCCGCCCGGCCTGTCACCGTCCTCTGCCCCTGCCTGACATGCTCCTTCCCGCCCGGCCTCTCACCGTCCTCGGCCCCTGCCTGACCGGCTCCTCCGTCGCCTGGGCCTTCCAAGGGCTTGGTGTGGACGCTGCTTCCAGGAAGCCCTCCAGAAACCCGGCAGCAGGGTGGCCGCAGCAGTCTCCAGCAGCCGTCCCTAAGTCGCGTGAGTGCGGGGGACGTGCCCCCGCTGTGCCGCGGGGGCCCAGCCTGGTGTCTTCCCTGAGGCCCTGCGGCTGCCGGCTGGGCTGCCGCTCCCCGCAAGGGGAGAGCCGCGGAGGTGGGGACCGCCTCCTGATGGGGACGTACACGCAGCTCTCCAAGTCGGATTCCGGGGCTCTCTGTCCTGCCCGAAGGCCCAGCTGGCCTGCGGGTCCTTAGAGTGGCAAAAACCTCCGAAAACTGAGACTGAGGGTCCGGTGGGTGTCTGCACTTTTGTGCTGGGCACCCCAGGGAGGCCCGGGGGCTGGCTGGACAACGTGGTCTGCTGGGCTGGGGGGTTGGAGGAGCAACTGATGCCCTTTGCACTTTGGGTAGCAAGAGTCTGAGGTGTCTCTGAGCCCTGTGCCCTGTGGGGGGGGGGCGGGGGGGAGGAGGAGGAGGAGGAGGAGGAGGAGGTGGGAAGGGCCGGGGCCTGCAGTCCTGTTCCCGGGGTGGCACGGCAAGTGGCTTCTTCCACAGGCTGCTTGGCCTGGGCTCCCTGCACCTGGGCCTTTGGAGGACCGGCCCTGTGCTTGCCAACACTTCCTGCAGGGACCCAGAGCTGGGAGGTGGCATCTCTCAGCCCTGGGTCGGGCAGAGCCCCAGCGGGCCATGCCCACAACCTCTCTCAGCACCGGTCCCCCAGAAGGCTCCTTTGGGACCAGGATTCTCTTGCGGTGACTCTTTAAGGTCTGGCCCCTGGATGGAGGGGCACCAGGAGTAGAGGAGCAGGAAGGGGAAGGGGGTGGCCATGCGAGGGGACACTTTGAGGCCAAGTCCCAGCTTCAGCCTGATCCTCCTGGGAACCCCGCTCTGAGACAAGGAGCCGGGCTTCCCATTCCCACAGCAGCCAGTCGTGGGCTGAGGACACCTGGGGCGTTGGGAACTCCCTGGCTTCTCCTTGGTTTAACATCTGGAGCTGCTTGTGAATCGCGCCGCCACACACACCCGAGCGCAGGTGTCTTCCGCACAGACTGCGGGCCTCGCTCTTCTGAATGCCGCTAGCTCGCCACCCACCCACGGGTGAACCCGGTCAGGGTGCTTTCTCTAAGGGGCAGACTCTTTTCCGGGCGGGCTACCGGTGTCTCTGTTTGCTCGTTTCTTTCTTCCATTTCGGGAAAGTCTTCCTTGCTGGGTGTGGAAATCTCCTATGCCTTCCCTCGCCTATTCTGTCAGCTTTAAAATTCTCTTTCAGTTGCCACCCTCACAGATGGATTAGGAAACTCTTTCCGGTGCACTCATTAGTGAAATGACCTCCAGGAAGCTGGAATCCAATATCTAATGGCCGATTTTTAGCGAGTCCACACTCCAGGGTGGTCGGGGTCCAATGCAGCCCCGGCCAGGCCCAGGCCCCTTGGACTGGGCCACAGGAGGACACGGAGGAGGGTCCCGGCCCCCACGAAGCGGTGCCGGCAGTTCTCCACGGGCTTGGGCGTTTTCCAGAGGTAGGAGATGGAGGGGACTGATTTCTTCAGCGCCCCCCAAACCAGGCCACCCCACCCCACCCATGGGACACATCCCCAGAGAGAGACGCCCCATACACTGGCTGTGCCCCAGCCCTGGCCCGGGGGAATAGGCGGCAGCCCACCCACAGGGCGAGGGGGGGGGCGCAGCTGAAAGGGGTTGTGGGGGAGGGCGGCCCCTGGCTGGGGTCAAAGGGCGAGCGTCCCGCGCGTGCGCAGTCAGCGGCAGGCAGCGACGCGCTGGGGGTGGGCAGCGGGTAGGTGAAGGAGGCCGGGCGAGGAGACGAGGGGGGCTGGGAGGGCTCCACCTTGGCGAGTCCAGCCGTGGAGGCGCATCTTGTGTGAGTGTGAGTGAGTGTGAGTGTGTGTGTGTGTGTGTATAGAGAGACAGCCCCCCGCCCCGCCCCGCCCCGCCCCGCCCCGCCCCGCCCATCACCCCCGTCCCTGGGAGCCCGCGGGACCCGGCCGGCGAACTCAACCGGCCCGGCCCGGCGCGGGGCCTGGGGCGGGAGGCGGCGGCGGGGAAGCCCAGAGAGGCTCGGCTTCTTGAGCGGGGCAGGGGCGCCCTCCGCCGCCGCCGTCTAGGGCCACACCACCCTGAACGCCCCCGATCTCGTCTGGTCTCGGAAGCTAAGCGGGGTCGGGCCTGGTTAGTACTTGGATGGGAGACCGCCTGGGAATACCGGGTGCCACAGGCTGCTGCTTTTTTTTTTTTTTTTTTTTTTTTTGCCTCTTGTTCTGTCCCCTTTCTGGGAGCGCGGCGGCGGCCCGGGGTGGGGGTCACCCCCACCCTCAGCGCCCGCCCGCGGTGCCTGGCGCCCCAGCCCGCACCGTGGGGCCTCCTCTTGTCCCAAGCCGCGACACCGCCGCCACGCGGCAGCATGCGTGGCATCTGGACTGTCAGGTCTCAGACCAAAGGTCTGCTCTGTGGGAACCGACACGCTGGAGGAAACCTTGAGAGTCTGAGAGGGGAGGGAGTTCCAGAAGAAGGCCAGGATGTCATTTTGAGGGAGTATGTGACCAGAACTCGTCCCGTTGCTTTTGGGGTTCTATGGGCTACACGCAGGAATCTTTGGTGGTGGCACCTGATGTTGGGGGATCCGGAGTCACACCCAGACCTGCTCCACAGGCCTCCTTTTACTTTTCTCTTCGGATTCATGATTTTTAAAAAGTGTCTCTTACCTCTATGATTGCATTTTCTTTTCTCTCTCTTTTCAAGCAGATGATGGGAGTACAAGTATTCAGGTGACATGTGTTGCCCGTGCCCCCCTCCCCCCTGTGTTCTTTTTTTTTTTTTTTTTTTTTTTTTTTGAGACAGAGTCTCGTTTTGCTGCCCAGGCTAGAGTGAGTGCCATGGCGTCAGCCTAGCTCACGGCAACCTCAATCTCCGGGCTCAAGCAATCCTGCTGCCTCAGCCTCCCGAGTAGTTGGGACTACAGGCATGCACCACCACGCCCGGCTGTGTTTTTCTATATATATTAGTTGGCCAATTAATTTCTTTCTATTTTTAGTAGAGACGGGGGTCTCGCTCTTGCTCAGGCTGGTTTCGAACTCCTGACCTGGAGCAATCCGCCCGCCTCGGCCTCCCAGAGAGCTAGGATTACAGGCGTGAGCCACCGCGCCCGGCCCCCCCTGTGTTCTTATTCATATACCTCTCATGTTGTTGCAGCGTATTGTGGGGGTACCAATGTTAAGGTCGGGTGCCTTGCCCTCTCCAAGCCTCCCCCCTCGGGTCAGAGCTTCAAGTGCGCCCATCCCCCAGTCGGTGCGCACCCACCCCATGCCTAATGGATGTGTATGCCCCTCCCCTCCCCCCACCCGCCCGACACCCACCCGATGAAGGTGATTCCTCTCTGTCCACTTAGGCGTCCATCCGTTCGTACCAATTTGCTGGTGAGCGCGCTCACGTGGTGCTCGTGTGTCCATTCTTGGGATACCTGGCTTACTGGAACGGGTTCCAGCTCTGGCCAGGAGAACACGAGAGGCGCCCTCTCACCGCTGCTCCTCACAGCCGAATGGCACTCCGTGGTGTCCACGCGCCACATTTTATTAATGCACTCCTGGATGGATGGGCACTCGGGTCGCTTCCACGTCTTTGCGATTGTGAATTGTGCCCTAACTGTCACCCTAACCCTTACCCAGCCCGTCTCCTCTGCCCCTGCCTGACGCGCTCCTCCCCGGCCAGGCCCGTCACTGTCCTGGGCCCCCGCCTGACCGGCTCCTCCCCGCCCGGCCTGTCACCGTCCTCTGCCCCTGCCTGACATGCTCCTTCCCGCCCGGCCTCTCACCGTCCTCGGCCCCTGCCTGACCGGCTCCTCCGTCGCCTGGGCCTTCCAAGGGCTTGGTGTGGACGCTGCTTCCAGGAAGCCCTCCAGAAACCCGGCAGCAGGGTGGCCGCAGCAGTCTCCAGCAGCCGTCCCTAAGTCGCGTGAGTGCGGGGGACGTGCCCCCGCTGTGCCGCGGGGGCCCAGCCTGGTGTCTTCCCTGAGGCCCTGCGGCTGCCGGCTGGGCTGCCGCTCCCCGCAAGGGGAGAGCCACGGAGGTGGGGACCGCCTCCTGATGGGGACGTACACGCAGCTCTCCAAGTCGGATTCCGGGGCTCTCTGTCCTGCCCGAAGGCCCAGCCGGCCTGCGGGTCCTTAGAGTGGCAAAAACCTCCGAAAACTGAGACTGAGGGTCCGGTGGGTGTCTGCACTTTTGTGCTGGGCACCCCAGGGAGGCCCGGGGGCTGGCTTGACAACGTGGTCTGCTGGGCGGGGGGGTTGGAGGAGCAACTGATGCCCTTTGCACTTTGGGTAGCAAGAGTCTGAGGTGTCTCTGAGCCCTGTGCCCTGTGGGGGGGGGCGGGGGGGAGGAGGAGGAGGAGGAGGAGGAGGTGGGAAGGGCCGGGGCCTGCAGTCCTGTTCCCGGGGTGGCACGGCAAGTGGCTTCTTCCACAGGCTGCTTGGCCTGGGCTCCCTGCACCTGGGCCTTTGGAGGACCGGCCCTGTGCTTGCCAACACTTCCTGCAGGGACCCAGAGCTGGGAGGTGGCATCTCTCAGCCCTGGGTCGGGCAGAGCCCCAGCGGGCCATGCCCACAACCTCTCTCAGCACCGGTCCCCCAGAAGGCTCCTTTGGGACCAGGATTCTCTTGCGGTGACTCTTTAAGGTCTGGCCCCTGGATGGAGGGGCACCAGGAGTAGAGGAGCAGGAAGGGGAAGGGGGTGGCCATGCGAGGGGACACTTTGAGGCCAAGTCCCAGCTTCAGCCTGATCCTCCTGGGAACCCCGCTCTGAGACAAGGAGCCGGGCTTCCCATTCCCACAGCAGCCAGTCGTGGGCTGAGGACACCTGGGGCGTTGGGAACTCCCTGGCTTCTCCTTGGTTTAACATCTGGAGCTGCTTGTGAATCGCGCCGCCACACACACCCGAGCGCAGGTGTCTTCCGCACAGACTGCGGGCCTCGCTCTTCTGAATGCCGCTAGCTCGCCACCCACCCACGGGTGAACCCGGTCAGGGTGCTTTCTCTAAGGGGCAGACTCTTTTCCGGGCGGGCTACCGGTGTCTCTGTTTGCTCGTTTCTTTCTTCCATTTCGGGAAAGTCTTCCTTGCTGGGTGTGGAAATCTCCTATGCCTTCCCTCGCCTATTCTGTCAGCTTTAAAATTCTCTTTCAGTTGCCACCCTCACAGATGGATTAGGAAACTCTTTCCGGTGCACTCATTAGTGAAATGACCTCCAGGAAGCTGGAATCCAATATCTAATGGCCGATTTTTAGCGAGTCCACACGCCAGGGTGGTCGGGGTCCAATGCAGCCCCGGCCAGGCCCAGGCCCCTTGGACTGGGCCACAGGAGGACACGGAGGAGGGTCCCGGCCCCCACGAAGCGGTGCCGGCAGTTCTCCACGGGCTTGGGCGTTTTCCAGAGGTAGGAGATGGAGGGGACTGATTTCTTCAGCGCCCCCCAAACCAGGCCACCCCACCCCACCCATGGGACACATCCCCAGAGAGAGACGCCCCATACACTGGCTGTGCCCCAGCCCTGGCCCGGGGGAATAGGCGGCAGCCCACCCACAGGGCGAGGGGGGGGGCGCAGCTGAAAGGGGTTGTGGGGGAGGGCGGCCCCTGGCTGGGGTCAAAGGGCGAGCGTCCCGCGCGTGCGCAGTCAGCGGCAGGCAGCGACGCGCTGGGGGTGGGCAGCGGGTAGGTGAAGGAGGCCGGGCGAGGAGACGAGGGGGGCTGGGAGGGCTCCACCTTGGCGAGTCCAGCCGTGGAGGCGCATCTTGTGTGAGTGTGAGTGAGTGTGAGTGTGTGTGTGTGTGTGTATAGAGAGACAGCCCCCCGCCCCGCCCCGCCCCGCCCCGCCCCGCCCCGCCCCGCCCATCACCCCCGTCCCTGGGAGCCCGCGGGACCCGGCCGGCGAACTCAACCGGCCCGGCCCGGCGCGGGGCCTGGGGCGGGAGGCGGCGGCGGGGAAGCCCAGAGAGGCTCGGCTTCTTGAGCGGGGCAGGGGCGCCCTCCGCCGCCGCCGTCTAGGGCCACACCACCCTGAACGCCCCCGATCTCGTCTGGTCTCGGAAGCTAAGCGGGGTCGGGCCTGGTTAGTACTTGGATGGGAGACCGCCTGGGAATACCGGGTGCCACAGGCTGCTGCTTTTTTTTTTTTTTTTTTTTTTTTTTGCCTCTTGTTCTGTCCCCTTTCTGGGAGCGCGGCGGCGGCCCGGGGTGGGGGTCACCCCCACCCTCAGCGCCCGCCCGCGGTGCCTGGCGCCCCAGCCCGCACCGTGGGGCCTCCTCTTGTCCCAAGCCGCGACACCGCCGCCACGCGGCAGCATGCGTGGCATCTGGACTGTCAGGTCTCAGACCAAAGGTCTGCTCTGTGGGAACCGACACGCTGGAGGAAACCTTGAGAGTCTGAGAGGGGAGGGAGTTCCAGAAGAAGGCCAGGATGTCATTTTGAGGGAGTATGTGACCAGAACTCGTCCCGTTGCTTTTGGGGTTCTATGGGCTACACGCAGGAATCTTTGGTGGTGGCACCTGATGTTGGGGGATCCGGAGTCACACCCAGACCTGCTCCACAGGCCTCCTTTTACTTTTCTCTTCGGATTCATGATTTTTAAAAAGTGTCTCTTACCTCTATGATTGCATTTTCTTTTCTCTCTCTTTTCAAGCAGATGATGGGAGTACAAGTATTCAGGTGACATGTGTTGCCCGTGCCCCCCTCCCCCCTGTGTTCTTTTTTTTTTTTTTTTTTTTTTTTTTGAGACAGAGTCTCGTTTTGCTGCCCAGGCTAGAGTGAGTGCCATGGCGTCAGCCTAGCTCACGGCAACCTCAATCTCCGGGCTCAAGCAATCCTGCTGCCTCAGCCTCCCGAGTAGTTGGGACTACAGGCATGCACCACCACGCCCGGCTGTGTTTTTCTATATATATTAGTTGGCCAATTAATTTCTTTCTATTTTTAGTAGAGACGGGGGTCTCGCTCTTGCTCAGGCTGGTTTCGAACTCCTGACCTGGAGCAATCCGCCCGCCTCGGCCTCCCAGAGAGCTAGGATTACAGGCGTGAGCCACCGCGCCCGGCCCCCCCTGTGTTCTTATTCATATACCTCTCATGTTGTTGCAGCGTATTGTGGGGGTACCAATGTTAAGGTCGGGTGCCTTGCCCTCTCCAAGCCTCCCCCCTCGGGTCAGAGCTTCAAGTGCGCCCATCCCCCAGTCGGTGCGCACCCACCCCATGCCTAATGGATGTGTATGCCCCTCCCCTCCCCCCACCCGCCCGACACCCACCCGATGAAGGTGATTCCTCTCTGTCCACTTAGGCGTCCATCCGTTCGTACCAATTTGCTGGTGAGCGCGCTCACGTGGTGCTCGTGTGTCCATTCTTGGGATACCTGGCTTACTGGAACGGGTTCCAGCTCTGGCCAGGAGAACACGAGAGGCGCCCTCTCACCGCTGCTCCTCACAGCCGAATGGCACTCCGTGGTGTCCACGCGCCACATTTTATTAATGCACTCCTGGATGGATGGGCACTCGGGTCGCTTCCACGTCTTTGCGATTGTGAATTGTGCCCTAACTGTCACCCTAACCCTTACCCAGCCCGTCTCCTCTGCCCCTGCCTGACGCGCTCCTCCCCGGCCAGGCCCGTCACTGTCCTGGGCCCCCGCCTGACCGGCTCCTCCCCGCCCGGCCTGTCACCGTCCTCTGCCCCTGCCTGACATGCTCCTTCCCGCCCGGCCTCTCACCGTCCTCGGCCCCTGCCTGACCGGCTCCTCCGTCGCCTGGGCCTTCCAAGGGCTTGGTGTGGACGCTGCTTCCAGGAAGCCCTCCAGAAACCCGGCAGCAGGGTGGCCGCAGCAGTCTCCAGCAGCCGTCCCTAAGTCGCGTGAGTGCGGGGGACGTGCCCCCGCTGTGCCGCGGGGGCCCAGCCTGGTGTCTTCCCTGAGGCCCTGCGGCTGCCGGCTGGGCTGCCGCTCCCCGCAAGGGGAGAGCCGCGGAGGTGGGGACCGCCTCCTGATGGGGACGTACACGCAGCTCTCCAAGTCGGATTCCGGGGCTCTCTGTCCTGCCCGAAGGCCCAGCTGGCCTGCTGGTCCTTAGAGTGGCAAAAACCTCCGAAAACTGAGACTGAGGGTCCGGTGGGTGTCTGCACTTTTGTGCTGGGCACCCCAGGGAGGCCCGGGGGCTGGCTGGACAACGTGGTCTGCTGGGCTGGGGGGTTGGAGGAGCAACTGATGCCCTTTGCACTTTGGGTAGCAAGAGTCTGAGGTGTCTCTGAGCCCTGTGCCCTGTGGGGGGGGGGCGGGGGGGAGGAGGAGGAGGAGGAGGAGGAGGAGGTGGGAAGGGCCGGGGCCTGCAGTCCTGTTCCCGGGGTGGCACGGCAAGTGGCTTCTTCCACAGGCTGCTTGGCCTGGGCTCCCTGCACCTGGGCCTTTGGAGGACCGGCCCTGTGCTTGCCAACACTTCCTGCAGGGACCCAGAGCTGGGAGGTGGCATCTCTCAGCCCTGGGTCGGGCAGAGCCCCAGCGGGCCATGCCCACAACCTCTCTCAGCACCGGTCCCCCAGAAGGCTCCTTTGGGACCAGGATTCTCTTGCGGTGACTCTTTAAGGTCTGGCCCCTGGATGGAGGGGCACCAGGAGTAGAGGAGCAGGAAGGGGAAGGGGGTGGCCATGCGAGGGGACACTTTGAGGCCAAGTCCCAGCTTCAGCCTGATCCTCCTGGGAACCCCGCTCTGAGACAAGGAGCCGGGCTTCCCATTCCCACAGCAGCCAGTCGTGGGCTGAGGACACCTGGGGCGTTGG
This sequence comes from Microcebus murinus, assembly GCF_040939455.1. NCBI lineage: Eukaryota > Metazoa > Chordata > Mammalia > Primates > Cheirogaleidae > Microcebus > Microcebus murinus. The sequence continues at coordinate 240,358 of NW_027438966.1, read as the reverse complement.
GAACTCCCTGGCTTCTCCTTGGTTTAACATCTGGAGCTGCTTGTGAATCGCGCCGCCACACACACCCGAGCGCAGGTGTCTTCCGCACAGACTGCGGGCCTCGCTCTTCTGAATGCCGCTAGCTCGCCACCCACCCACGGGTGAACCCGGTCAGGGTGCTTTCTCTAAGGGGCAGACTCTTTTCCGGGCGGGCTACCGGTGTCTCTGTTTGCTCGTTTCTTTCTTCCATTTCGGGAAAGTCTTCCTTGCTGGGTGTGGAAATCTCCTATGCCTTCCCTCGCCTATTCTGTCAGCTTTAAAATTCTCTTTCAGTTGCCACCCTCACAGATGGATTAGGAAACTCTTTCCGGTGCACTCATTAGTGAAATGACCTCCAGGAAGCTGGAATCCAATATCTAATGGCCGATTTTTAGCGAGTCCACACGCCAGGGTGGTCGGGGTCCAATGCAGCCCCGGCCAGGCCCAGGCCCCTTGGACTGGGCCACAGGAGGACACGGAGGAGGGTCCCGGCCCCCACGAAGCGGTGCCGGCAGTTCTCCACGGGCTTGGGCGTTTTCCAGAGGTAGGAGATGGAGGGGACTGATTTCTTCAGCGCCCCCCAAACCAGGCCACCCCACCCCACCCATGGGACACATCCCCAGAGAGAGACGCCCCATACACTGGCTGTGCCCCAGCCCTGGCCCGGGGGAATAGGCGGCAGCCCACCCACAGGGCGAGGGGGGGGGCGCAGCTGAAAGGGGTTGTGGGGGAGGGCGGCCCCTGGCTGGGGTCAAAGGGCGAGCGTCCCGCGCGTGCGCAGTCAGCGGCAGGCAGCGACGCGCTGGGGGTGGGCAGCGGGTAGGTGAAGGAGGCCGGGCGAGGAGACGAGGGGGGCTGGGAGGGCTCCACCTTGGCGAGTCCAGCCGTGGAGGCGCATCTTGTGTGAGTGTGAGTGAGTGTGAGTGTGTGTGTGTGTGTGTATAGAGAGACAGCCCCCCGCCCCGCCCCGCCCCGCCCCGCCCCGCCCCGCCCCGCCCATCACCCCCGTCCCTGGGAGCCCGCGGGACCCGGCCGGCGAACTCAACCGGCCCGGCCCGGCGCGGGGCCTGGGGCGGGAGGCGGCGGCGGGGAAGCCCAGAGAGGCTCGGCTTCTTGAGCGGGGCAGGGGCGCCCTCCGCCGCCGCCGTCTAGGGCCACACCACCCTGAACGCCCCCGATCTCGTCTGGTCTCGGAAGCTAAGCGGGGTCGGGCCTGGTTAGTACTTGGATGGGAGACCGCCTGGGAATACCGGGTGCCACAGGCTGCTGCTTTTTTTTTTTTTTTTTTTTTTTTTTGCCTCTTGTTCTGTCCCCTTTCTGGGAGCGCGGCGGCGGCCCGGGGTGGGGGTCACCCCCACCCTCAGCGCCCGCCCGCGGTGCCTGGCGCCCCAGCCCGCACCGTGGGGCCTCCTCTTGTCCCAAGCCGCGACACCGCCGCCACGCGGCAGCATGCGTGGCATCTGGACTGTCAGGTCTCAGACCAAAGGTCTGCTCTGTGGGAACCGACACGCTGGAGGAAACCTTGAGAGTCTGAGAGGGGAGGGAGTTCCAGAAGAAGGCCAGGATGTCATTTTGAGGGAGTATGTGACCAGAACTCGTCCCGTTGCTTTTGGGGTTCTATGGGCTACACGCAGGAATCTTTGGTGGTGGCACCTGATGTTGGGGGATCCGGAGTCACACCCAGACCTGCTCCACAGGCCTCCTTTTACTTTTCTCTTCGGATTCATGATTTTTAAAAAGTGTCTCTTACCTCTATGATTGCATTTTCTTTTCTCTCTCTTTTCAAGCAGATGATGGGAGTACAAGTATTCAGGTGACATGTGTTGCCCGTGCCCCCCTCCCCCCTGTGTTCTTTTTTTTTTTTTTTTTTTTTTTTTTGAGACAGAGTCTCGTTTTGCTGCCCAGGCTAGAGTGAGTGCCATGGCGTCAGCCTAGCTCACGGCAACCTCAATCTCCGGGCTCAAGCAATCCTGCTGCCTCAGCCTCCCGAGTAGTTGGGACTACAGGCATGCACCACCACGCCCGGCTGTGTTTTTCTATATATATTAGTTGGCCAATTAATTTCTTTCTATTTTTAGTAGAGACGGGGGTCTCGCTCTTGCTCAGGCTGGTTTCGAACTCCTGACCTGGAGCAATCCGCCCGCCTCGGCCTCCCAGAGAGCTAGGATTACAGGCGTGAGCCACCGCGCCCGGCCCCCCCTGTGTTCTTATTCATATACCTCTCATGTTGTTGCAGCGTATTGTGGGGGTACCAATGTTAAGGTCGGGTGCCTTGCCCTCTCCAAGCCTCCCCCCTCGGGTCAGAGCTTCAAGTGCGCCCATCCCCCAGTCGGTGCGCACCCACCCCATGCCTAATGGATGTGTATGCCCCTCCCCTCCCCCCACCCGCCCGACACCCACCCGATGAAGGTGATTCCTCTCTGTCCACTTAGGCGTCCATCCGTTCGTACCAATTTGCTGGTGAGCGCGCTCACGTGGTGCTCGTGTGTCCATTCTTGGGATACCTGGCTTACTGGAACGGGTTCCAGCTCTGGCCAGGAGAACACGAGAGGCGCCCTCTCACCGCTGCTCCTCACAGCCGAATGGCACTCCGTGGTGTCCACGCGCCACATTTTATTAATGCACTCCTGGATGGATGGGCACTCGGGTCGCTTCCACGTCTTTGCGATTGTGAATTGTGCCCTAACTGTCACCCTAACCCTTACCCAGCCCGTCTCCTCTGCCCCTGCCTGACGCGCTCCTCCCCGGCCAGGCCCGTCACTGTCCTGGGCCCCCGCCTGACCGGCTCCTCCCCGCCCGGCCTGTCACCGTCCTCTGCCCCTGCCTGACATGCTCCTTCCCGCCCGGCCTCTCACCGTCCTCGGCCCCTGCCTGACCGGCTCCTCCGTCGCCTGGGCCTTCCAAGGGCTTGGTGTGGACGCTGCTTCCAGGAAGCCCTCCAGAAACCCGGCAGCAGGGTGGCCGCAGCAGTCTCCAGCAGCCGTCCCTAAGTCGCGTGAGTGCGGGGGACGTGCCCCCGCTGTGCCGCGGGGGCCCAGCCTGGTGTCTTCCCTGAGGCCCTGCGGCTGCCGGCTGGGCTGCCGCTCCCCGCAAGGGGAGAGCCGCGGAGGTGGGGACCGCCTCCTGATGGGGACGTACACGCAGCTCTCCAAGTCGGATTCCGGGGCTCTCTGTCCTGCCCGAAGGCCCAGCTGGCCTGCTGGTCCTTAGAGTGGCAAAAACCTCCGAAAACTGAGACTGAGGGTCCGGTGGGTGTCTGCACTTTTGTGCTGGGCACCCCAGGGAGGCCCGGGGGCTGGCTGGACAACGTGGTCTGCTGGGCTGGGGGGTTGGAGGAGCAACTGATGCCCTTTGCACTTTGGGTAGCAAGAGTCTGAGGTGTCTCTGAGCCCTGTGCCCTGTGGGGGGGGGGCGGGGGGGAGGAGGAGGAGGAGGAGGAGGAGGAGGTGGGAAGGGCCGGGGCCTGCAGTCCTGTTCCCGGGGTGGCACGGCAAGTGGCTTCTTCCACAGGCTGCTTGGCCTGGGCTCCCTGCACCTGGGCCTTTGGAGGACCGGCCCTGTGCTTGCCAACACTTCCTGCAGGGACCCAGAGCTGGGAGGTGGCATCTCTCAGCCCTGGGTCGGGCAGAGCCCCAGCGGGCCATGCCCACAACCTCTCTCAGCACCGGTCCCCCAGAAGGCTCCTTTGGGACCAGGATTCTCTTGCGGTGACTCTTTAAGGTCTGGCCCCTGGATGGAGGGGCACCAGGAGTAGAGGAGCAGGAAGGGGAAGGGGGTGGCCATGCGAGGGGACACTTTGAGGCCAAGTCCCAGCTTCAGCCTGATCCTCCTGGGAACCCCGCTCTGAGACAAGGAGCCGGGCTTCCCATTCCCACAGCAGCCAGTCGTGGGCTGAGGACACCTGGGGCGTTGGGAACTCCCTGGCTTCTCCTTGGTTTAACATCTGGAGCTGCTTGTGAATCGCGCCGCCACACACACCCGAGCGCAGGTGTCTTCCGCACAGACTGCGGGCCTCGCTCTTCTGAATGCCGCTAGCTCGCCACCCACCCACGGGTGAACCCGGTCAGGGTGCTTTCTCTAAGGGGCAGACTCTTTTCCGGGCGGGCTACCGGTGTCTCTGTTTGCTCGTTTCTTTCTTCCATTTCGGGAAAGTCTTCCTTGCTGGGTGTGGAAATCTCCTATGCCTTCCCTCGCCTATTCTGTCAGCTTTAAAATTCTCTTTCAGTTGCCACCCTCACAGATGGATTAGGAAACTCTTTCCGGTGCACTCATTAGTGAAATGACCTCCAGGAAGCTGGAATCCAATATCTAATGGCCGATTTTTAGCGAGTCCACACGCCAGGGTGGTCGGGGTCCAATGCAGCCCCGGCCAGGCCCAGGCCCCTTGGACTGGGCCACAGGAGGACACGGAGGAGGGTCCCGGCCCCCACGAAGCGGTGCCGGCAGTTCTCCACGGGCTTGGGCGTTTTCCAGAGGTAGGAGATGGAGGGGACTGATTTCTTCAGCGCCCCCCAAACCAGGCCACCCCACCCCACCCATGGGACACATCCCCAGAGAGAGACGCCCCATACACTGGCTGTGCCCCAGCCCTGGCCCGGGGGAATAGGCGGCAGCCCACCCACAGGGCGAGGGGGGGGGCGCAGCTGAAAGGGGTTGTGGGGGAGGGCGGCCCCTGGCTGGGGTCAAAGGACGAGCGTCCCGCGCGTGCGCAGTCAGCGGCAGGCAGCGACGCGCTGGGGGTGGGCAGCGGGTAGGTGAAGGAGGCCGGGCGAGGAGACGAGGGGGGCTGGGAGGGCTCCACCTTGGCGAGTCCAGCCGTGGAGGCGCATCTTGTGTGAGTGTGAGTGAGTGTGAGTGTGTGTGTGTGTGTATAGAGAGACAGCCCCCCGCCCCGCCCCGCCCCGCCCCGCCCCGCCCATCACCCCCGTCCCTGGGAGCCCGCGGGACCCGGCCGGCGAACTCAACCGGCCCGGCCCGGCGCGGGGCCTGGGGCGGGAGGCGGCGGCGGGGAAGCCCAGAGAGGCTCGGCTTCTTGAGCGGGGCAGGGGCGCCCTCCGCCACCGCCGTCTAGGGCCACACCACCCTGAACGCCCCCGATCTCGTCTGGTCTCGGAAGCTAAGCGGGGTCGGGCCTGGTTAGTACTTGGATGGGAGACCGCCTGGGAGTACCGGGTGCCACAGGCTGCTGCTTTTTTTTTTTTTTTTTTTTTTTGCCTCTTGTTCTGTCCCCTTTCTGGGAGCGCGGCGGCGGCCCGGGGTGGGGGTCACCCCCACCCTCAGCGCCCGCCCGCGGTGCCTGGCGCCCCAGCCCGCACCGTGGGGCCTCCTCTTGTCCCAAGCCGCGACACCGCCGCCACGCGGCAGCATGCGTGGCATCTGGACTGTCAGGTCTCAGACCAAAGGTCTGCTCTGTGGGAACCGACACGCTGGAGGAAACCTTGAGAGTCTGAGAGGGGAGGGAGTTCCAGAAGAAGGCCAGGATGTCATTTTGAGGGAGTATGTGACCAGAACTCGTCCCGTTGCTTTTGGGGTTCTATGGGCTACACGCAGGAATCTTTGGTGGTGGCACCTGATGTTGGGGGATCCGGAGTCACACCCAGACCTGCTCCACAGGCCTCCTTTTACTTTTCTCTTCGGATTCATGATTTTTAAAAAGTGTCTCTTACCTCTATGATTGCATTTTCTTTTCTCTCTCTTTTCAAGCAGATGATGGGAGTACAAGTATTCAGGTGACATGTGTTGCCCGTGCCCCCCTCCCCCCTGTGTTCTTTTTTTTTTTTTTTTTTTTTTTTGAGACAGAGTCTCGTTTTGCTGCCCAGGCTAGAGTGAGTGCCATGGCGTCAGCCTAGCTCACGGCAACCTCAATCTCCGGGCTCAAGCAATCCTGCTGCCTCAGCCTCCCGAGTAGTTGGGACTACAGGCATGCACCACCACGCCCGGCTGTGTTTTTCTATATATATTAGTTGGCCAATTAATTTCTTTCTATTTTTAGTAGAGACGGGGGTCTCGCTCTTGCTCAGGCTGGTTTCGAACTCCTGACCTGGAGCAATCCGCCCGCCTCGGCCTCCCAGAGAGCTAGGATTACAGGCGTGAGCCACCGCGCCCGGCCCCCCCTGTGTTCTTATTCATATACCTCTCATGTTGTTGCAGCGTATTGTGGGGGTACCAATGTTAAGGTCGGGTGCCTTGCCCTCTCCAAGCCTCCCCCCTCGGGTCAGAGCTTCAAGTGCGCCCATCCCCCAGTCGGTGCGCACCCACCCCATGCCTAATGGATGTGTATGCCCCTCCCCTCCCCCCACCCGCCCGACACCCACCCGATGAAGGTGATTCCTCTCTGTCCACTTAGGCGTCCATCCGTTCGTACCAATTTGCTGGTGAGCGCGCTCACGTGGTGCTCGTGTGTCCATTCTTGGGATACCTGGCTTACTGGAACGGGTTCCAGCTCTGGCCAGGAGAACACGAGAGGCGCCCTCTCACCGCTGCTCCTCACAGCCGAATGGCACTCCGTGGTGTCCACGCGCCACATTTTATTAATGCACTCCTGGATGGATGGGCACTCGGGTCGCTTCCACGTCTTTGCGATTGTGAATTGTGCCCTAACTGTCACCCTAACCCTTACCCAGCCCGTCTCCTCTGCCCCTGCCTGACGCGCTCCTCCCCGGCCAGGCCCGTCACTGTCCTGGGCCCCCGCCTGACCGGCTCCTCCCCGCCCGGCCTGTCACCGTCCTCTGCCCCTGCCTGACATGCTCCTTCCCGCCCGGCCTCTCACCGTCCTCGGCCCCTGCCTGACCGGCTCCTCCGTCGCCTGGGCCTTCCAAGGGCTTGGTGTGGACGCTGCTTCCAGGAAGCCCTCCAGAAACCCGGCAGCAGGGTGGCCGCAGCAGTCTCCAGCAGCCGTCCCTAAGTCGCGTGAGTGCGGGGGACGTGCCCCCGCTGTGCCGCGGGGGCCCAGCCTGGTGTCTTCCCTGAGGCCCTGCGGCTGCCGGCTGGGCTGCCGCTCCCCGCAAGGGGAGAGCCGCGGAGGTGGGGACCGCCTCCTGATGGGGACGTACACGCAGCTCTCCAAGTCGGATTCCGGGGCTCTCTGTCCTGCCCGAAGGCCCAGCTGGCCTGCGGGTCCTTAGAGTGGCAAAAACCTCCGAAAACTGAGACTGAGGGTCCGGTGGGTGTCTGCACTTTTGTGCTGGGCACCCCAGGGAGGCCCGGGGGCTGGCTGGACAACGTGGTCTGCTGGGCTGGGGGGTTGGAGGAGCAACTGATGCCCTTTGCACTTTGGGTAGCAAGAGTCTGAGGTGTCTCTGAGCCCTGTGCCCTGTGGGGGGGGGGCGGGGGGGAGGAGGAGGAGGAGGAGGAGGAGGAGGTGGGAAGGGCCGGGGCCTGCAGTCCTGTTCCCGGGGTGGCACGGCAAGTGGCTTCTTCCACAGGCTGCTTGGCCTGGGCTCCCTGCACCTGGGCCTTTGGAGGACCGGCCCTGTGCTTGCCAACACTTCCTGCAGGGACCCAGAGCTGGGAGGTGGCATCTCTCAGCCCTGGGTCGGGCAGAGCCCCAGCGGGCCATGCCCACAACCTCTCTCAGCACCGGTCCCCCAGAAGGCTCCTTTGGGACCAGGATTCTCTTGCGGTGACTCTTTAAGGTCTGGCCCCTGGATGGAGGGGCACCAGGAGTAGAGGAGCAGGAAGGGGAAGGGGGTGGCCATGCGAGGGGACACTTTGAGGCCAAGTCCCAGCTTCAGCCTGATCCTCCTGGGAACCCCGCTCTGAGACAAGGAGCCGGGCTTCCCATTCCCACAGCAGCCAGTCGTGGGCTGAGGACACCTGGGGCGTTGGGAACTCCCTGGCTTCTCCTTGGTTTAACATCTGGAGCTGCTTGTGAATCGCGCCGCCACACACACCCGAGCGCAGGTGTCTTCCGCACAGACTGCGGGCCTCGCTCTTCTGAATGCCGCTAGCTCGCCACCCACCCACGGGTGAACCCGGTCAGGGTGCTTTCTCTAAGGGGCAGACTCTTTTCCGGGCGGGCTACCGGTGTCTCTGTTTGCTCGTTTCTTTCTTCCATTTCGGGAAAGTCTTCCTTGCTGGGTGTGGAAATCTCCTATGCCTTCCCTCGCCTATTCTGTCAGCTTTAAAATTCTCTTTCAGTTGCCACCCTCACAGATGGATTAGGAAACTCTTTCCGGTGCACTCATTAGTGAAATGACCTCCAGGAAGCTGGAATCCAATATCTAATGGCCGATTTTTAGCGAGTCCACACGCCAGGGTGGTCGGGGTCCAATGCAGCCCCGGCCAGGCCCAGGCCCCTTGGACTGGGCCACAGGAGGACACGGAGGAGGGTCCCGGCCCCCACGAAGCGGTGCCGGCAGTTCTCCACGGGCTTGGGCGTTTTCCAGAGGTAGGAGATGGAGGGGACTGATTTCTTCAGCGCCCCCCAAACCAGGCCACCCCACCCCACCCATGGGACACATCCCCAGAGAGAGACGCCCCATACACTGGCTGTGCCCCAGCCCTGGCCCGGGGGAATAGGCGGCAGCCCACCCACAGGGCGAGGGGGGGGGCGCAGCTGAAAGGGGTTGTGGGGGAGGGCGGCCCCTGGCTGGGGTCAAAGGGCGAGCGTCCCGCGCGTGCGCAGTCAGCGGCAGGCAGCGACGCGCTGGGGGTGGGCAGCGGGTAGGTGAAGGAGGCCGGGCGAGGAGACGAGGGGGGCTGGGAGGGCTCCACCTTGGCGAGTCCAGCCGTGGAGGCGCATCTTGTGTGAGTGTGAGTGAGTGTGAGTGTGTGTGTGTGTGTATAGAGAGACAGCCCCCCGCCCCGCCCCGCCCCGCCCCGCCCCGCCCCGCCCATCACCCCCGTCCCTGGGAGCCCGCGGGACCCGGCCGGCGAACTCAACCGGCCCGGCCCGGCGCGGGGCCTGGGGCGGGAGGCGGCGGCGGGGAAGCCCAGAGAGGCTCGGCTTCTTGAGCGGGGCAGGGGCGCCCTCCGCCGCCGCCGTCTAGGGCCACACCACCCTGAACGCCCCCGATCTCGTCTGGTCTCGGAAGCTAAGCGGGGTCGGGCCTGGTTAGTACTTGGATGGGAGACCGCCTGGGAATACCGGGTGCCACAGGCTGCTGCTTTTTTTTTTTTTTTTTTTTTTTTTGCCTCTTGTTCTGTCCCCTTTCTGGGAGCGCGGCGGCGGCCCGGGGTGGGGGTCACCCCCACCCTCAGCGCCCGCCCGCGGTGCCTGGCGCCCCAGCCCGCACCGTGGGGCCTCCTCTTGTCCCAAGCCGCGACACCGCCGCCACGCGGCAGCATGCGTGGCATCTGGACTGTCAGGTCTCAGACCAAAGGTCTGCTCTGTGGGAACCGACACGCTGGAGGAAACCTTGAGAGTCTGAGAGGGGAGGGAGTTCCAGAAGAAGGCCAGGATGTCATTTTGAGGGAGTATGTGACCAGAACTCGTCCCGTTGCTTTTGGGGTTCTATGGGCTACACGCAGGAATCTTTGGTGGTGGCACCTGATGTTGGGGGATCCGGAGTCACACCCAGACCTGCTCCACAGGCCTCCTTTTACTTTTCTCTTCGGATTCATGATTTTTAAAAAGTGTCTCTTACCTCTATGATTGCATTTTCTTTTCTCTCTCTTTTCAAGCAGATGATGGGAGTACAAGTATTCAGGTGACATGTGTTGCCCGTGCCCCCCTCCCCCCTGTGTTCTTTTTTTTTTTTTTTTTTTTTTTTTTTTTGAGACAGAGTCTCGTTTTGCTGCCCAGGCTAGAGTGAGTGCCATGGCGTCAGCCTAGCTCACGGCAACCTCAATCTCCGGGCTCAAGCAATCCTGCTGCCTCAGCCTCCCGAGTAGTTGGGACTACAGGCATGCACCACCACGCCCGGCTGTGTTTTTCTATATATATTAGTTGGCCAATTAATTTCTTTCTATTTTTAGTAGAGACGGGGGTCTCGCTCTTGCTCAGGCTGGTTTCGAACTCCTGACCTGGAGCAATCCGCCCGCCTCGGCCTCCCAGAGAGCTAGGATTACAGGCGTGAGCCACCGCGCCCGGCCCCCCCTGTGTTCTTATTCATATACCTCTCATGTTGTTGCAGCGTATTGTGGGGGTACCAATGTTAAGGTCGGGTGCCTTGCCCTCTCCAAGCCTCCCCCCTCGGGTCAGAGCTTCAAGTGCGCCCATCCCCCAGTCGGTGCGCACCCACCCCATGCCTAATGGATGTGTATGCCCCTCCCCTCCCCCCACCCGCCCGACACCCACCCGATGAAGGTGATTCCTCTCTGTCCACTTAGGCGTCCATCCGTTCGTACCAATTTGCTGGTGAGCGCGCTCACGTGGTGCTCGTGTGTCCATTCTTGGGATACCTGGCTTACTGGAACGGGTTCCAGCTCTGGCCAGGAGAACACGAGAGGCGCCCTCTCACCGCTGCTCCTCACAGCCGAATGGCACTCCGTGGTGTCCACGCGCCACATTTTATTAATGCACTCCTGGATGGATGGGCACTCGGGTCGCTTCCACGTCTTTGCGATTGTGAATTGTGCCCTAACTGTCACCCTAACCCTTACCCAGCCCGTCTCCTCTGCCCCTGCCTGACGCGCTCCTCCCCGGCCAGGCCCGTCACTGTCCTGGGCCCCCGCCTGACCGGCTCCTCCCCGCCCGGCCTGTCACCGTCCTCTGCCCCTGCCTGACATGCTCCTTCCCGCCCGGCCTCTCACCGTCCTCGGCCCCTGCCTGACCGGCTCCTCCGTCGCCTGGGCCTTCCAAGGGCTTGGTGTGGACGCTGCTTCCAGGAAGCCCTCCAGAAACCCGGCAGCAGGGTGGCCGCAGCAGTCTCCAGCAGCCGTCCCTAAGTCGCGTGAGTGCGGGGGACGTGCCCCCGCTGTGCCGCGGGGGCCCAGCCTGGTGTCTTCCCTGAGGCCCTGCGGCTGCCGGCTGGGCTGCCGCTCCCCGCAAGGGGAGAGCCGCGGAGGTGGGGACCGCCTCCTGATGGGGACGTACACGCAGCTCTCCAAGTCGGATTCCGGGGCTCTCTGTCCTGCCCGAAGGCCCAGCTGGCCTGCGGGTCCTTAGAGTGGCAAAAACCTCCGAAAACTGAGACTGAGGGTCCGGTGGGTGTCTGCACTTTTGTGCTGGGCACCCCAGGGAGGCCCGGGGGCTGGCTGGACAACGTGGTCTGCTGGGCTGGGGGGTTGGAGGAGCAACTGATGCCCTTTGCACTTTGGGTAGCAAGAGTCTGAGGTGTCTCTGAGCCCTGTGCCCTGTGGGGGGGGGGCGGGGGGGAGGAGGAGGAGGAGGAGGAGGAGGAGGTGGGAAGGGCCGGGGCCTGCAGTCCTGTTCCCGGGGTGGCACGGCAAGTGGCTTCTTCCACAGGCTGCTTGGCCTGGGCTCCCTGCACCTGGGCCTTTGGAGGACCGGCCCTGTGCTTGCCAACACTTCCTGCAGGGACCCAGAGCTGGGAGGTGGCATCTCTCAGCCCTGGGTCGGGCAGAGCCCCAGCGGGCCATGCCCACAACCTCTCTCAGCACCGGTCCCCCAGAAGGCTCCTTTGGGACCAGGATTCTCTTGCGGTGACTCTTTAAGGTCTGGCCCCTGGATGGAGGGGCACCAGGAGTAGAGGAGCAGGAAGGGGAAGGGGGTGGCCATGCGAGGGGACACTTTGAGGCCAAGTCCCAGCTTCAGCCTGATCCTCCTGGGAACCCCGCTCTGAGACAAGGAGCCGGGCTTCCCATTCCCACAGCAGCCAGTCGTGGGCTGAGGACACCTGGGGCGTTGGGAACTCCCTGGCTTCTCCTTGGTTTAACATCTGGAGCTGCTTGTGAATCGCGCCGCCACACACACCCGAGCGCAGGTGTCTTCCGCACAGACTGCGGGCCTCGCTCTTCTGAATGCCGCTAGCTCGCCACCCACCCACGGGTGAACCCGGTCAGGGTGCTTTCTCTAAGGGGCAGACTCTTTTCCGGGCGGGCTACCGGTGTCTCTGTTTGCTCGTTTCTTTCTTCCATTTCGGGAAAGTCTTCCTTGCTGGGTGTGGAAATCTCCTATGCCTTCCCTCGCCTATTCTGTCAGCTTTAAAATTCTCTTTCAGTTGCCACCCTCACAGATGGATTAGGAAACTCTTTCCGGTGCACTCATTAGTGAAATGACCTCCAGGAAGCTGGAATCCAATATCTAATGGCCGATTTTTAGCGAGTCCACACGCCAGGGTGGTCGGGGTCCAATGCAGCCCCGGCCAGGCCCAGGCCCCTTGGACTGGGCCACAGGAGGACACGGAGGAGGGTCCCGGCCCCCACGAAGCGGTGCCGGCAGTTCTCCACGGGCTTGGGCGTTTTCCAGAGGTAGGAGATGGAGGGGACTGATTTCTTCAGCGCCCCCCAAACCAGGCCACCCCACCCCACCCATGGGACACATCCCCAGAGAGAGACGCCCCATACACTGGCTGTGCCCCAGCCCTGGCCCGGGGGAATAGGCGGCAGCCCACCCACAGGGCGAGGGGGGGGGCGCAGCTGAAAGGGGTTGTGGGGGAGGGCGGCCCCTGGCTGGGGTCAAAGGGCGAGCGTCCCGCGCGTGCGCAGTCAGCGGCAGGCAGCGACGCGCTGGGGGTGGGCAGCGGGTAGGTGAAGGAGGCCGGGCGAGGAGACGAGGGGGGCTGGGAGGGCTCCACCTTGGCGAGTCCAGCCGTGGAGGCGCATCTTGTGTGAGTGTGAGTGAGTGTGAGTGTGTGTGTGTGTGTATAGAGAGACAGCCCCCCGCCCCGCCCCGCCCCGCCCCGCCCCGCCCCGCCCATCACCCCCGTCCCTGGGAGCCCGCGGGACCCGGCCGGCGAACTCAACCGGCCCGGCCCGGCGCGGGGCCTGGGGCGGGAGGCGGCGGCGGGGAAGCCCAGAGAGGCTCGGCTTCTTGAGCGGGGCAGGGGCGCCCTCCGCCGCCGCCGTCTAGGGCCACACCACCCTGAACGCCCCCGATCTCGTCTGGTCTCGGAAGCTAAGCGGGGTCGGGCCTGGTTAGTACTTGGATGGGAGACCGCCTGGGAGTACCGGGTGCCACAGGCTGCTGCTTTTTTTTTTTTTTTTTTTTTTTTTGCCTCTTGTTCTGTCCCCTTTCTGGGAGCGCGGCGGCGGCCCGGGGTGGGGGTCACCCCCACCCTCAGCGCCCGCCCGCGGTGCCTGGCGCCCCAGCCCGCACCGTGGGGCCTCCTCTTGTCCCAAGCCGCGACACCGCCGCCACGCGGCAGCATGCGTGGCATCTGGACTGTCAGGTCTCAGACCAAAGGTCTGCTCTGTGGGAACCGACACGCTGGAGGAAACCTTGAGAGTCTGAGAGGGGAGGGAGTTCCAGAAGAAGGCCAGGATGTCATTTTGAGGGAGTATGTGACCAGAACTCGTCCCGTTGCTTTTGGGGTTCTATGGGCTACACGCAGGAATCTTTGGTGGTGGCACCTGATGTTGGGGGATCCGGAGTCACACCCAGACCTGCTCCACAGGCCTCCTTTTACTTTTCTCTTCGGATTCATGATTTTTAAAAAGTGTCTCTTACCTCTATGATTGCATTTTCTTTTCTCTCTCTTTTCAAGCAGATGATGGGAGTACAAGTATTCAGGTGACATGTGTTGCCCGTGCCCCCCTCCCCCCTGTGTTCTTTTTTTTTTTTTTTTTTTTTTTTTGAGACAGAGTCTCGTTTTGCTGCCCAGGCTAGAGTGAGTGCCATGGCGTCAGCCTAGCTCACGGCAACCTCAATCTCCGGGCTCAAGCAATCCTGCTGCCTCAGCCTCCCGAGTAGTTGGGACTACAGGCATGCACCACCACGCCCGGCTGTGTTTTTCTATATATATTAGTTGGCCAATTAATTTCTTTCTATTTTTAGTAGAGACGGGGGTCTCGCTCTTGCTCAGGCTGGTTTCGAACTCCTGACCTGGAGCAATCCGCCCGCCTCGGCCTCCCAGAGAGCTAGGATTACAGGCGTGAGCCACCGCGCCCGGCCCCCCCTGTGTTCTTATTCATATACCTCTCATGTTGTTGCAGCGTATTGTGGGGGTACCAATGTTAAGGTCGGGTGCCTTGCCCTCTCCAAGCCTCCCCCCTCGGGTCAGAGCTTCAAGTGCGCCCATCCCCCAGTCGGTGCGCACCCACCCCATGCCTAATGGATGTGTATGCCCCTCCCCTCCCCCCACCCGCCCGACACCCACCCGATGAAGGTGATTCCTCTCTGTCCACTTAGGCGTCCATCCGTTCGTACCAATTTGCTGGTGAGCGCGCTCACGTGGTGCTCGTGTGTCCATTCTTGGGATACCTGGCTTACTGGAACGGGTTCCAGCTCTGGCCAGGAGAACACGAGAGGCGCCCTCTCACCGCTGCTCCTCACAGCCGAATGGCACTCCGTGGTGTCCACGCGCCACATTTTATTAATGCACTCCTGGATGGATGGGCACTCGGGTCGCTTCCACGTCTTTGCGATTGTGAATTGTGCCCTAACTGTCACCCTAACCCTTACCCAGCCCGTCTCCTCTGCCCCTGCCTGACGCGCTCCTCCCCGGCCAGGCCCGTCACTGTCCTGGGCCCCCGCCTGACCGGCTCCTCCCCGCCCGGCCTGTCACCGTCCTCTGCCCCTGCCTGACATGCTCCTTCCCGCCCGGCCTCTCACCGTCCTCGGCCCCTGCCTGACCGGCTCCTCCGTCGCCTGGGCCTTCCAAGGGCTTGGTGTGGACGCTGCTTCCAGGAAGCCCTCCAGAAACCCGGCAGCAGGGTGGCCGCAGCAGTCTCCAGCAGCCGTCCCTAAGTCGCGTGAGTGCGGGGGACGTGCCCCCGCTGTGCCGCGGGGGCCCAGCCTGGTGTCTTCCCTGAGGCCCTGCGGCTGCCGGCTGGGCTGCCGCTCCCCGCAAGGGGAGAGCCGCGGAGGTGGGGACCGCCTCCTGATGGGGACGTACACGCAGCTCTCCAAGTCGGATTCCGGGGCTCTCTGTCCTGCCCGAAGGCCCAGCCGGCCTGCGGGTCCTTAGAGTGGCAAAAACCTCCGAAAACTGAGACTGAGGGTCCGGTGGGTGTCTGCACTTTTGTGCTGGGCACCCCAGGGAGGCCCGGGGGCTGGCTGGACAACGTGGTCTGCTGGGCTGGGGGGTTGGAGGAGCAACTGATGCCCTTTGCACTTTGGGTAGCAAGAGTCTGAGGTGTCTCTGAGCCCTGTGCCCTGTGGGGGGGGGGCGGGGGGGAGGAGGAGGAGGAGGAGGAGGAGGAGGTGGGAAGGGCCGGGGCCTGCAGTCCTGTTCCCGGGGTGGCACGGCAAGTGGCTTCTTCCACAGGCTGCTTGGCCTGGGCTCCCTGCACCTGGGCCTTTGGAGGACCGGCCCTGTGCTTGCCAACACTTCCTGCAGGGACCCAGAGCTGGGAGGTGGCATCTCTCAGCCCTGGGTCGGGCAGAGCCCCAGCGGGCCATGCCCACAACCTCTCTCAGCACCGGTCCCCCAGAAGGCTCCTTTGGGACCAGGATTCTCTTGCGGTGACTCTTTAAGGTCTGGCCCCTGGATGGAGGGGCACCAGGAGTAGAGGAGCAGGAAGGGGAAGGGGGTGGCCATGCGAGGGGACACTTTGAGGCCAAGTCCCAGCTTCAGCCTGATCCTCCTGGGAACCCCGCTCTGAGACAAGGAGCCGGGCTTCCCATTCCCACAGCAGCCAGTCGTGGGCTGAGGACACCTGGGGCGTTGGGAACTCCCTGGCTTCTCCTTGGTTTAACATCTGGAGCTGCTTGTGAATCGCGCCGCCACACACACCCGAGCGCAGGTGTCTTCCGCACAGACTGCAGGCCTCGCTCTTCTGAATGCCGCTAGCTCGCCACCCACCCACGGGTGAACCCGGTCAGGGTGCTTTCTCTAAGGGGCAGACTCTTTTCCGGGCGGGCTACCGGTGTCTCTGTTTGCTCGTTTCTTTCTTCCATTTCGGGAAAGTCTTCCTTGCTGGGTGTGGAAATCTCCTATGCCTTCCCTCGCCTATTCTGTCAGCTTTAAAATTCTCTTTCAGTTGCCACCCTCACAGATGGATTAGGAAACTCTTTCCGGTGCACTCATTAGTGAAATGACCTCCAGGAAGCTGGAATCCAATATCTAATGGCCGATTTTTAGCGAGTCCACACGCCAGGGTGGTCGGGGTCCAATGCAGCCCCGGCCAGGCCCAGGCCCCTTGGACTGGGCCACAGGAGGACACGGAGGAGGGTCCCGGCCCCCACGAAGCGGTGCCGGCAGTTCTCCACGGGCTTGGGCGTTTTCCAGAGGTAGGAGATGGAGGGGACTGATTTCTTCAGCGCCCCCCAAACCAGGCCACCCCACCCCACCCATGGGACACATCCCCAGAGAGAGACGCCCCATACACTGGCTGTGCCCCAGCCCTGGCCCGGGGGAATAGGCGGCAGCCCACCCACAGGGCGAGGGGGGGGCGCAGCTGAAAGGGGTTGTGGGGGAGGGCGGCCCCTGGCTGGGGTCAAAGGGCGAGCGTCCCGCGCGTGCGCAGTCAGCGGCAGGCAGCGACGCGCTGGGGGTGGGCAGCGGGTAGGTGAAGGAGGCCGGGCGAGGAGACGAGGGGGGCTGGGAGGGCTCCACCTTGGCGAGTCCAGCCGTGGAGGCGCATCTTGTGTGAGTGTGAGTGAGTGTGAGTGTGTGTGTGTGTGTATAGAGAGACAGCCCCCCGCCCCGCCCCGCCCCGCCCATCACCCCCGTCCCTGGGAGCCCGCGGGACCCGGCCGGCGAACTCAACCGGCCCGGCCCGGCGCGGGGCCTGGGGCGGGAGGCGGCGGCGGGGAAGCCCAGAGAGGCTCGGCTTCTTGAGCGGGGCAGGGGCGCCCTCCGCCGCCGCCGTCTAGGGCCACACCACCCTGAACGCCCCCGATCTCGTCTGGTCTCGGAAGCTAAGCGGGGTCGGGCCTGGTTAGTACTTGGATGGGAGACCGCCTGGGAATACCGGGTGCCACAGGCTGCTGCTTTTTTTTTTTTTTTTTTTTTTTGCCTCTTGTTCTGTCCCCTTTCTGGGAGCGCGGCGGCGGCCCGGGGTGGGGGTCACCCCCACCCTCAGCGCCCGCCCGCGGTGCCTGGCGCCCCAGCCCGCACCGTGGGGCCTCCTCTTGTCCCAAGCCGCGACACCGCCGCCACGCGGCAGCATGCGTGGCATCTGGACTGTCAGGTCTCAGACCAAAGGTCTGCTCTGTGGGAACCGACACGCTGGAGGAAACCTTGAGAGTCTGAGAGGGGAGGGAGTTCCAGAAGAAGGCCAGGATGTCATTTTGAGGGAGTATGTGACCAGAACTCGTCCCGTTGCTTTTGGGGTTCTATGGGCTACACGCAGGAATCTTTGGTGGTGGCACCTGATGTTGGGGGATCCGGAGTCACACCCAGACCTGCTCCACAGGCCTCCTTTTACTTTTCTCTTCGGATTCATGATTTTTAAAAAGTGTCTCTTACCTCTATGATTGCATTTTCTTTTCTCTCTCTTTTCAAGCAGATGATGGGAGTACAAGTATTCAGGTGACATGTGTTGCCCGTGCCCCCCTCCCCCCTGTGTTCTTTTTTTTTTTTTTTTTTTTTTTTGAGACAGAGTCTCGTTTTGCTGCCCAGGCTAGAGTGAGTGCCATGGCGTCAGCCTAGCTCACGGCAACCTCAATCTCCGGGCTCAAGCAATCCTGCTGCCTCAGCCTCCCGAGTAGTTGGGACTACAGGCATGCACCACCACGCCCGGCTGTGTTTTTCTATATATATTAGTTGGCCAATTAATTTCTTTCTATTTTTAGTAGAGACGGGGGTCTCGCTCTTGCTCAGGCTGGTTTCGAACTCCTGACCTGGAGCAATCCGCCCGCCTCGGCCTCCCAGAGAGCTAGGATTACAGGCGTGAGCCACCGCGCCCGGCCCCCCCTGTGTTCTTATTCATATACCTCTCATGTTGTTGCAGCGTATTGTGGGGGTACCAATGTTAAGGTCGGGTGCCTTGCCCTCTCCAAGCCTCCCCCCTCGGGTCAGAGCTTCAAGTGCGCCCATCCCCCAGTCGGTGCGCACCCACCCCATGCCTAATGGATGTGTATGCCCCTCCCCTCCCCCCACCCGCCCGACACCCACCCGATGAAGGTGATTCCTCTCTGTCCACTTAGGCGTCCATCCGTTCGTACCAATTTGCTGGTGAGCGCGCTCACGTGGTGCTCGTGTGTCCATTCTTGGGATACCTGGCTTACTGGAACGGGTTCCAGCTCTGGCCAGGAGAACACGAGAGGCGCCCTCTCACCGCTGCTCCTCACAGCCGAATGGCACTCCGTGGTGTCCACGCGCCACATTTTATTAATGCACTCCTGGATGGATGGGCACTCGGGTCGCTTCCACGTCTTTGCGATTGTGAATTGTGCCCTAACTGTCACCCTAACCCTTACCCAGCCCGTCTCCTCTGCCCCTGCCTGACGCGCTCCTCCCCGGCCAGGCCCGTCACTGTCCTGGGCCCCCGCCTGACCGGCTCCTCCCCGCCCGGCCTGTCACCGTCCTCTGCCCCTGCCTGACATGCTCCTTCCCGCCCGGCCTCTCACCGTCCTCGGCCCCTGCCTGACCGGCTCCTCCGTCGCCTGGGCCTTCCAAGGGCTTGGTGTGGACGCTGCTTCCAGGAAGCCCTCCAGAAACCCGGCAGCAGGGTGGCCGCAGCAGTCTCCAGCAGCCGTCCCTAAGTCGCGTGAGTGCGGGGGACGTGCCCCCGCTGTGCCGCGGGGGCCCAGCCTGGTGTCTTCCCTGAGGCCCTGCGGCTGCCGGCTGGGCTGCCGCTCCCCGCAAGGGGAGAGCCGCGGAGGTGGGGACCGCCTCCTGATGGGGACGTACACGCAGCTCTCCAAGTCGGATTCCGGGGCTCTCTGTCCTGCCCGAAGGCCCAGCCGGCCTGCGGGTCCTTAGAGTGGCAAAAACCTCCGAAAACTGAGACTGAGGGTCCGGTGGGTGTCTGCACTTTTGTGCTGGGCACCCCAGGGAGGCCCGGGGGCTGGCTGGACAACGTGGTCTGCTGGGCTGGGGGGTTGGAGGAGCAACTGATGCCCTTTGCACTTTGGGTAGCAAGAGTCTGAGGTGTCTCTGAGCCCTGTGCCCTGTGGGGGGGGGGGGCGGGGGGGAGGAGGAGGAGGAGGAGGAGGAGGAGGTGGGAAGGGCCGGGGCCTGCAGTCCTGTTCCCGGGGTGGCACGGCAAGTGGCTTCTTCCACAGGCTGCTTGGCCTGGGCTCCCTGCACCTGGGCCTTTGGAGGACCGGCCCTGTGCTTGCCAACACTTCCTGCAGGGACCCAGAGCTGGGAGGTGGCATCTCTCAGCCCTGGGTCGGGCAGAGCCCCAGCGGGCCATGCCCACAACCTCTCTCAGCACCGGTCCCCCAGAAGGCTCCTTTGGGACCAGGATTCTCTTGCGGTGACTCTTTAAGGTCTGGCCCCTGGATGGAGGGGCACCAGGAGTAGAGGAGCAGGAAGGGGAAGGGGGTGGCCATGCGAGGGGACACTTTGAGGCCAAGTCCCAGCTTCAGCCTGATCCTCCTGGGAACCCCGCTCTGAGACAAGGAGCCGGGCTTCCCATTCCCACAGCAGCCAGTCGTGGGCTGAGGACACCTGGGGCGTTGGGAACTCCCTGGCTTCTCCTTGGTTTAACATCTGGAGCTGCTTGTGAATCGCGCCGCCACACACACCCGAGCGCAGGTGTCTTCCGCACAGACTGCGGGCCTCGCTCTTCTGAATGCCGCTAGCTCGCCACCCACCCACGGGTGAACCCGGTCAGGGTGCTTTCTCTAAGGGGCAGACTCTTTTCCGGGCGGGCTACCGGTGTCTCTGTTTGCTCGTTTCTTTCTTCCATTTCGGGAAAGTCTTCCTTGCTGGGTGTGGAAATCTCCTATGCCTTCCCTCGCCTATTCTGTCAGCTTTAAAATTCTCTTTCAGTTGCCACCCTCACAGATGGATTAGGAAACTCTTTCCGGTGCACTCATTAGTGAAATGACCTCCAGGAAGCTGGAATCCAATATCTAATGGCCGATTTTTAGCGAGTCCACACGCCAGGGTGGTCGGGGTCCAATGCAGCCCCGGCCAGGCCCAGGCCCCTTGGACTGGGCCACAGGAGGACACGGAGGAGGGTCCCGGCCCCCACGAAGCGGTGCCGGCAGTTCTCCACGGGCTTGGGCGTTTTCCAGAGGTAGGAGATGGAGGGGACTGATTTCTTCAGCGCCCCCCAAACCAGGCCACCCCACCCCACCCATGGGACACATCCCCAGAGAGAGACGCCCCATACACTGGCTGTGCCCCAGCCCTGGCCCGGGGGAATAGGCGGCAGCCCACCCACAGGGCGAGGGGGGGGGCGCAGCTGAAAGGGGTTGTGGGGGAGGGCGGCCCCTGGCTGGGGTCAAAGGACGAGCGTCCCGCGCGTGCGCAGTCAGCGGCAGGCAGCGACGCGCTGGGGGTGGGCAGCGGGTAGGTGAAGGAGGCCGGGCGAGGAGACGAGGGGGGCTGGGAGGGCTCCACCTTGGCGAGTCCAGCCGTGGAGGCGCATCTTGTGTGAGTGTGAGTGAGTGTGAGTGTGTGTGTGTGTGTATAGAGAGACAGCCCCCCGCCCCGCCCCGCCCCGCCCCGCCCCGCCCATCACCCCCGTCCCTGGGAGCCCGCGGGACCCGGCCGGCGAACTCAACCGGCCCGGCCCGGCGCGGGGCCTGGGGCGGGAGGCGGCGGCGGGGAAGCCCAGAGAGGCTCGGCTTCTTGAGCGGGGCAGGGGCGCCCTCCGCCACCGCCGTCTAGGGCCACACCACCCTGAACGCCCCCGATCTCGTCTGGTCTCGGAAGCTAAGCGGGGTCGGGCCTGGTTAGTACTTGGATGGGAGACCGCCTGGGAGTACCGGGTGCCACAGGCTGCTGCTTTTTTTTTTTTTTTTTTTTTTTTGCCTCTTGTTCTGTCCCCTTTCTGGGAGCGCGGCGGCGGCCCGGGGTGGGGGTCACCCCCACCCTCAGCGCCCGCCCGCGGTGCCTGGCGCCCCAGCCCGCACCGTGGGGCCTCCTCTTGTCCCAAGCCGCGACACCGCCGCCACGCGGCAGCATGCGTGGCATCTGGACTGTCAGGTCTCAGACCAAAGGTCTGCTCTGTGGGAACCGACACGCTGGAGGAAACCTTGAGAGTCTGAGAGGGGAGGGAGTTCCAGAAGAAGGCCAGGATGTCATTTTGAGGGAGTATGTGACCAGAACTCGTCCCGTTGCTTTTGGGGTTCTATGGGCTACACGCAGGAATCTTTGGTGGTGGCACCTGATGTTGGGGGATCCGGAGTCACACCCAGACCTGCTCCACAGGCCTCCTTTTACTTTTCTCTTCGGATTCATGATTTTTAAAAAGTGTCTCTTACCTCTATGATTGCATTTTCTTTTCTCTCTCTTTTCAAGCAGATGATGGGAGTACAAGTATTCAGGTGACATGTGTTGCCCGTGCCCCCCTCCCCCCTGTGTTCTTTTTTTTTTTTTTTTTTTTTTTTGAGACAGAGTCTCGTTTTGCTGCCCAGGCTAGAGTGAGTGCCATGGCGTCAGCCTAGCTCACGGCAACCTCAATCTCCGGGCTCAAGCAATCCTGCTGCCTCAGCCTCCCGAGTAGTTGGGACTACAGGCATGCACCACCACGCCCGGCTGTGTTTTTCTATATATATTAGTTGGCCAATTAATTTCTTTCTATTTTTAGTAGAGACGGGGGTCTCGCTCTTGCTCAGGCTGGTTTCGAACTCCTGACCTGGAGCAATCCGCCCGCCTCGGCCTCCCAGAGAGCTAGGATTACAGGCGTGAGCCACCGCGCCCGGCCCCCCCTGTGTTCTTATTCATATACCTCTCATGTTGTTGCAGCGTATTGTGGGGGTACCAATGTTAAGGTCGGGTGCCTTGCCCTCTCCAAGCCTCCCCCCTCGGGTCAGAGCTTCAAGTGCGCCCATCCCCCAGTCGGTGCGCACCCACCCCATGCCTAATGGATGTGTATGCCCCTCCCCTCCCCCCACCCGCCCGACACCCACCCGATGAAGGTGATTCCTCTCTGTCCACTTAGGCGTCCATCCGTTCGTACCAATTTGCTGGTGAGCGCGCTCACGTGGTGCTCGTGTGTCCATTCTTGGGATACCTGGCTTACTGGAACGGGTTCCAGCTCTGGCCAGGAGAACACGAGAGGCGCCCTCTCACCGCTGCTCCTCACAGCCGAATGGCACTCCGTGGTGTCCACGCGCCACATTTTATTAATGCACTCCTGGATGGATGGGCACTCGGGTCGCTTCCACGTCTTTGCGATTGTGAATTGTGCCCTAACTGTCACCCTAACCCTTACCCAGCCCGTCTCCTCTGCCCCTGCCTGACGCGCTCCTCCCCGGCCAGGCCCGTCACTGTCCTGGGCCCCCGCCTGACCGGCTCCTCCCCGCCCGGCCTGTCACCGTCCTCTGCCCCTGCCTGACATGCTCCTTCCCGCCCGGCCTCTCACCGTCCTCGGCCCCTGCCTGACCGGCTCCTCCGTCGCCTGGGCCTTCCAAGGGCTTGGTGTGGACGCTGCTTCCAGGAAGCCCTCCAGAAACCCGGCAGCAGGGTGGCCGCAGCAGTCTCCAGCAGCCGTCCCTAAGTCGCGTGAGTGCGGGGGACGTGCCCCCGCTGTGCCGCGGGGGCCCAGCCTGGTGTCTTCCCTGAGGCCCTGCGGCTGCCGGCTGGGCTGCCGCTCCCCGCAAGGGGAGAGCCGCGGAGGTGGGGACCGCCTCCTGATGGGGACGTACACGCAGCTCTCCAAGTCGGATTCCGGGGCTCTCTGTCCTGCCCGAAGGCCCAGCTGGCCTGCGGGTCCTTAGAGTGGCAAAAACCTCCGAAAACTGAGACTGAGGGTCCGGTGGGTGTCTGCACTTTTGTGCTGGGCACCCCAGGGAGGCCCGGGGGCTGGCTGGACAACGTGGTCTGCTGGGCTGGGGGGTTGGAGGAGCAACTGATGCCCTTTGCACTTTGGGTAGCAAGAGTCTGAGGTGTCTCTGAGCCCTGTGCCCTGTGGGGGGGGGGCGGGGGGGAGGAGGAGGAGGAGGAGGAGGAGGAGGTGGGAAGGGCCGGGGCCTGCAGTCCTGTTCCCGGGGTGGCACGGCAAGTGGCTTCTTCCACAGGCTGCTTGGCCTGGGCTCCCTGCACCTGGGCCTTTGGAGGACCGGCCCTGTGCTTGCCAACACTTCCTGCAGGGACCCAGAGCTGGGAGGTGGCATCTCTCAGCCCTGGGTCGGGCAGAGCCCCAGCGGGCCATGCCCACAACCTCTCTCAGCACCGGTCCCCCAGAAGGCTCCTTTGGGACCAGGATTCTCTTGCGGTGACTCTTTAAGGTCTGGCCCCTGGATGGAGGGGCACCAGGAGTAGAGGAGCAGGAAGGGGAAGGGGGTGGCCATGCGAGGGGACACTTTGAGGCCAAGTCCCAGCTTCAGCCTGATCCTCCTGGGAACCCCGCTCTGAGACAAGGAGCCGGGCTTCCCATTCCCACAGCAGCCAGTCGTGGGCTGAGGACACCTGGGGCGTTGGGAACTCCCTGGCTTCTCCTTGGTTTAACATCTGGAGCTGCTTGTGAATCGCGCCGCCACACACACCCGAGCGCAGGTGTCTTCCGCACAGACTGCGGGCCTCGCTCTTCTGAATGCCGCTAGCTCGCCACCCACCCACGGGTGAACCCGGTCAGGGTGCTTTCTCTAAGGGGCAGACTCTTTTCCGGGCGGGCTACCGGTGTCTCTGTTTGCTCGTTTCTTTCTTCCATTTCGGGAAAGTCTTCCTTGCTGGGTGTGGAAATCTCCTATGCCTTCCCTCGCCTATTCTGTCAGCTTTAAAATTCTCTTTCAGTTGCCACCCTCACAGATGGATTAGGAAACTCTTTCCGGTGCACTCATTAGTGAAATGACCTCCAGGAAGCTGGAATCCAATATCTAATGGCCGATTTTTAGCGAGTCCACACGCCAGGGTGGTCGGGGTCCAATGCAGCCCCGGCCAGGCCCAGGCCCCTTGGACTGGGCCACAGGAGGACACGGAGGAGGGTCCCGGCCCCCACGAAGCGGTGCCGGCAGTTCTCCACGGGCTTGGGCGTTTTCCAGAGGTAGGAGATGGAGGGGACTGATTTCTTCAGCGCCCCCCAAACCAGGCCACCCCACCCCACCCATGGGACACATCCCCAGAGAGAGACGCCCCATACACTGGCTGTGCCCCAGCCCTGGCCCGGGGGAATAGGCGGCAGCCCACCCACAGGGCGAGGGGGGGGGCGCAGCTGAAAGGGGTTGTGGGGGAGGGCGGCCCCTGGCTGGGGTCAAAGGGCGAGCGTCCCGCGCGTGCGCAGTCAGCGGCAGGCAGCGACGCGCTGGGGGTGGGCAGCGGGTAGGTGAAGGAGGCCGGGCGAGGAGACGAGGGGGGCTGGGAGGGCTCCACCTTGGCGAGTCCAGCCGTGGAGGCGCATCTTGTGTGAGTGTGAGTGAGTGTGAGTGTGTGTGTGTGTGTATAGAGAGACAGCCCCCCGCCCCGCCCCGCCCCGCCCCGCCCCGCCCCGCCCATCACCCCCGTCCCTGGGAGCCCGCGGGACCCGGCCGGCGAACTCAACCGGCCCGGCCCGGCGCGGGGCCTGGGGCGGGAGGCGGCGGCGGGGAAGCCCAGAGAGGCTCGGCTTCTTGAGCGGGGCAGGGGCGCCCTCCGCCGCCGCCGTCTAGGGCCACACCACCCTGAACGCCCCCGATCTCGTCTGGTCTCGGAAGCTAAGCGGGGTCGGGCCTGGTTAGTACTTGGATGGGAGACCGCCTGGGAGTACCGGGTGCCACAGGCTGCTGCTTTTTTTTTTTTTTTTTTTTTTTTTGCCTCTTGTTCTGTCCCCTTTCTGGGAGCGCGGCGGCGGCCCGGGGTGGGGGTCACCCCCACCCTCAGCGCCCGCCCGCGGTGCCTGGCGCCCCAGCCCGCACCGTGGGGCCTCCTCTTGTCCCAAGCCGCGACACCGCCGCCACGCGGCAGCATGCGTGGCATCTGGACTGTCAGGTCTCAGACCAAAGGTCTGCTCTGTGGGAACCGACACGCTGGAGGAAACCTTGAGAGTCTGAGAGGGGAGGGAGTTCCAGAAGAAGGCCAGGATGTCATTTTGAGGGAGTATGTGACCAGAACTCGTCCCGTTGCTTTTGGGGTTCTATGGGCTACACGCAGGAATCTTTGGTGGTGGCACCTGATGTTGGGGGATCCGGAGTCACACCCAGACCTGCTCCACAGGCCTCCTTTTACTTTTCTCTTCGGATTCATGATTTTTAAAAAGTGTCTCTTACCTCTATGATTGCATTTTCTTTTCTCTCTCTTTTCAAGCAGATGATGGGAGTACAAGTATTCAGGTGACATGTGTTGCCCGTGCCCCCCTCCCCCCTGTGTTCTTTTTTTTTTTTTTTTTTTTTTTTTGAGACAGAGTCTCGTTTTGCTGCCCAGGCTAGAGTGAGTGCCATGGCGTCAGCCTAGCTCACGGCAACCTCAATCTCCGGGCTCAAGCAATCCTGCTGCCTCAGCCTCCCGAGTAGTTGGGACTACAGGCATGCACCACCACGCCCGGCTGTGTTTTTCTATATATATTAGTTGGCCAATTAATTTCTTTCTATTTTTAGTAGAGACGGGGGTCTCGCTCTTGCTCAGGCTGGTTTCGAACTCCTGACCTGGAGCAATCCGCCCGCCTCGGCCTCCCAGAGAGCTAGGATTACAGGCGTGAGCCACCGCGCCCGGCCCCCCCTGTGTTCTTATTCATATACCTCTCATGTTGTTGCAGCGTATTGTGGGGGTACCAATGTTAAGGTCGGGTGCCTTGCCCTCTCCAAGCCTCCCCCCTCGGGTCAGAGCTTCAAGTGCGCCCATCCCCCAGTCGGTGCGCACCCACCCCATGCCTAATGGATGTGTATGCCCCTCCCCTCCCCCCACCCGCCCGACACCCACCCGATGAAGGTGATTCCTCTCTGTCCACTTAGGCGTCCATCCGTTCGTACCAATTTGCTGGTGAGCGCGCTCACGTGGTGCTCGTGTGTCCATTCTTGGGATACCTGGCTTACTGGAACGGGTTCCAGCTCTGGCCAGGAGAACACGAGAGGCGCCCTCTCACCGCTGCTCCTCACAGCCGAATGGCACTCCGTGGTGTCCACGCGCCACATTTTATTAATGCACTCCTGGATGGATGGGCACTCGGGTCGCTTCCACGTCTTTGCGATTGTGAATTGTGCCCTAACTGTCACCCTAACCCTTACCCAGCCCGTCTCCTCTGCCCCTGCCTGACGCGCTCCTCCCCGGCCAGGCCCGTCACTGTCCTGGGCCCCCGCCTGACCGGCTCCTCCCCGCCCGGCCTGTCACCGTCCTCTGCCCCTGCCTGACATGCTCCTTCCCGCCCGGCCTCTCACCGTCCTCGGCCCCTGCCTGACCGGCTCCTCCGTCGCCTGGGCCTTCCAAGGGCTTGGTGTGGACGCTGCTTCCAGGAAGCCCTCCAGAAACCCGGCAGCAGGGTGGCCGCAGCAGTCTCCAGCAGCCGTCCCTAAGTCGCGTGAGTGCGGGGGACGTGCCCCCGCTGTGCCGCGGGGGCCCAGCCTGGTGTCTTCCCTGAGGCCCTGCGGCTGCCGGCTGGGCTGCCGCTCCCCGCAAGGGGAGAGCCGCGGAGGTGGGGACCGCCTCCTGATGGGGACGTACACGCAGCTCTCCAAGTCGGATTCCGGGGCTCTCTGTCCTGCCCGAAGGCCCAGCCGGCCTGCGGGTCCTTAGAGTGGCAAAAACCTCCGAAAACTGAGACTGAGGGTCCGGTGGGTGTCTGCACTTTTGTGCTGGGCACCCCAGGGAGGCCCGGGGGCTGGCTGGACAACGTGGTCTGCTGGGCTGGGGGGTTGGAGGAGCAACTGATGCCCTTTGCACTTTGGGTAGCAAGAGTCTGAGGTGTCTCTGAGCCCTGTGCCCTGTGGGGGGGGGGCGGGGGGGAGGAGGAGGAGGAGGAGGAGGAGGAGGTGGGAAGGGCCGGGGCCTGCAGTCCTGTTCCCGGGGTGGCACGGCAAGTGGCTTCTTCCACAGGCTGCTTGGCCTGGGCTCCCTGCACCTGGGCCTTTGGAGGACCGGCCCTGTGCTTGCCAACACTTCCTGCAGGGACCCAGAGCTGGGAGGTGGCATCTCTCAGCCCTGGGTCGGGCAGAGCCCCAGCGGGCCATGCCCACAACCTCTCTCAGCACCGGTCCCCCAGAAGGCTCCTTTGGGACCAGGATTCTCTTGCGGTGACTCTTTAAGGTCTGGCCCCTGGATGGAGGGGCACCAGGAGTAGAGGAGCAGGAAGGGGAAGGGGGTGGCCATGCGAGGGGACACTTTGAGGCCAAGTCCCAGCTTCAGCCTGATCCTCCTGGGAACCCCGCTCTGAGACAAGGAGCCGGGCTTCCCATTCCCACAGCAGCCAGTCGTGGGCTGAGGACACCTGGGGCGTTGGGAACTCCCTGGCTTCTCCTTGGTTTAACATCTGGAGCTGCTTGTGAATCGCGCCGCCACACACACCCGAGCGCAGGTGTCTTCCGCACAGACTGCAGGCCTCGCTCTTCTGAATGCCGCTAGCTCGCCACCCACCCACGGGTGAACCCGGTCAGGGTGCTTTCTCTAAGGGGCAGACTCTTTTCCGGGCGGGCTACCGGTGTCTCTGTTTGCTCGTTTCTTTCTTCCATTTCGGGAAAGTCTTCCTTGCTGGGTGTGGAAATCTCCTATGCCTTCCCTCGCCTATTCTGTCAGCTTTAAAATTCTCTTTCAGTTGCCACCCTCACAGATGGATTAGGAAACTCTTTCCGGTGCACTCATTAGTGAAATGACCTCCAGGAAGCTGGAATCCAATATCTAATGGCCGATTTTTAGCGAGTCCACACGCCAGGGTGGTCGGGGTCCAATGCAGCCCCGGCCAGGCCCAGGCCCCTTGGACTGGGCCACAGGAGGACACGGAGGAGGGTCCCGGCCCCCACGAAGCGGTGCCGGCAGTTCTCCACGGGCTTGGGCGTTTTCCAGAGGTAGGAGATGGAGGGGACTGATTTCTTCAGCGCCCCCCAAACCAGGCCACCCCACCCCACCCATGGGACACATCCCCAGAGAGAGACGCCCCATACACTGGCTGTGCCCCAGCCCTGGCCCGGGGGAATAGGCGGCAGCCCACCCACAGGGCGAGGGGGGGGCGCAGCTGAAAGGGGTTGTGGGGGAGGGCGGCCCCTGGCTGGGGTCAAAGGGCGAGCGTCCCGCGCGTGCGCAGTCAGCGGCAGGCAGCGACGCGCTGGGGGTGGGCAGCGGGTAGGTGAAGGAGGCCGGGCGAGGAGACGAGGGGGGCTGGGAGGGCTCCACCTTGGCGAGTCCAGCCGTGGAGGCGCATCTTGTGTGAGTGTGAGTGAGTGTGAGTGTGTGTGTGTGTGTATAGAGAGACAGCCCCCCGCCCCGCCCCGCCCCGCCCATCACCCCCGTCCCTGGGAGCCCGCGGGACCCGGCCGGCGAACTCAACCGGCCCGGCCCGGCGCGGGGCCTGGGGCGGGAGGCGGCGGCGGGGAAGCCCAGAGAGGCTCGGCTTCTTGAGCGGGGCAGGGGCGCCCTCCGCCGCCGCCGTCTAGGGCCACACCACCCTGAACGCCCCCGATCTCGTCTGGTCTCGGAAGCTAAGCGGGGTCGGGCCTGGTTAGTACTTGGATGGGAGACCGCCTGGGAATACCGGGTGCCACAGGCTGCTGCTTTTTTTTTTTTTTTTTTTTTTTGCCTCTTGTTCTGTCCCCTTTCTGGGAGCGCGGCGGCGGCCCGGGGTGGGGGTCACCCCCACCCTCAGCGCCCGCCCGCGGTGCCTGGCGCCCCAGCCCGCACCGTGGGGCCTCCTCTTGTCCCAAGCCGCGACACCGCCGCCACGCGGCAGCATGCGTGGCATCTGGACTGTCAGGTCTCAGACCAAAGGTCTGCTCTGTGGGAACCGACACGCTGGAGGAAACCTTGAGAGTCTGAGAGGGGAGGGAGTTCCAGAAGAAGGCCAGGATGTCATTTTGAGGGAGTATGTGACCAGAACTCGTCCCGTTGCTTTTGGGGTTCTATGGGCTACACGCAGGAATCTTTGGTGGTGGCACCTGATGTTGGGGGATCCGGAGTCACACCCAGACCTGCTCCACAGGCCTCCTTTTACTTTTCTCTTCGGATTCATGATTTTTAAAAAGTGTCTCTTACCTCTATGATTGCATTTTCTTTTCTCTCTCTTTTCAAGCAGATGATGGGAGTACAAGTATTCAGGTGACATGTGTTGCCCGTGCCCCCCTCCCCCCTGTGTTCTTTTTTTTTTTTTTTTTTTTTTTTGAGACAGAGTCTCGTTTTGCTGCCCAGGCTAGAGTGAGTGCCATGGCGTCAGCCTAGCTCACGGCAACCTCAATCTCCGGGCTCAAGCAATCCTGCTGCCTCAGCCTCCCGAGTAGTTGGGACTACAGGCATGCACCACCACGCCCGGCTGTGTTTTTCTATATATATTAGTTGGCCAATTAATTTCTTTCTATTTTTAGTAGAGACGGGGGTCTCGCTCTTGCTCAGGCTGGTTTCGAACTCCTGACCTGGAGCAATCCGCCCGCCTCGGCCTCCCAGAGAGCTAGGATTACAGGCGTGAGCCACCGCGCCCGGCCCCCCCTGTGTTCTTATTCATATACCTCTCATGTTGTTGCAGCGTATTGTGGGGGTACCAATGTTAAGGTCGGGTGCCTTGCCCTCTCCAAGCCTCCCCCCTCGGGTCAGAGCTTCAAGTGCGCCCATCCCCCAGTCGGTGCGCACCCACCCCATGCCTAATGGATGTGTATGCCCCTCCCCTCCCCCCACCCGCCCGACACCCACCCGATGAAGGTGATTCCTCTCTGTCCACTTAGGCGTCCATCCGTTCGTACCAATTTGCTGGTGAGCGCGCTCACGTGGTGCTCGTGTGTCCATTCTTGGGATACCTGGCTTACTGGAACGGGTTCCAGCTCTGGCCAGGAGAACACGAGAGGCGCCCTCTCACCGCTGCTCCTCACAGCCGAATGGCACTCCGTGGTGTCCACGCGCCACATTTTATTAATGCACTCCTGGATGGATGGGCACTCGGGTCGCTTCCACGTCTTTGCGATTGTGAATTGTGCCCTAACTGTCACCCTAACCCTTACCCAGCCCGTCTCCTCTGCCCCTGCCTGACGCGCTCCTCCCCGGCCAGGCCCGTCACTGTCCTGGGCCCCCGCCTGACCGGCTCCTCCCCGCCCGGCCTGTCACCGTCCTCTGCCCCTGCCTGACATGCTCCTTCCCGCCCGGCCTCTCACCGTCCTCGGCCCCTGCCTGACCGGCTCCTCCGTCGCCTGGGCCTTCCAAGGGCTTGGTGTGGACGCTGCTTCCAGGAAGCCCTCCAGAAACCCGGCAGCAGGGTGGCCGCAGCAGTCTCCAGCAGCCGTCCCTAAGTCGCGTGAGTGCGGGGGACGTGCCCCCGCTGTGCCGCGGGGGCCCAGCCTGGTGTCTTCCCTGAGGCCCTGCGGCTGCCGGCTGGGCTGCCGCTCCCCGCAAGGGGAGAGCCGCGGAGGTGGGGACCGCCTCCTGATGGGGACGTACACGCAGCTCTCCAAGTCGGATTCCGGGGCTCTCTGTCCTGCCCGAAGGCCCAGCCGGCCTGCGGGTCCTTAGAGTGGCAAAAACCTCCGAAAACTGAGACTGAGGGTCCGGTGGGTGTCTGCACTTTTGTGCTGGGCACCCCAGGGAGGCCCGGGGGCTGGCTGGACAACGTGGTCTGCTGGGCTGGGGGGTTGGAGGAGCAACTGATGCCCTTTGCACTTTGGGTAGCAAGAGTCTGAGGTGTCTCTGAGCCCTGTGCCCTGTGGGGGGGGGGCGGGGGGGAGGAGGAGGAGGAGGAGGAGGAGGAGGTGGGAAGGGCCGGGGCCTGCAGTCCTGTTCCCGGGGTGGCACGGCAAGTGGCTTCTTCCACAGGCTGCTTGGCCTGGGCTCCCTGCACCTGGGCCTTTGGAGGACCGGCCCTGTGCTTGCCAACACTTCCTGCAGGGACCCAGAGCTGGGAGGTGGCATCTCTCAGCCCTGGGTCGGGCAGAGCCCCAGCGGGCCATGCCCACAACCTCTCTCAGCACCGGTCCCCCAGAAGGCTCCTTTGGGACCAGGATTCTCTTGCGGTGACTCTTTAAGGTCTGGCCCCTGGATGGAGGGGCACCAGGAGTAGAGGAGCAGGAAGGGGAAGGGGGTGGCCATGCGAGGGGACACTTTGAGGCCAAGTCCCAGCTTCAGCCTGATCCTCCTGGGAACCCCGCTCTGAGACAAGGAGCCGGGCTTCCCATTCCCACAGCAGCCAGTCGTGGGCTGAGGACACCTGGGGCGTTGGGAACTCCCTGGCTTCTCCTTGGTTTAACATCTGGAGCTGCTTGTGAATCGCGCCGCCACACACACCCGAGCGCAGGTGTCTTCCGCACAGACTGCGGGCCTCGCTCTTCTGAATGCCGCTAGCTCGCCACCCACCCACGGGTGAACCCGGTCAGGGTGCTTTCTCTAAGGGGCAGACTCTTTTCCGGGCGGGCTACCGGTGTCTCTGTTTGCTCGTTTCTTTCTTCCATTTCGGGAAAGTCTTCCTTGCTGGGTGTGGAAATCTCCTATGCCTTCCCTCGCCTATTCTGTCAGCTTTAAAATTCTCTTTCAGTTGCCACCCTCACAGATGGATTAGGAAACTCTTTCCGGTGCACTCATTAGTGAAATGACCTCCAGGAAGCTGGAATCCAATATCTAATGGCCGATTTTTAGCGAGTCCACACGCCAGGGTGGTCGGGGTCCAATGCAGCCCCGGCCAGGCCCAGGCCCCTTGGACTGGGCCACAGGAGGACACGGAGGAGGGTCCCGGCCCCCACGAAGCGGTGCCGGCAGTTCTCCACGGGCTTGGGCGTTTTCCAGAGGTAGGAGATGGAGGGGACTGATTTCTTCAGCGCCCCCCAAACCAGGCCACCCCACCCCACCCATGGGACACATCCCCAGAGAGAGACGCCCCATA
This sequence comes from Microcebus murinus, assembly GCF_040939455.1. NCBI lineage: Eukaryota > Metazoa > Chordata > Mammalia > Primates > Cheirogaleidae > Microcebus > Microcebus murinus. The sequence continues at coordinate 208,363 of NW_027438966.1, read as the reverse complement.
CACTGGCTGTGCCCCAGCCCTGGCCCGGGGGAATAGGCGGCAGCCCACCCACAGGGCGAGGGGGGGGGCGCAGCTGAAAGGGGTTGTGGGGGAGGGCGGCCCCTGGCTGGGGTCAAAGGGCGAGCGTCCCGCGCGTGCGCAGTCAGCGGCAGGCAGCGACGCGCTGGGGGTGGGCAGCGGGTAGGTGAAGGAGGCCGGGCGAGGAGACGAGGGGGGCTGGGAGGGCTCCACCTTGGCGAGTCCAGCCGTGGAGGCGCATCTTGTGTGAGTGTGAGTGAGTGTGAGTGTGTGTGTGTGTGTATAGAGAGACAGCCCCCCGCCCCGCCCCGCCCCGCCCATCACCCCCGTCCCTGGGAGCCCGCGGGACCCGGCCGGCGAACTCAACCGGCCCGGCCCGGCGCGGGGCCTGGGGCGGGAGGCGGCGGCGGGGAAGCCCAGAGAGGCTCGGCTTCTTGAGCGGGGCAGGGGCGCCCTCCGCCGCCGCCGTCTAGGGCCACACCACCCTGAACGCCCCCGATCTCGTCTGGTCTCGGAAGCTAAGCGGGGTCGGGCCTGGTTAGTACTTGGATGGGAGACCGCCTGGGAATACCGGGTGCCACAGGCTGCTGCTTTTTTTTTTTTTTTTTTTTTTTTGCCTCTTGTTCTGTCCCCTTTCTGGGAGCGCGGCGGCGGCCCGGGGTGGGGGTCACCCCCACCCTCAGCGCCCGCCCGCGGTGCCTGGCGCCCCAGCCCGCACCGTGGGGCCTCCTCTTGTCCCAAGCCGCGACACCGCCGCCACGCGGCAGCATGCGTGGCATCTGGACTGTCAGGTCTCAGACCAAAGGTCTGCTCTGTGGGAACCGACACGCTGGAGGAAACCTTGAGAGTCTGAGAGGGGAGGGAGTTCCAGAAGAAGGCCAGGATGTCATTTTGAGGGAGTATGTGACCAGAACTCGTCCCGTTGCTTTTGGGGTTCTATGGGCTACACGCAGGAATCTTTGGTGGTGGCACCTGATGTTGGGGGATCCGGAGTCACACCCAGACCTGCTCCACAGGCCTCCTTTTACTTTTCTCTTCGGATTCATGATTTTTAAAAAGTGTCTCTTACCTCTATGATTGCATTTTCTTTTCTCTCTCTTTTCAAGCAGATGATGGGAGTACAAGTATTCAGGTGACATGTGTTGCCCGTGCCCCCCTCCCCCCTGTGTTCTTTTTTTTTTTTTTTTTTTTTTTTGAGACAGAGTCTCGTTTTGCTGCCCAGGCTAGAGTGAGTGCCATGGCGTCAGCCTAGCTCACGGCAACCTCAATCTCCGGGCTCAAGCAATCCTGCTGCCTCAGCCTCCCGAGTAGTTGGGACTACAGGCATGCACCACCACGCCCGGCTGTGTTTTTCTATATATATTAGTTGGCCAATTAATTTCTTTCTATTTTTAGTAGAGACGGGGGTCTCGCTCTTGCTCAGGCTGGTTTCGAACTCCTGACCTGGAGCAATCCGCCCGCCTCGGCCTCCCAGAGAGCTAGGATTACAGGCGTGAGCCACCGCGCCCGGCCCCCCCTGTGTTCTTATTCATATACCTCTCATGTTGTTGCAGCGTATTGTGGGGGTACCAATGTTAAGGTCGGGTGCCTTGCCCTCTCCAAGCCTCCCCCCTCGGGTCAGAGCTTCAAGTGCGCCCATCCCCCAGTCGGTGCGCACCCACCCCATGCCTAATGGATGTGTATGCCCCTCCCCTCCCCCCACCCGCCCGACACCCACCCGATGAAGGTGATTCCTCTCTGTCCACTTAGGCGTCCATCCGTTCGTACCAATTTGCTGGTGAGCGCGCTCACGTGGTGCTCGTGTGTCCATTCTTGGGATACCTGGCTTACTGGAACGGGTTCCAGCTCTGGCCAGGAGAACACGAGAGGCGCCCTCTCACCGCTGCTCCTCACAGCCGAATGGCACTCCGTGGTGTCCACGCGCCACATTTTATTAATGCACTCCTGGATGGATGGGCACTCGGGTCGCTTCCACGTCTTTGCGATTGTGAATTGTGCCCTAACTGTCACCCTAACCCTTACCCAGCCCGTCTCCTCTGCCCCTGCCTGACGCGCTCCTCCCCGGCCAGGCCCGTCACTGTCCTGGGCCCCCGCCTGACCGGCTCCTCCCCCGCCCGGCCTGTCACCGTCCTCTGCCCCTGCCTGACATGCTCCTTCCCGCCCGGCCTCTCACCGTCCTCGGCCCCTGCCTGACCGGCTCCTCCGTCGCCTGGGCCTTCCAAGGGCTTGGTGTGGACGCTGCTTCCAGGAAGCCCTCCAGAAACCCGGCAGCAGGGTGGCCGCAGCAGTCTCCAGCAGCCGTCCCTAAGTCGCGTGAGTGCGGGGGACGTGCCCCCGCTGTGCCGCGGGGGCCCAGCCTGGTGTCTTCCCTGAGGCCCTGCGGCTGCCGGCTGGGCTGCCGCTCCCCGCAAGGGGAGAGCCGCGGAGGTGGGGACCGCCTCCTGATGGGGACGTACACGCAGCTCTCCAAGTCGGATTCCGGGGCTCTCTGTCCTGCCCGAAGGCCCAGCTGGCCTGCTGGTCCTTAGAGTGGCAAAAACCTCCGAAAACTGAGACTGAGGGTCCGGTGGGTGTCTGCACTTTTGTGCTGGGCACCCCAGGGAGGCCCGGGGGCTGGCTGGACAACGTGGTCTGCTGGGCTGGGGGGTTGGAGGAGCAACTGATGCCCTTTGCACTTTGGGTAGCAAGAGTCTGAGGTGTCTCTGAGCCCTGTGCCCTGTGGGGGGGGGGCGGGGGGGAGGAGGAGGAGGAGGAGGAGGAGGAGGTGGGAAGGGCCGGGGCCTGCAGTCCTGTTCCCGGGGTGGCACGGCAAGTGGCTTCTTCCACAGGCTGCTTGGCCTGGGCTCCCTGCACCTGGGCCTTTGGAGGACCGGCCCTGTGCTTGCCAACACTTCCTGCAGGGACCCAGAGCTGGGAGGTGGCATCTCTCAGCCCTGGGTCGGGCAGAGCCCCAGCGGGCCATGCCCACAACCTCTCTCAGCACCGGTCCCCCAGAAGGCTCCTTTGGGACCAGGATTCTCTTGCGGTGACTCTTTAAGGTCTGGCCCCTGGATGGAGGGGCACCAGGAGTAGAGGAGCAGGAAGGGGAAGGGGGTGGCCATGCGAGGGGACACTTTGAGGCCAAGTCCCAGCTTCAGCCTGATCCTCCTGGGAACCCCGCTCTGAGACAAGGAGCCGGGCTTCCCATTCCCACAGCAGCCAGTCGTGGGCTGAGGACACCTGGGGCGTTGGGAACTCCCTGGCTTCTCCTTGGTTTAACATCTGGAGCTGCTTGTGAATCGCGCCGCCACACACACCCGAGCGCAGGTGTCTTCCGCACAGACTGCGGGCCTCGCTCTTCTGAATGCCGCTAGCTCGCCACCCACCCACGGGTGAACCCGGTCAGGGTGCTTTCTCTAAGGGGCAGACTCTTTTCCGGGCGGGCTACCGGTGTCTCTGTTTGCTCGTTTCTTTCTTCCATTTCGGGAAAGTCTTCCTTGCTGGGTGTGGAAATCTCCTATGCCTTCCCTCGCCTATTCTGTCAGCTTTAAAATTCTCTTTCAGTTGCCACCCTCACAGATGGATTAGGAAACTCTTTCCGGTGCACTCATTAGTGAAATGACCTCCAGGAAGCTGGAATCCAATATCTAATGGCCGATTTTTAGCGAGTCCACACGCCAGGGTGGTCGGGGTCCAATGCAGCCCCGGCCAGGCCCAGGCCCCTTGGACTGGGCCACAGGAGGACACGGAGGAGGGTCCCGGCCCCCACGAAGCGGTGCCGGCAGTTCTCCACGGGCTTGGGCGTTTTCCAGAGGTAGGAGATGGAGGGGACTGATTTCTTCAGCGCCCCCCAAACCAGGCCACCCCACCCCACCCATGGGACACATCCCCAGAGAGAGACGCCCCATACACTGGCTGTGCCCCAGCCCTGGCCCGGGGGAATAGGCGGCAGCCCACCCACAGGGCGAGGGGGGGGCGCAGCTGAAAGGGGTTGTGGGGGAGGGCGGCCCCTGGCTGGGGTCAAAGGGCGAGCGTCCCGCGCGTGCGCAGTCAGCGGCAGGCAGCGACGCGCTGGGGGTGGGCAGCGGGTAGGTGAAGGAGGCCGGGCGAGGAGACGAGGGGGGCTGGGAGGGCTCCACCTTGGCGAGTCCAGCCGTGGAGGCGCATCTTGTGTGAGTGTGAGTGAGTGTGAGTGTGTGTGTGTGTGTATAGAGAGACAGCCCCCCGCCCCGCCCCGCCCCGCCCATCACCCCCGTCCCTGGGAGCCCGCGGGACCCGGCCGGCGAACTCAACCGGCCCGGCCCGGCGCGGGGCCTGGGGCGGGAGGCGGCGGCGGGGAAGCCCAGAGAGGCTCGGCTTCTTGAGCGGGGCAGGGGCGCCCTCCGCCGCCGCCGTCTAGGGCCACACCACCCTGAACGCCCCCGATCTCGTCTGGTCTCGGAAGCTAAGCGGGGTCGGGCCTGGTTAGTACTTGGATGGGAGACCGCCTGGGAATACCGGGTGCCACAGGCTGCTGCTTTTTTTTTTTTTTTTTTTTTTTTGCCTCTTGTTCTGTCCCCTTTCTGGGAGCGCGGCGGCGGCCCGGGGTGGGGGTCACCCCCACCCTCAGCGCCCGCCCGCGGTGCCTGGCGCCCCAGCCCGCACCGTGGGGCCTCCTCTTGTCCCAAGCCGCGACACCGCCGCCACGCGGCAGCATGCGTGGCATCTGGACTGTCAGGTCTCAGACCAAAGGTCTGCTCTGTGGGAACCGACACGCTGGAGGAAACCTTGAGAGTCTGAGAGGGGAGGGAGTTCCAGAAGAAGGCCAGGATGTCATTTTGAGGGAGTATGTGACCAGAACTCGTCCCGTTGCTTTTGGGGTTCTATGGGCTACACGCAGGAATCTTTGGTGGTGGCACCTGATGTTGGGGGATCCGGAGTCACACCCAGACCTGCTCCACAGGCCTCCTTTTACTTTTCTCTTCGGATTCATGATTTTTAAAAAGTGTCTCTTACCTCTATGATTGCATTTTCTTTTCTCTCTCTTTTCAAGCAGATGATGGGAGTACAAGTATTCAGGTGACATGTGTTGCCCGTGCCCCCCTCCCCCCTGTGTTCTTTTTTTTTTTTTTTTTTTTTTTTTTTGAGACAGAGTCTCGTTTTGCTGCCCAGGCTAGAGTGAGTGCCATGGCGTCAGCCTAGCTCACGGCAACCTCAATCTCCGGGCTCAAGCAATCCTGCTGCCTCAGCCTCCCGAGTAGTTGGGACTACAGGCATGCACCACCACGCCCGGCTGTGTTTTTCTATATATATTAGTTGGCCAATTAATTTCTTTCTATTTTTAGTAGAGACGGGGGTCTCGCTCTTGCTCAGGCTGGTTTCGAACTCCTGACCTGGAGCAATCCGCCCGCCTCGGCCTCCCAGAGAGCTAGGATTACAGGCGTGAGCCACCGCGCCCGGCCCCCCCTGTGTTCTTATTCATATACCTCTCATGTTGTTGCAGCGTATTGTGGGGGTACCAATGTTAAGGTCGGGTGCCTTGCCCTCTCCAAGCCTCCCCCCTCGGGTCAGAGCTTCAAGTGCGCCCATCCCCCAGTCGGTGCGCACCCACCCCATGCCTAATGGATGTGTATGCCCCTCCCCTCCCCCCACCCGCCCGACACCCACCCGATGAAGGTGATTCCTCTCTGTCCACTTAGGCGTCCATCCGTTCGTACCAATTTGCTGGTGAGCGCGCTCACGTGGTGCTCGTGTGTCCATTCTTGGGATACCTGGCTTACTGGAACGGGTTCCAGCTCTGGCCAGGAGAACACGAGAGGCGCCCTCTCACCGCTGCTCCTCACAGCCGAATGGCACTCCGTGGTGTCCACGCGCCACATTTTATTAATGCACTCCTGGATGGATGGGCACTCGGGTCGCTTCCACGTCTTTGCGATTGTGAATTGTGCCCTAACTGTCACCCTAACCCTTACCCAGCCCGTCTCCTCTGCCCCTGCCTGACGCGCTCCTCCCCGGCCAGGCCCGTCACTGTCCTGGGCCCCCGCCTGACCGGCTCCTCCCCGCCCGGCCTGTCACCGTCCTCTGCCCCTGCCTGACATGCTCCTTCCCGCCCGGCCTCTCACCGTCCTCGGCCCCTGCCTGACCGGCTCCTCCGTCGCCTGGGCCTTCCAAGGGCTTGGTGTGGACGCTGCTTCCAGGAAGCCCTCCAGAAACCCGGCAGCAGGGTGGCCGCAGCAGTCTCCAGCAGCCGTCCCTAAGTCGCGTGAGTGCGGGGGACGTGCCCCCGCTGTGCCGCGGGGGCCCAGCCTGGTGTCTTCCCTGAGGCCCTGCGGCTGCCGGCTGGGCTGCCGCTCCCCGCAAGGGGAGAGCCGCGGAGGTGGGGACCGCCTCCTGATGGGGACGTACACGCAGCTCTCCAAGTCGGATTCCGGGGCTCTCTGTCCTGCCCGAAGGCCCAGCCGGCCTGCTGGTCCTTAGAGTGGCAAAAACCTCCGAAAACTGAGACTGAGGGTCCGGTGGGTGTCTGCACTTTTGTGCTGGGCACCCCAGGGAGGCCCGGGGGCTGGCTGGACAACGTGGTCTGCTGGGCTGGGGGGTTGGAGGAGCAACTGATGCCCTTTGCACTTTGGGTAGCAAGAGTCTGAGGTGTCTCTGAGCCCTGTGCCCTGTGGGGGGGGGGCGGGGGGGAGGAGGAGGAGGAGGAGGAGGAGGAGGTGGGAAGGGCCGGGGCCTGCAGTCCTGTTCCCGGGGTGGCACGGCAAGTGGCTTCTTCCACAGGCTGCTTGGCCTGGGCTCCCTGCACCTGGGCCTTTGGAGGACCGGCCCTGTGCTTGCCAACACTTCCTGCAGGGACCCAGAGCTGGGAGGTGGCATCTCTCAGCCCTGGGTCGGGCAGAGCCCCAGCGGGCCATGCCCACAACCTCTCTCAGCACCGGTCCCCCAGAAGGCTCCTTTGGGACCAGGATTCTCTTGCGGTGACTCTTTAAGGTCTGGCCCCTGGATGGAGGGGCACCAGGAGTAGAGGAGCAGGAAGGGGAAGGGGGTGGCCATGCGAGGGGACACTTTGAGGCCAAGTCCCAGCTTCAGCCTGATCCTCCTGGGAACCCCGCTCTGAGACAAGGAGCCGGGCTTCCCATTCCCACAGCAGCCAGTCGTGGGCTGAGGACACCTGGGGCGTTGGGAACTCCCTGGCTTCTCCTTGGTTTAACATCTGGAGCTGCTTGTGAATCGCGCCGCCACACACACCCGAGCGCAGGTGTCTTCCGCACAGACTGCGGGCCTCGCTCTTCTGAATGCCGCTAGCTCGCCACCCACCCACGGGTGAACCCGGTCAGGGTGCTTTCTCTAAGGGGCAGACTCTTTTCCGGGCGGGCTACCGGTGTCTCTGTTTGCTCGTTTCTTTCTTCCATTTCGGGAAAGTCTTCCTTGCTGGGTGTGGAAATCTCCTATGCCTTCCCTCGCCTATTCTGTCAGCTTTAAAATTCTCTTTCAGTTGCCACCCTCACAGATGGATTAGGAAACTCTTTCCGGTGCACTCATTAGTGAAATGACCTCCAGGAAGCTGGAATCCAATATCTAATGGCCGATTTTTAGCGAGTCCACACGCCAGGGTGGTCGGGGTCCAATGCAGCCCCGGCCAGGCCCAGGCCCCTTGGACTGGGCCACAGGAGGACACGGAGGAGGGTCCCGGCCCCCACGAAGCGGTGCCGGCAGTTCTCCACGGGCTTGGGCGTTTTCCAGAGGTAGGAGATGGAGGGGACTGATTTCTTCAGCGCCCCCCAAACCAGGCCACCCCACCCCACCCATGGGACACATCCCCAGAGAGAGACGCCCCATACACTGGCTGTGCCCCAGCCCTGGCCCGGGGGAATAGGCGGCAGCCCACCCACAGGGCGAGGGGGGGGGCGCAGCTGAAAGGGGTTGTGGGGGAGGGCGGCCCCTGGCTGGGGTCAAAGGACGAGCGTCCCGCGCGTGCGCAGTCAGCGGCAGGCAGCGACGCGCTGGGGGTGGGCAGCGGGTAGGTGAAGGAGGCCGGGCGAGGAGACGAGGGGGGCTGGGAGGGCTCCACCTTGGCGAGTCCAGCCGTGGAGGCGCATCTTGTGTGAGTGTGAGTGAGTGTGAGTGTGTGTGTGTGTGTATAGAGAGACAGCCCCCCGCCCCGCCCCGCCCCGCCCCGCCCCGCCCATCACCCCCGTCCCTGGGAGCCCGCGGGACCCGGCCGGCGAACTCAACCGGCCCGGCCCGGCGCGGGGCCTGGGGCGGGAGGCGGCGGCGGGGAAGCCCAGAGAGGCTCGGCTTCTTGAGCGGGGCAGGGGCGCCCTCCGCCACCGCCGTCTAGGGCCACACCACCCTGAACGCCCCCGATCTCGTCTGGTCTCGGAAGCTAAGCGGGGTCGGGCCTGGTTAGTACTTGGATGGGAGACCGCCTGGGAGTACCGGGTGCCACAGGCTGCTGCTTTTTTTTTTTTTTTTTTTTTTTGCCTCTTGTTCTGTCCCCTTTCTGGGAGCGCGGCGGCGGCCCGGGGTGGGGGTCACCCCCACCCTCAGCGCCCGCCCGCGGTGCCTGGCGCCCCAGCCCGCACCGTGGGGCCTCCTCTTGTCCCAAGCCGCGACACCGCCGCCACGCGGCAGCATGCGTGGCATCTGGACTGTCAGGTCTCAGACCAAAGGTCTGCTCTGTGGGAACCGACACGCTGGAGGAAACCTTGAGAGTCTGAGAGGGGAGGGAGTTCCAGAAGAAGGCCAGGATGTCATTTTGAGGGAGTATGTGACCAGAACTCGTCCCGTTGCTTTTGGGGTTCTATGGGCTACACGCAGGAATCTTTGGTGGTGGCACCTGATGTTGGGGGATCCGGAGTCACACCCAGACCTGCTCCACAGGCCTCCTTTTACTTTTCTCTTCGGATTCATGATTTTTAAAAAGTGTCTCTTACCTCTATGATTGCATTTTCTTTTCTCTCTCTTTTCAAGCAGATGATGGGAGTACAAGTATTCAGGTGACATGTGTTGCCCGTGCCCCCCTCCCCCCTGTGTTCTTTTTTTTTTTTTTTTTTTTTTTTTGAGACAGAGTCTCGTTTTGCTGCCCAGGCTAGAGTGAGTGCCATGGCGTCAGCCTAGCTCACGGCAACCTCAATCTCCGGGCTCAAGCAATCCTGCTGCCTCAGCCTCCCGAGTAGTTGGGACTACAGGCATGCACCACCACGCCCGGCTGTGTTTTTCTATATATATTAGTTGGCCAATTAATTTCTTTCTATTTTTAGTAGAGACGGGGGTCTCGCTCTTGCTCAGGCTGGTTTCGAACTCCTGACCTGGAGCAATCCGCCCGCCTCGGCCTCCCAGAGAGCTAGGATTACAGGCGTGAGCCACCGCGCCCGGCCCCCCCTGTGTTCTTATTCATATACCTCTCATGTTGTTGCAGCGTATTGTGGGGGTACCAATGTTAAGGTCGGGTGCCTTGCCCTCTCCAAGCCTCCCCCCTCGGGTCAGAGCTTCAAGTGCGCCCATCCCCCAGTCGGTGCGCACCCACCCCATGCCTAATGGATGTGTATGCCCCTCCCCTCCCCCCACCCGCCCGACACCCACCCGATGAAGGTGATTCCTCTCTGTCCACTTAGGCGTCCATCCGTTCGTACCAATTTGCTGGTGAGCGCGCTCACGTGGTGCTCGTGTGTCCATTCTTGGGATACCTGGCTTACTGGAACGGGTTCCAGCTCTGGCCAGGAGAACACGAGAGGCGCCCTCTCACCGCTGCTCCTCACAGCCGAATGGCACTCCGTGGTGTCCACGCGCCACATTTTATTAATGCACTCCTGGATGGATGGGCACTCGGGTCGCTTCCACGTCTTTGCGATTGTGAATTGTGCCCTAACTGTCACCCTAACCCTTACCCAGCCCGTCTCCTCTGCCCCTGCCTGACGCGCTCCTCCCCGGCCAGGCCCGTCACTGTCCTGGGCCCCCGCCTGACCGGCTCCTCCCCGCCCGGCCTGTCACCGTCCTCTGCCCCTGCCTGACATGCTCCTTCCCGCCCGGCCTCTCACCGTCCTCGGCCCCTGCCTGACCGGCTCCTCCGTCGCCTGGGCCTTCCAAGGGCTTGGTGTGGACGCTGCTTCCAGGAAGCCCTCCAGAAACCCGGCAGCAGGGTGGCCGCAGCAGTCTCCAGCAGCCGTCCCTAAGTCGCGTGAGTGCGGGGGACGTGCCCCCGCTGTGCCGCGGGGGCCCAGCCTGGTGTCTTCCCTGAGGCCCTGCGGCTGCCGGCTGGGCTGCCGCTCCCCGCAAGGGGAGAGCCGCGGAGGTGGGGACCGCCTCCTGATGGGGACGTACACGCAGCTCTCCAAGTCGGATTCCGGGGCTCTCTGTCCTGCCCGAAGGCCCAGCTGGCCTGCTGGTCCTTAGAGTGGCAAAAACCTCCGAAAACTGAGACTGAGGGTCCGGTGGGTGTCTGCACTTTTGTGCTGGGCACCCCAGGGAGGCCCGGGGGCTGGCTGGACAACGTGGTCTGCTGGGCTGGGGGGTTGGAGGAGCAACTGATGCCCTTTGCACTTTGGGTAGCAAGAGTCTGAGGTGTCTCTGAGCCCTGTGCCCTGTGGGGGGGGGCGGGGGGGAGGAGGAGGAGGAGGAGGAGGAGGAGGAGGTGGGAAGGGCCGGGGCCTGCAGTCCTGTTCCCGGGGTGGCACGGCAAGTGGCTTCTTCCACAGGCTGCTTGGCCTGGGCTCCCTGCACCTGGGCCTTTGGAGGACCGGCCCTGTGCTTGCCAACACTTCCTGCAGGGACCCAGAGCTGGGAGGTGGCATCTCTCAGCCCTGGGTCGGGCAGAGCCCCAGCGGGCCATGCCCACAACCTCTCTCAGCACCGGTCCCCCAGAAGGCTCCTTTGGGACCAGGATTCTCTTGCGGTGACTCTTTAAGGTCTGGCCCCTGGATGGAGGGGCACCAGGAGTAGAGGAGCAGGAAGGGGAAGGGGGTGGCCATGCGAGGGGACACTTTGAGGCCAAGTCCCAGCTTCAGCCTGATCCTCCTGGGAACCCCGCTCTGAGACAAGGAGCCGGGCTTCCCATTCCCACAGCAGCCAGTCGTGGGCTGAGGACACCTGGGGCGTTGGGAACTCCCTGGCTTCTCCTTGGTTTAACATCTGGAGCTGCTTGTGAATCGCGCCGCCACACACACCCGAGCGCAGGTGTCTTCCGCACAGACTGCGGGCCTCGCTCTTCTGAATGCCGCTAGCTCGCCACCCACCCACGGGTGAACCCGGTCAGGGTGCTTTCTCTAAGGGGCAGACTCTTTTCCGGGCGGGCTACCGGTGTCTCTGTTTGCTCGTTTCTTTCTTCCATTTCGGGAAAGTCTTCCTTGCTGGGTGTGGAAATCTCCTATGCCTTCCCTCGCCTATTCTGTCAGCTTTAAAATTCTCTTTCAGTTGCCACCCTCACAGATGGATTAGGAAACTCTTTCCGGTGCACTCATTAGTGAAATGACCTCCAGGAAGCTGGAATCCAATATCTAATGGCCGATTTTTAGCGAGTCCACACGCCAGGGTGGTCGGGGTCCAATGCAGCCCCGGCCAGGCCCAGGCCCCTTGGACTGGGCCACAGGAGGACACGGAGGAGGGTCCCGGCCCCCACGAAGCGGTGCCGGCAGTTCTCCACGGGCTTGGGCGTTTTCCAGAGGTAGGAGATGGAGGGGACTGATTTCTTCAGCGCCCCCCAAACCAGGCCACCCCACCCCACCCATGGGACACATCCCCAGAGAGAGACGCCCCATACACTGGCTGTGCCCCAGCCCTGGCCCGGGGGAATAGGCGGCAGCCCACCCACAGGGCGAGGGGGGGGGCGCAGCTGAAAGGGGTTGTGGGGGAGGGCGGCCCCTGGCTGGGGTCAAAGGGCGAGCGTCCCGCGCGTGCGCAGTCAGCGGCAGGCAGCGACGCGCTGGGGGTGGGCAGCGGGTAGGTGAAGGAGGCCGGGCGAGGAGACGAGGGGGGCTGGGAGGGCTCCACCTTGGCGAGTCCAGCCGTGGAGGCGCATCTTGTGTGAGTGTGAGTGAGTGTGAGTGTGTGTGTGTGTGTATAGAGAGACAGCCCCCCGCCCCGCCCCGCCCCGCCCCGCCCCGCCCATCACCCCCGTCCCTGGGAGCCCGCGGGACCTGGCCGGCGAACTCAACCGGCCCGGCCCGGCGCGGGGCCTGGGGCGGGAGGCGGCGGCGGGGAAGCCCAGAGAGGCTCGGCTTCTTGAGCGGGGCAGGGGCGCCCTCCGCCACCGCCGTCTAGGTCCACACCACCCTGAACGCCCCCGATCTCGTCTGGTCTCGGAAGCTAAGCGGGGTCGGGCCTGGTTAGTACTTGGATGGGAGACCGCCTGGGAGTACCGGGTGCCACAGGCTGCTGCTTTTTTTTTTTTTTTTTTTTTTTGCCTCTTGTTCTGTCCCCTTTCTGGGAGCGCGGCGGCGGCCCGGGGTGGGGGTCACCCCCACCCTCAGCGCCCGCCCGCGGTGCCTGGCGCCCCAGCCCGCACCGTGGGGCCTCCTCTTGTCCCAAGCCGCGACACCGCCGCCACGCGGCAGCATGCGTGGCATCTGGACTGTCAGGTCTCAGACCAAAGGTCTGCTCTGTGGGAACCGACACGCTGGAGGAAACCTTGAGAGTCTGAGAGGGGAGGGAGTTCCAGAAGAAGGCCAGGATGTCATTTTGAGGGAGTATGTGACCAGAACTCGTCCCGTTGCTTTTGGGGTTCTATGGGCTACACGCAGGAATCTTTGGTGGTGGCACCTGATGTTGGGGGATCCGGAGTCACACCCAGACCTGCTCCACAGGCCTCCTTTTACTTTTCTCTTCGGATTCATGATTTTTAAAAAGTGTCTCTTACCTCTATGATTGCATTTTCTTTTCTCTCTCTTTTCAAGCAGATGATGGGAGTACAAGTATTCAGGTGACATGTGTTGCCCGTGCCCCCCTCCCCCCTGTGTTCTTTTTTTTTTTTTTTTTTTTTTTTTTGAGACAGAGTCTCGTTTTGCTGCCCAGGCTAGAGTGAGTGCCATGGCGTCAGCCTAGCTCACGGCAACCTCAATCTCCGGGCTCAAGCAATCCTGCTGCCTCAGCCTCCCGAGTAGTTGGGACTACAGGCATGCACCACCACGCCCGGCTGTGTTTTTCTATATATATTAGTTGGCCAATTAATTTCTTTCTATTTTTAGTAGAGACGGGGGTCTCGCTCTTGCTCAGGCTGGTTTCGAACTCCTGACCTGGAGCAATCCGCCCGCCTCGGCCTCCCAGAGAGCTAGGATTACAGGCGTGAGCCACCGCGCCCGGCCCCCCCTGTGTTCTTATTCATATACCTCTCATGTTGTTGCAGCGTATTGTGGGGGTACCAATGTTAAGGTCGGGTGCCTTGCCCTCTCCAAGCCTCCCCCCTCGGGTCAGAGCTTCAAGTGCGCCCATCCCCCAGTCGGTGCGCACCCACCCCATGCCTAATGGATGTGTATGCCCCTCCCCTCCCCCCACCCGCCCGACACCCACCCGATGAAGGTGATTCCTCTCTGTCCACTTAGGCGTCCATCCGTTCGTACCAATTTGCTGGTGAGCGCGCTCACGTGGTGCTCGTGTGTCCATTCTTGGGATACCTGGCTTACTGGAACGGGTTCCAGCTCTGGCCAGGAGAACACGAGAGGCGCCCTCTCACCGCTGCTCCTCACAGCCGAATGGCACTCCGTGGTGTCCACGCGCCACATTTTATTAATGCACTCCTGGATGGATGGGCACTCGGGTCGCTTCCACGTCTTTGCGATTGTGAATTGTGCCCTAACTGTCACCCTAACCCTTACCCAGCCCGTCTCCTCTGCCCCTGCCTGACGCGCTCCTCCCCGGCCAGGCCCGTCACTGTCCTGGGCCCCCGCCTGACCGGCTCCTCCCCGCCCGGCCTGTCACCGTCCTCTGCCCCTGCCTGACATGCTCCTTCCCGCCCGGCCTCTCACCGTCCTCGGCCCCTGCCTGACCGGCTCCTCCGTCGCCTGGGCCTTCCAAGGGCTTGGTGTGGACGCTGCTTCCAGGAAGCCCTCCAGAAACCCGGCAGCAGGGTGGCCGCAGCAGTCTCCAGCAGCCGTCCCTAAGTCGCGTGAGTGCGGGGGACGTGCCCCCGCTGTGCCGCGGGGGCCCAGCCTGGTGTCTTCCCTGAGGCCCTGCGGCTGCCGGCTGGGCTGCCGCTCCCCGCAAGGGGAGAGCCGCGGAGGTGGGGACCGCCTCCTGATGGGGACGTACACGCAGCTCTCCAAGTCGGATTCCGGGGCTCTCTGTCCTGCCCGAAGGCCCAGCTGGCCTGCGGGTCCTTAGAGTGGCAAAAACCTCCGAAAACTGAGACTGAGGGTCCGGTGGGTGTCTGCACTTTTGTGCTGGGCACCCCAGGGAGGCCCGGGGGCTGGCTGGACAACGTGGTCTGCTGGGCTGGGGGGTTGGAGGAGCAACTGATGCCCTTTGCACTTTGGGTAGCAAGAGTCTGAGGTGTCTCTGAGCCCTGTGCCCTGTGGGGGGGGGCGGGGGGGAGGAGGAGGAGGAGGAGGAGGAGGAGGTGGGAAGGGCCGGGGCCTGCAGTCCTGTTCCCGGGGTGGCACGGCAAGTGGCTTCTTCCACAGGCTGCTTGGCCTGGGCTCCCTGCACCTGGGCCTTTGGAGGACCGGCCCTGTGCTTGCCAACACTTCCTGCAGGGACCCAGAGCTGGGAGGTGGCATCTCTCAGCCCTGGGTCGGGCAGAGCCCCAGCGGGCCATGCCCACAACCTCTCTCAGCACCGGTCCCCCAGAAGGCTCCTTTGGGACCAGGATTCTCTTGCGGTGACTCTTTAAGGTCTGGCCCCTGGATGGAGGGGCACCAGGAGTAGAGGAGCAGGAAGGGGAAGGGGGTGGCCATGCGAGGGGACACTTTGAGGCCAAGTCCCAGCTTCAGCCTGATCCTCCTGGGAACCCCGCTCTGAGACAAGGAGCCGGGCTTCCCATTCCCACAGCAGCCAGTCGTGGGCTGAGGACACCTGGGGCGTTGGGAACTCCCTGGCTTCTCCTTGGTTTAACATCTGGAGCTGCTTGTGAATCGCGCCGCCACACACACCCGAGCGCAGGTGTCTTCCGCACAGACTGCGGGCCTCGCTCTTCTGAATGCCGCTAGCTCGCCACCCACCCACGGGTGAACCCGGTCAGGGTGCTTTCTCTAAGGGGCAGACTCTTTTCCGGGCGGGCTACCGGTGTCTCTGTTTGCTCGTTTCTTTCTTCCATTTCGGGAAAGTCTTCCTTGCTGGGTGTGGAAATCTCCTATGCCTTCCCTCGCCTATTCTGTCAGCTTTAAAATTCTCTTTCAGTTGCCACCCTCACAGATGGATTAGGAAACTCTTTCCGGTGCACTCATTAGTGAAATGACCTCCAGGAAGCTGGAATCCAATATCTAATGGCCGATTTTTAGCGAGTCCACACGCCAGGGTGGTCGGGGTCCAATGCAGCCCCGGCCAGGCCCAGGCCCCTTGGACTGGGCCACAGGAGGACACGGAGGAGGGTCCCGGCCCCCACGAAGCGGTGCCGGCAGTTCTCCACGGGCTTGGGCGTTTTCCAGAGGTAGGAGATGGAGGGGACTGATTTCTTCAGCGCCCCCCAAACCAGGCCACCCCACCCCACCCATGGGACACATCCCCAGAGAGAGACGCCCCATACACTGGCTGTGCCCCAGCCCTGGCCCGGGGGAATAGGCGGCAGCCCACCCACAGGGCGAGGGGGGGGGGCGCAGCTGAAAGGGGTTGTGGGGGAGGGCGGCCCCTGGCTGGGGTCAAAGGACGAGCGTCCCGCGCGTGCGCAGTCAGCGGCAGGCAGCGACGCGCTGGGGGTGGGCAGCGGGTAGGTGAAGGAGGCCGGGCGAGGAGACGAGGGGGGCTGGGAGGGCTCCACCTTGGCGAGTCCAGCCGTGGAGGCGCATCTTGTGTGAGTGTGAGTGAGTGTGAGTGTGTGTGTGTGTGTATAGAGAGACAGCCCCCCGCCCCGCCCCGCCCCGCCCCGCCCCGCCCATCACCCCCGTCCCTGGGAGCCCGCGGGACCTGGCCGGCGAACTCAACCGGCCCGGCCCGGCGCGGGGCCTGGGGCGGGAGGCGGCGGCGGGGAAGCCCAGAGAGGCTCGGCTTCTTGAGCGGGGCAGGGGCGCCCTCCGCCACCGCCGTCTAGGGCCACACCACCCTGAACGCCCCCGATCTCGTCTGGTCTCGGAAGCTAAGCGGGGTCGG
This sequence comes from Microcebus murinus, assembly GCF_040939455.1. NCBI lineage: Eukaryota > Metazoa > Chordata > Mammalia > Primates > Cheirogaleidae > Microcebus > Microcebus murinus. Next base: position 192,157 of record NW_027438966.1, on the reverse strand, counting down.
GCCTGGTTAGTACTTGGATGGGAGACCGCCTGGGAGTACCGGGTGCCACAGGCTGCTGCTTTTTTTTTTTTTTTTTTTTTTTGCCTCTTGTTCTGTCCCCTTTCTGGGAGCGCGGCGGCGGCCCGGGGTGGGGGTCACCCCCACCCTCAGCGCCCGCCCGCGGTGCCTGGCGCCCCAGCCCGCACCGTGGGGCCTCCTCTTGTCCCAAGCCGCGACACCGCCGCCACGCGGCAGCATGCGTGGCATCTGGACTGTCAGGTCTCAGACCAAAGGTCTGCTCTGTGGGAACCGACACGCTGGAGGAAACCTTGAGAGTCTGAGAGGGGAGGGAGTTCCAGAAGAAGGCCAGGATGTCATTTTGAGGGAGTATGTGACCAGAACTCGTCCCGTTGCTTTTGGGGTTCTATGGGCTACACGCAGGAATCTTTGGTGGTGGCACCTGATGTTGGGGGATCCGGAGTCACACCCAGACCTGCTCCACAGGCCTCCTTTTACTTTTCTCTTCGGATTCATGATTTTTAAAAAGTGTCTCTTACCTCTATGATTGCATTTTCTTTTCTCTCTCTTTTCAAGCAGATGATGGGAGTACAAGTATTCAGGTGACATGTGTTGCCCGTGCCCCCCTCCCCCCTGTGTTCTTTTTTTTTTTTTTTTTTTTTTTTTGAGACAGAGTCTCGTTTTGCTGCCCAGGCTAGAGTGAGTGCCATGGCGTCAGCCTAGCTCACGGCAACCTCAATCTCCGGGCTCAAGCAATCCTGCTGCCTCAGCCTCCCGAGTAGTTGGGACTACAGGCATGCACCACCACGCCCGGCTGTGTTTTTCTATATATATTAGTTGGCCAATTAATTTCTTTCTATTTTTAGTAGAGACGGGGGTCTCGCTCTTGCTCAGGCTGGTTTCGAACTCCTGACCTGGAGCAATCCGCCCGCCTCGGCCTCCCAGAGAGCTAGGATTACAGGCGTGAGCCACCGCGCCCGGCCCCCCCTGTGTTCTTATTCATATACCTCTCATGTTGTTGCAGCGTATTGTGGGGGTACCAATGTTAAGGTCGGGTGCCTTGCCCTCTCCAAGCCTCCCCCCTCGGGTCAGAGCTTCAAGTGCGCCCATCCCCCAGTCGGTGCGCACCCACCCCATGCCTAATGGATGTGTATGCCCCTCCCCTCCCCCCACCCGCCCGACACCCACCCGATGAAGGTGATTCCTCTCTGTCCACTTAGGCGTCCATCCGTTCGTACCAATTTGCTGGTGAGCGCGCTCACGTGGTGCTCGTGTGTCCATTCTTGGGATACCTGGCTTACTGGAACGGGTTCCAGCTCTGGCCAGGAGAACACGAGAGGCGCCCTCTCACCGCTGCTCCTCACAGCCGAATGGCACTCCGTGGTGTCCACGCGCCACATTTTATTAATGCACTCCTGGATGGATGGGCACTCGGGTCGCTTCCACGTCTTTGCGATTGTGAATTGTGCCCTAACTGTCACCCTAACCCTTACCCAGCCCGTCTCCTCTGCCCCTGCCTGACGCGCTCCTCCCCGGCCAGGCCCGTCACTGTCCTGGGCCCCCGCCTGACCGGCTCCTCCCCGCCCGGCCTGTCACCGTCCTCTGCCCCTGCCTGACATGCTCCTTCCCGCCCGGCCTCTCACCGTCCTCGGCCCCTGCCTGACCGGCTCCTCCGTCGCCTGGGCCTTCCAAGGGCTTGGTGTGGACGCTGCTTCCAGGAAGCCCTCCAGAAACCCGGCAGCAGGGTGGCCGCAGCAGTCTCCAGCAGCCGTCCCTAAGTCGCGTGAGTGCGGGGGACGTGCCCCCGCTGTGCCGCGGGGGCCCAGCCTGGTGTCTTCCCTGAGGCCCTGCGGCTGCCGGCTGGGCTGCCGCTCCCCGCAAGGGGAGAGCCGCGGAGGTGGGGACCGCCTCCTGATGGGGACGTACACGCAGCTCTCCAAGTCGGATTCCGGGGCTCTCTGTCCTGCCCGAAGGCCCAGCTGGCCTGCTGGTCCTTAGAGTGGCAAAAACCTCCGAAAACTGAGACTGAGGGTCCGGTGGGTGTCTGCACTTTTGTGCTGGGCACCCCAGGGAGGCCCGGGGGCTGGCTGGACAACGTGGTCTGCTGGGCTGGGGGGTTGGAGGAGCAACTGATGCCCTTTGCACTTTGGGTAGCAAGAGTCTGAGGTGTCTCTGAGCCCTGTGCCCTGTGGGGGGGGGGCGGGGGGGAGGAGGAGGAGGAGGAGGAGGAGGAGGTGGGAAGGGCCGGGGCCTGCAGTCCTGTTCCCGGGGTGGCACGGCAAGTGGCTTCTTCCACAGGCTGCTTGGCCTGGGCTCCCTGCACCTGGGCCTTTGGAGGACCGGCCCTGTGCTTGCCAACACTTCCTGCAGGGACCCAGAGCTGGGAGGTGGCATCTCTCAGCCCTGGGTCGGGCAGAGCCCCAGCGGGCCATGCCCACAACCTCTCTCAGCACCGGTCCCCCAGAAGGCTCCTTTGGGACCAGGATTCTCTTGCGGTGACTCTTTAAGGTCTGGCCCCTGGATGGAGGGGCACCAGGAGTAGAGGAGCAGGAAGGGGAAGGGGGTGGCCATGCGAGGGGACACTTTGAGGCCAAGTCCCAGCTTCAGCCTGATCCTCCTGGGAACCCCGCTCTGAGACAAGGAGCCGGGCTTCCCATTCCCACAGCAGCCAGTCGTGGGCTGAGGACACCTGGGGCGTTGGGAACTCCCTGGCTTCTCCTTGGTTTAACATCTGGAGCTGCTTGTGAATCGCGCCGCCACACACACCCGAGCGCAGGTGTCTTCCGCACAGACTGCGGGCCTCGCTCTTCTGAATGCCGCTAGCTCGCCACCCACCCACGGGTGAACCCGGTCAGGGTGCTTTCTCTAAGGGGCAGACTCTTTTCCGGGCGGGCTACCGGTGTCTCTGTTTGCTCGTTTCTTTCTTCCATTTCGGGAAAGTCTTCCTTGCTGGGTGTGGAAATCTCCTATGCCTTCCCTCGCCTATTCTGTCAGCTTTAAAATTCTCTTTCAGTTGCCACCCTCACAGATGGATTAGGAAACTCTTTCCGGTGCACTCATTAGTGAAATGACCTCCAGGAAGCTGGAATCCAATATCTAATGGCCGATTTTTAGCGAGTCCACACGCCAGGGTGGTCGGGGTCCAATGCAGCCCCGGCCAGGCCCAGGCCCCTTGGACTGGGCCACAGGAGGACACGGAGGAGGGTCCCGGCCCCCACGAAGCGGTGCCGGCAGTTCTCCACGGGCTTGGGCGTTTTCCAGAGGTAGGAGATGGAGGGGACTGATTTCTTCAGCGCCCCCCAAACCAGGCCACCCCACCCCACCCATGGGACACATCCCCAGAGAGAGACGCCCCATACACTGGCTGTGCCCCAGCCCTGGCCCGGGGGAATAGGCGGCAGCCCACCCACAGGGCGAGGGGGGGGGCGCAGCTGAAAGGGGTTGTGGGGGAGGGCGGCCCCTGGCTGGGGTCAAAGGACGAGCGTCCCGCGCGTGCGCAGTCAGCGGCAGGCAGCGACGCGCTGGGGGTGGGCAGCGGGTAGGTGAAGGAGGCCGGGCGAGGAGACGAGGGGGGCTGGGAGGGCTCCACCTTGGCGAGTCCAGCCGTGGAGGCGCATCTTGTGTGAGTGTGAGTGAGTGTGAGTGTGTGTGTTTGTGTATAGAGAGACAGCCCCCCGCCCCGCCCCGCCCCGCCCCGCCCCGCCCATCACCCCCGTCCCTGGGAGCCCGCGGGACCCGGCCGGCGAACTCAACCGGCCCGGCCCGGCGCGGGGCCTGGGGCGGGAGGCGGCGGCGGGGAAGCCCAGAGAGGCTCGGCTTCTTGAGCGGGGCAGGGGCGCCCTCCGCCACCGCCGTCTAGGGCCACACCACCCTGAACGCCCCCGATCTCGTCTGGTCTCGGAAGCTAAGCGGGGTCGGGCCTGGTTAGTACTTGGATGGGAGACCGCCTGGGAGTACCGGGTGCCACAGGCTGCTGCTTTTTTTTTTTTTTTTGCCTCTTGTTCTGTCCCCTTTCTGGGAGCGCGGCGGCGGCCCGGGGTGGGGGTCACCCCCACCCTCAGCGCCCGCCCGCGGTGCCTGGCGCCCCAGCCCGCACCGTGGGGCCTCCTCTTGTCCCAAGCCGCGACACCGCCGCCACGCGGCAGCATGCGTGGCATCTGGACTGTCAGGTCTCAGACCAAAGGTCTGCTCTGTGGGAACCGACACGCTGGAGGAAACCTTGAGAGTCTGAGAGGGGAGGGAGTTCCAGAAGAAGGCCAGGATGTCATTTTGAGGGAGTATGTGACCAGAACTCGTCCCGTTGCTTTTGGGGTTCTATGGGCTACACGCAGGAATCTTTGGTGGTGGCACCTGATGTTGGGGGATCCGGAGTCACACCCAGACCTGCTCCACAGGCCTCCTTTTACTTTTCTCTTCGGATTCATGATTTTTAAAAAGTGTCTCTTACCTCTATGATTGCATTTTCTTTTCTCTCTCTTTTCAAGCAGATGATGGGAGTACAAGTATTCAGGTGACATGTGTTGCCCGTGCCCCCCTCCCCCCTGTGTTCTTTTTTTTTTTTTTTTTTTTTTTTTGAGACAGAGTCTCGTTTTGCTGCCCAGGCTAGAGTGAGTGCCATGGCGTCAGCCTAGCTCACGGCAACCTCAATCTCCGGGCTCAAGCAATCCTGCTGCCTCAGCCTCCCGAGTAGTTGGGACTACAGGCATGCACCACCACGCCCGGCTGTGTTTTTCTATATATATTAGTTGGCCAATTAATTTCTTTCTATTTTTAGTAGAGACGGGGGTCTCGCTCTTGCTCAGGCTGGTTTCGAACTCCTGACCTGGAGCAATCCGCCCGCCTCGGCCTCCCAGAGAGCTAGGATTACAGGCGTGAGCCACCGCGCCCGGCCCCCCCTGTGTTCTTATTCATATACCTCTCATGTTGTTGCAGCGTATTGTGGGGGTACCAATGTTAAGGTCGGGTGCCTTGCCCTCTCCAAGCCTCCCCCCTCGGGTCAGAGCTTCAAGTGCGCCCATCCCCCAGTCGGTGCGCACCCACCCCATGCCTAATGGATGTGTATGCCCCTCCCCTCCCCCCACCCGCCCGACACCCACCCGATGAAGGTGATTCCTCTCTGTCCACTTAGGCGTCCATCCGTTCGTACCAATTTGCTGGTGAGCGCGCTCACGTGGTGCTCGTGTGTCCATTCTTGGGATACCTGGCTTACTGGAACGGGTTCCAGCTCTGGCCAGGAGAACACGAGAGGCGCCCTCTCACCGCTGCTCCTCACAGCCGAATGGCACTCCGTGGTGTCCACGCGCCACATTTTATTAATGCACTCCTGGATGGATGGGCACTCGGGTCGCTTCCACGTCTTTGCGATTGTGAATTGTGCCCTAACTGTCACCCTAACCCTTACCCAGCCCGTCTCCTCTGCCCCTGCCTGACGCGCTCCTCCCCGGCCAGGCCCGTCACTGTCCTGGGCCCCCGCCTGACCGGCTCCTCCCCGCCCGGCCTGTCACCGTCCTCTGCCCCTGCCTGACATGCTCCTTCCCGCCCGGCCTCTCACCGTCCTCGGCCCCTGCCTGACCGGCTCCTCCGTCGCCTGGGCCTTCCAAGGGCTTGGTGTGGACGCTGCTTCCAGGAAGCCCTCCAGAAACCCGGCAGCAGGGTGGCCGCAGCAGTCTCCAGCAGCCGTCCCTAAGTCGCGTGAGTGCGGGGGACGTGCCCCCGCTGTGCCGCGGGGGCCCAGCCTGGTGTCTTCCCTGAGGCCCTGCGGCTGCCGGCTGGGCTGCCGCTCCCCGCAAGGGGAGAGCCGCGGAGGTGGGGACCGCCTCCTGATGGGGACGTACACGCAGCTCTCCAAGTCGGATTCCGGGGCTCTCTGTCCTGCCCGAAGGCCCAGCTGGCCTGCTGGTCCTTAGAGTGGCAAAAACCTCCGAAAACTGAGACTGAGGGTCCGGTGGGTGTCTGCACTTTTGTGCTGGGCACCCCAGGGAGGCCCGGGGGCTGGCTGGACAACGTGGTCTGCTGGGCTGGGGGGTTGGAGGAGCAACTGATGCCCTTTGCACTTTGGGTAGCAAGAGTCTGAGGTGTCTCTGAGCCCTGTGCCCTGTGGGGGGGGGGCGGGGGGAGGAGGAGGAGGAGGAGGAGGAGGAGGTGGGAAGGGCCGGGGCCTGCAGTCCTGTTCCCGGGGTGGCACGGCAAGTGGCTTCTTCCACAGGCTGCTTGGCCTGGGCTCCCTGCACCTGGGCCTTTGGAGGACCGGCCCTGTGCTTGCCAACACTTCCTGCAGGGACCCAGAGCTGGGAGGTGGCATCTCTCAGCCCTGGGTCGGGCAGAGCCCCAGCGGGCCATGCCCACAACCTCTCTCAGCACCGGTCCCCCAGAAGGCTCCTTTGGGACCAGGATTCTCTTGCGGTGACTCTTTAAGGTCTGGCCCCTGGATGGAGGGGCACCAGGAGTAGAGGAGCAGGAAGGGGAAGGGGGTGGCCATGCGAGGGGACACTTTGAGGCCAAGTCCCAGCTTCAGCCTGATCCTCCTGGGAACCCCGCTCTGAGACAAGGAGCCGGGCTTCCCATTCCCACAGCAGCCAGTCGTGGGCTGAGGACACCTGGGGCGTTGGGAACTCCCTGGCTTCTCCTTGGTTTAACATCTGGAGCTGCTTGTGAATCGCGCCGCCACACACACCCGAGCGCAGGTGTCTTCCGCACAGACTGCGGGCCTCGCTCTTCTGAATGCCGCTAGCTCGCCACCCACCCACGGGTGAACCCGGTCAGGGTGCTTTCTCTAAGGGGCAGACTCTTTTCCGGGCGGGCTACCGGTGTCTCTGTTTGCTCGTTTCTTTCTTCCATTTCGGGAAAGTCTTCCTTGCTGGGTGTGGAAATCTCCTATGCCTTCCCTCGCCTATTCTGTCAGCTTTAAAATTCTCTTTCAGTTGCCACCCTCACAGATGGATTAGGAAACTCTTTCCGGTGCACTCATTAGTGAAATGACCTCCAGGAAGCTGGAATCCAATATCTAATGGCCGATTTTTAGCGAGTCCACACGCCAGGGTGGTCGGGGTCCAATGCAGCCCCGGCCAGGCCCAGGCCCCTTGGACTGGGCCACAGGAGGACACGGAGGAGGGTCCCGGCCCCCACGAAGCGGTGCCGGCAGTTCTCCACGGGCTTGGGCGTTTTCCAGAGGTAGGAGATGGAGGGGACTGATTTCTTCAGCGCCCCCCAAACCAGGCCACCCCACCCCACCCATGGGACACATCCCCAGAGAGAGACGCCCCATACACTGGCTGTGCCCCAGCCCTGGCCCGGGGGAATAGGCGGCAGCCCACCCACAGGGCGAGGGGGGGGGGCGCAGCTGAAAGGGGTTGTGGGGGAGGGCGGCCCCTGGCTGGGGTCAAAGGACGAGCGTCCCGCGCGTGCGCAGTCAGCGGCAGGCAGCGACGCGCTGGGGGTGGGCAGCGGGTAGGTGAAGGAGGCCGGGCGAGGAGACGAGGGGGGCTGGGAGGGCTCCACCTTGGCGAGTCCAGCCGTGGAGGCGCATCTTGTGTGAGTGTGAGTGAGTGTGAGTGTGTGTGTGTGTGTATAGAGAGACAGCCCCCCGCCCCGCCCCGCCCCGCCCCGCCCCGCCCATCACCCCCGTCCCTGGGAGCCCGCGGGACCTGGCCGGCGAACTCAACCGGCCCGGCCCGGCGCGGGGCCTGGGGCGGGAGGCGGCGGCGGGGAAGCCCAGAGAGGCTCGGCTTCTTGAGCGGGGCAGGGGCGCCCTCCGCCACCGCCGTCTAGGTCCACACCACCCTGAACGCCCCCGATCTCGTCTGGTCTCGGAAGCTAAGCGGGGTCGGGCCTGGTTAGTACTTGGATGGGAGACCGCCTGGGAGTACCGGGTGCCACAGGCTGCTGCTTTTTTTTTTTTTTTTTTTTTTTGCCTCTTGTTCTGTCCCCTTTCTGGGAGCGCGGCGGCGGCCCGGGGTGGGGGTCACCCCCACCCTCAGCGCCCGCCCGCGGTGCCTGGCGCCCCAGCCCGCACCGTGGGGCCTCCTCTTGTCCCAAGCCGCGACACCGCCGCCACGCGGCAGCATGCGTGGCATCTGGACTGTCAGGTCTCAGACCAAAGGTCTGCTCTGTGGGAACCGACACGCTGGAGGAAACCTTGAGAGTCTGAGAGGGGAGGGAGTTCCAGAAGAAGGCCAGGATGTCATTTTGAGGGAGTATGTGACCAGAACTCGTCCCGTTGCTTTTGGGGTTCTATGGGCTACACGCAGGAATCTTTGGTGGTGGCACCTGATGTTGGGGGATCCGGAGTCACACCCAGACCTGCTCCACAGGCCTCCTTTTACTTTTCTCTTCGGATTCATGATTTTTAAAAAGTGTCTCTTACCTCTATGATTGCATTTTCTTTTCTCTCTCTTTTCAAGCAGATGATGGGAGTACAAGTATTCAGGTGACATGTGTTGCCCGTGCCCCCCTCCCCCCTGTGTTCTTTTTTTTTTTTTTTTTTTTTTTTTTGAGACAGAGTCTCGTTTTGCTGCCCAGGCTAGAGTGAGTGCCATGGCGTCAGCCTAGCTCACGGCAACCTCAATCTCCGGGCTCAAGCAATCCTGCTGCCTCAGCCTCCCGAGTAGTTGGGACTACAGGCATGCACCACCACGCCCGGCTGTGTTTTTCTATATATATTAGTTGGCCAATTAATTTCTTTCTATTTTTAGTAGAGACGGGGGTCTCGCTCTTGCTCAGGCTGGTTTCGAACTCCTGACCTGGAGCAATCCGCCCGCCTCGGCCTCCCAGAGAGCTAGGATTACAGGCGTGAGCCACCGCGCCCGGCCCCCCCTGTGTTCTTATTCATATACCTCTCATGTTGTTGCAGCGTATTGTGGGGGTACCAATGTTAAGGTCGGGTGCCTTGCCCTCTCCAAGCCTCCCCCCTCGGGTCAGAGCTTCAAGTGCGCCCATCCCCCAGTCGGTGCGCACCCACCCCATGCCTAATGGATGTGTATGCCCCTCCCCTCCCCCCACCCGCCCGACACCCACCCGATGAAGGTGATTCCTCTCTGTCCACTTAGGCGTCCATCCGTTCGTACCAATTTGCTGGTGAGCGCGCTCACGTGGTGCTCGTGTGTCCATTCTTGGGATACCTGGCTTACTGGAACGGGTTCCAGCTCTGGCCAGGAGAACACGAGAGGCGCCCTCTCACCGCTGCTCCTCACAGCCGAATGGCACTCCGTGGTGTCCACGCGCCACATTTTATTAATGCACTCCTGGATGGATGGGCACTCGGGTCGCTTCCACGTCTTTGCGATTGTGAATTGTGCCCTAACTGTCACCCTAACCCTTACCCAGCCCGTCTCCTCTGCCCCTGCCTGACGCGCTCCTCCCCGGCCAGGCCCGTCACTGTCCTGGGCCCCCGCCTGACCGGCTCCTCCCCGCCCGGCCTGTCACCGTCCTCTGCCCCTGCCTGACATGCTCCTTCCCGCCCGGCCTCTCACCGTCCTCGGCCCCTGCCTGACCGGCTCCTCCGTCGCCTGGGCCTTCCAAGGGCTTGGTGTGGACGCTGCTTCCAGGAAGCCCTCCAGAAACCCGGCAGCAGGGTGGCCGCAGCAGTCTCCAGCAGCCGTCCCTAAGTCGCGTGAGTGCGGGGGACGTGCCCCCGCTGTGCCGCGGGGGCCCAGCCTGGTGTCTTCCCTGAGGCCCTGCGGCTGCCGGCTGGGCTGCCGCTCCCCGCAAGGGGAGAGCCGCGGAGGTGGGGACCGCCTCCTGATGGGGACGTACACGCAGCTCTCCAAGTCGGATTCCGGGGCTCTCTGTCCTGCCCGAAGGCCCAGCTGGCCTGCGGGTCCTTAGAGTGGCAAAAACCTCCGAAAACTGAGACTGAGGGTCCGGTGGGTGTCTGCACTTTTGTGCTGGGCACCCCAGGGAGGCCCGGGGGCTGGCTGGACAACGTGGTCTGCTGGGCTGGGGGGTTGGAGGAGCAACTGATGCCCTTTGCACTTTGGGTAGCAAGAGTCTGAGGTGTCTCTGAGCCCTGTGCCCTGTGGGGGGGGGCGGGGGGGAGGAGGAGGAGGAGGAGGAGGAGGAGGTGGGAAGGGCCGGGGCCTGCAGTCCTGTTCCCGGGGTGGCACGGCAAGTGGCTTCTTCCACAGGCTGCTTGGCCTGGGCTCCCTGCACCTGGGCCTTTGGAGGACCGGCCCTGTGCTTGCCAACACTTCCTGCAGGGACCCAGAGCTGGGAGGTGGCATCTCTCAGCCCTGGGTCGGGCAGAGCCCCAGCGGGCCATGCCCACAACCTCTCTCAGCACCGGTCCCCCAGAAGGCTCCTTTGGGACCAGGATTCTCTTGCGGTGACTCTTTAAGGTCTGGCCCCTGGATGGAGGGGCACCAGGAGTAGAGGAGCAGGAAGGGGAAGGGGGTGGCCATGCGAGGGGACACTTTGAGGCCAAGTCCCAGCTTCAGCCTGATCCTCCTGGGAACCCCGCTCTGAGACAAGGAGCCGGGCTTCCCATTCCCACAGCAGCCAGTCGTGGGCTGAGGACACCTGGGGCGTTGGGAACTCCCTGGCTTCTCCTTGGTTTAACATCTGGAGCTGCTTGTGAATCGCGCCGCCACACACACCCGAGCGCAGGTGTCTTCCGCACAGACTGCGGGCCTCGCTCTTCTGAATGCCGCTAGCTCGCCACCCACCCACGGGTGAACCCGGTCAGGGTGCTTTCTCTAAGGGGCAGACTCTTTTCCGGGCGGGCTACCGGTGTCTCTGTTTGCTCGTTTCTTTCTTCCATTTCGGGAAAGTCTTCCTTGCTGGGTGTGGAAATCTCCTATGCCTTCCCTCGCCTATTCTGTCAGCTTTAAAATTCTCTTTCAGTTGCCACCCTCACAGATGGATTAGGAAACTCTTTCCGGTGCACTCATTAGTGAAATGACCTCCAGGAAGCTGGAATCCAATATCTAATGGCCGATTTTTAGCGAGTCCACACGCCAGGGTGGTCGGGGTCCAATGCAGCCCCGGCCAGGCCCAGGCCCCTTGGACTGGGCCACAGGAGGACACGGAGGAGGGTCCCGGCCCCCACGAAGCGGTGCCGGCAGTTCTCCACGGGCTTGGGCGTTTTCCAGAGGTAGGAGATGGAGGGGACTGATTTCTTCAGCGCCCCCCAAACCAGGCCACCCCACCCCACCCATGGGACACATCCCCAGAGAGAGACGCCCCATACACTGGCTGTGCCCCAGCCCTGGCCCGGGGGAATAGGCGGCAGCCCACCCACAGGGCGAGGGGGGGGGCGCAGCTGAAAGGGGTTGTGGGGGAGGGCGGCCCCTGGCTGGGGTCAAAGGGCGAGCGTCCCGCGCGTGCGCAGTCAGCGGCAGGCAGCGACGCGCTGGGGGTGGGCAGCGGGTAGGTGAAGGAGGCCGGGCAAGGAGACGAGGGGGGCTGGGAGGGCTCCACCTTGGCGAGTCCAGCCGTGGAGGCGCATCTTGTGTGAGTGTGAGTGAGTGTGAGTGTGTGTGTGTGTGTATAGAGAGACAGCCCCCCGCCCCGCCCCGCCCCGCCCATCACCCCCGTCCCTGGGAGCCCGCGGGACCCGGCCGGCGAACTCAACCGGCCCGGCCCGGCGCGGGGCCTGGGGCGGGAGGCGGCGGCGGGGAAGCCCAGAGAGGCTCGGCTTCTTGAGCGGGGCAGGGGCGCCCTCCGCCGCCGCCGTCTAGGGCCACACCACCCTGAACGCCCCCGATCTCGTCTGGTCTCGGAAGCTAAGCGGGGTCGGGCCTGGTTAGTACTTGGATGGGAGACCGCCTGGGAATACCGGGTGCCACAGGCTGCTGCTTTTTTTTTTTTTTTTTTTTTTTTGCCTCTTGTTCTGTCCCCTTTCTGGGAGCGCGGCGGCGGCCCGGGGTGGGGGTCACCCCCACCCTCAGCGCCCGCCCGCGGTGCCTGGCGCCCCAGCCCGCACCGTGGGGCCTCCTCTTGTCCCAAGCCGCGACACCGCCGCCACGCGGCAGCATGCGTGGCATCTGGACTGTCAGGTCTCAGACCAAAGGTCTGCTCTGTGGGAACCGACACGCTGGAGGAAACCTTGAGAGTCTGAGAGGGGAGGGAGTTCCAGAAGAAGGCCAGGATGTCATTTTGAGGGAGTATGTGACCAGAACTCGTCCCGTTGCTTTTGGGGTTCTATGGGCTACACGCAGGAATCTTTGGTGGTGGCACCTGATGTTGGGGGATCCGGAGTCACACCCAGACCTGCTCCACAGGCCTCCTTTTACTTTTCTCTTCGGATTCATGATTTTTAAAAAGTGTCTCTTACCTCTATGATTGCATTTTCTTTTCTCTCTCTTTTCAAGCAGATGATGGGAGTACAAGTATTCAGGTGACATGTGTTGCCCGTGCCCCCCTCCCCCCTGTGTTCTTTTTTTTTTTTTTTTTTTTTTTTTTGAGACAGAGTCTCGTTTTGCTGCCCAGGCTAGAGTGAGTGCCATGGCGTCAGCCTAGCTCACGGCAACCTCAATCTCCGGGCTCAAGCAATCCTGCTGCCTCAGCCTCCCGAGTAGTTGGGACTACAGGCATGCACCACCACGCCCGGCTGTGTTTTTCTATATATATTAGTTGGCCAATTAATTTCTTTCTATTTTTAGTAGAGACGGGGGTCTCGCTCTTGCTCAGGCTGGTTTCGAACTCCTGACCTGGAGCAATCCGCCCGCCTCGGCCTCCCAGAGAGCTAGGATTACAGGCGTGAGCCACCGCGCCCGGCCCCCCCTGTGTTCTTATTCATATACCTCTCATGTTGTTGCAGCGTATTGTGGGGGTACCAATGTTAAGGTCGGGTGCCTTGCCCTCTCCAAGCCTCCCCCCTCGGGTCAGAGCTTCAAGTGCGCCCATCCCCCAGTCGGTGCGCACCCACCCCATGCCTAATGGATGTGTATGCCCCTCCCCTCCCCCCACCCGCCCGACACCCACCCGATGAAGGTGATTCCTCTCTGTCCACTTAGGCGTCCATCCGTTCGTACCAATTTGCTGGTGAGCGCGCTCACGTGGTGCTCGTGTGTCCATTCTTGGGATACCTGGCTTACTGGAACGGGTTCCAGCTCTGGCCAGGAGAACACGAGAGGCGCCCTCTCACCGCTGCTCCTCACAGCCGAATGGCACTCCGTGGTGTCCACGCGCCACATTTTATTAATGCACTCCTGGATGGATGGGCACTCGGGTCGCTTCCACGTCTTTGCGATTGTGAATTGTGCCCTAACTGTCACCCTAACCCTTACCCAGCCCGTCTCCTCTGCCCCTGCCTGACGCGCTCCTCCCCGGCCAGGCCCGTCACTGTCCTGGGCCCCCGCCTGACCGGCTCCTCCCCGCCCGGCCTGTCACCGTCCTCTGCCCCTGCCTGACATGCTCCTTCCCGCCCGGCCTCTCACCGTCCTCGGCCCCTGCCTGACCGGCTCCTCCGTCGCCTGGGCCTTCCAAGGGCTTGGTGTGGACGCTGCTTCCAGGAAGCCCTCCAGAAACCCGGCAGCAGGGTGGCCGCAGCAGTCTCCAGCAGCCGTCCCTAAGTCGCGTGAGTGCGGGGGACGTGCCCCCGCTGTGCCGCGGGGGCCCAGCCTGGTGTCTTCCCTGAGGCCCTGCGGCTGCCGGCTGGGCTGCCGCTCCCCGCAAGGGGAGAGCCGCGGAGGTGGGGACCGCCTCCTGATGGGGACGTACACGCAGCTCTCCAAGTCGGATTCCGGGGCTCTCTGTCCTGCCCGAAGGCCCAGCTGGCCTGCTGGTCCTTAGAGTGGCAAAAACCTCCGAAAACTGAGACTGAGGGTCCGGTGGGTGTCTGCACTTTTGTGCTGGGCACCCCAGGGAGGCCCGGGGGCTGGCTGGACAACGTGGTCTGCTGGGCTGGGGGGTTGGAGGAGCAACTGATGCCCTTTGCACTTTGGGTAGCAAGAGTCTGAGGTGTCTCTGAGCCCTGTGCCCTGTGGGGGGGGGGCGGGGGGAGGAGGAGGAGGAGGAGGAGGAGGAGGTGGGAAGGGCCGGGGCCTGCAGTCCTGTTCCCGGGGTGGCACGGCAAGTGGCTTCTTCCACAGGCTGCTTGGCCTGGGCTCCCTGCACCTGGGCCTTTGGAGGACCGGCCCTGTGCTTGCCAACACTTCCTGCAGGGACCCAGAGCTGGGAGGTGGCATCTCTCAGCCCTGGGTCGGGCAGAGCCCCAGCGGGCCATGCCCACAACCTCTCTCAGCACCGGTCCCCCAGAAGGCTCCTTTGGGACCAGGATTCTCTTGCGGTGACTCTTTAAGGTCTGGCCCCTGGATGGAGGGGCACCAGGAGTAGAGGAGCAGGAAGGGGAAGGGGGTGGCCATGCGAGGGGACACTTTGAGGCCAAGTCCCAGCTTCAGCCTGATCCTCCTGGGAACCCCGCTCTGAGACAAGGAGCCGGGCTTCCCATTCCCACAGCAGCCAGTCGTGGGCTGAGGACACCTGGGGCGTTGGGAACTCCCTGGCTTCTCCTTGGTTTAACATCTGGAGCTGCTTGTGAATCGCGCCGCCACACACACCCGAGCGCAGGTGTCTTCCGCACAGACTGCGGGCCTCGCTCTTCTGAATGCCGCTAGCTCGCCACCCACCCACGGGTGAACCCGGTCAGGGTGCTTTCTCTAAGGGGCAGACTCTTTTCCGGGCGGGCTACCGGTGTCTCTGTTTGCTCGTTTCTTTCTTCCATTTCGGGAAAGTCTTCCTTGCTGGGTGTGGAAATCTCCTATGCCTTCCCTCGCCTATTCTGTCAGCTTTAAAATTCTCTTTCAGTTGCCACCCTCACAGATGGATTAGGAAACTCTTTCCGGTGCACTCATTAGTGAAATGACCTCCAGGAAGCTGGAATCCAATATCTAATGGCCGATTTTTAGCGAGTCCACACGCCAGGGTGGTCGGGGTCCAATGCAGCCCCGGCCAGGCCCAGGCCCCTTGGACTGGGCCACAGGAGGACACGGAGGAGGGTCCCGGCCCCCACGAAGCGGTGCCGGCAGTTCTCCACGGGCTTGGGCGTTTTCCAGAGGTAGGAGATGGAGGGGACTGATTTCTTCAGCGCCCCCCAAACCAGGCCACCCCACCCCACCCATGGGACACATCCCCAGAGAGAGACGCCCCATACACTGGCTGTGCCCCAGCCCTGGCCCGGGGGAATAGGCGGCAGCCCACCCACAGGGCGAGGGGGGGGGCGCAGCTGAAAGGGGTTGTGGGGGAGGGCGGCCCCTGGCTGGGGTCAAAGGACGAGCGTCCCGCGCGTGCGCAGTCAGCGGCAGGCAGCGACGCGCTGGGGGTGGGCAGCGGGTAGGTGAAGGAGGCCGGGCGAGGAGACGAGGGGGGCTGGGAGGGCTCCACCTTGGCGAGTCCAGCCGTGGAGGCGCATCTTGTGTGAGTGTGAGTGAGTGTGAGTGTGTGTGTGTGTGTATAGAGAGACAGCCCCCCGCCCCGCCCCGCCCCGCCCCGCCCCGCCCATCACCCCCGTCCCTGGGAGCCCGCGGGACCCGGCCGGCGAACTCAACCGGCCCGGCCCGGCGCGGGGCCTGGGGCGGGAGGCGGCGGCGGGGAAGCCCAGAGAGGCTCGGCTTCTTGAGCGGGGCAGGGGCGCCCTCCGCCACCGCCGTCTAGGGCCACACCACCCTGAACGCCCCCGATCTCGTCTGGTCTCGGAAGCTAAGCGGGGTCGGGCCTGGTTAGTACTTGGATGGGAGACCGCCTGGGAGTACCGGGTGCCACAGGCTGCTGCTTTTTTTTTTTTTTTTTTTTTTTGCCTCTTGTTCTGTCCCCTTTCTGGGAGCGCGGCGGCGGCCCGGGGTGGGGGTCACCCCCACCCTCAGCGCCCGCCCGCGGTGCCTGGCGCCCCAGCCCGCACCGTGGGGCCTCCTCTTGTCCCAAGCCGCGACACCGCCGCCACGCGGCAGCATGCGTGGCATCTGGACTGTCAGGTCTCAGACCAAAGGTCTGCTCTGTGGGAACCGACACGCTGGAGGAAACCTTGAGAGTCTGAGAGGGGAGGGAGTTCCAGAAGAAGGCCAGGATGTCATTTTGAGGGAGTATGTGACCAGAACTCGTCCCGTTGCTTTTGGGGTTCTATGGGCTACACGCAGGAATCTTTGGTGGTGGCACCTGATGTTGGGGGATCCGGAGTCACACCCAGACCTGCTCCACAGGCCTCCTTTTACTTTTCTCTTCGGATTCATGATTTTTAAAAAGTGTCTCTTACCTCTATGATTGCATTTTCTTTTCTCTCTCTTTTCAAGCAGATGATGGGAGTACAAGTATTCAGGTGACATGTGTTGCCCGTGCCCCCCTCCCCCCTGTGTTCTTTTTTTTTTTTTTTTTTTTTTTTTTTGAGACAGAGTCTCGTTTTGCTGCCCAGGCTAGAGTGAGTGCCATGGCGTCAGCCTAGCTCACGGCAACCTCAATCTCCGGGCTCAAGCAATCCTGCTGCCTCAGCCTCCCGAGTAGTTGGGACTACAGGCATGCACCACCACGCCCGGCTGTGTTTTTCTATATATATTAGTTGGCCAATTAATTTCTTTCTATTTTTAGTAGAGACGGGGGTCTCGCTCTTGCTCAGGCTGGTTTCGAACTCCTGACCTGGAGCAATCCGCCCGCCTCGGCCTCCCAGAGAGCTAGGATTACAGGCGTGAGCCACCGCGCCCGGCCCCCCCTGTGTTCTTATTCATATACCTCTCATGTTGTTGCAGCGTATTGTGGGGGTACCAATGTTAAGGTCGGGTGCCTTGCCCTCTCCAAGCCTCCCCCCTCGGGTCAGAGCTTCAAGTGCGCCCATCCCCCAGTCGGTGCGCACCCACCCCATGCCTAATGGATGTGTATGCCCCTCCCCTCCCCCCACCCGCCCGACACCCACCCGATGAAGGTGATTCCTCTCTGTCCACTTAGGCGTCCATCCGTTCGTACCAATTTGCTGGTGAGCGCGCTCACGTGGTGCTCGTGTGTCCATTCTTGGGATACCTGGCTTACTGGAACGGGTTCCAGCTCTGGCCAGGAGAACACGAGAGGCGCCCTCTCACCGCTGCTCCTCACAGCCGAATGGCACTCCGTGGTGTCCACGCGCCACATTTTATTAATGCACTCCTGGATGGATGGGCACTCGGGTCGCTTCCACGTCTTTGCGATTGTGAATTGTGCCCTAACTGTCACCCTAACCCTTACCCAGCCCGTCTCCTCTGCCCCTGCCTGACGCGCTCCTCCCCGGCCAGGCCCGTCACTGTCCTGGGCCCCCGCCTGACCGGCTCCTCCCCGCCCGGCCTGTCACCGTCCTCTGCCCCTGCCTGACATGCTCCTTCCCGCCCGGCCTCTCACCGTCCTCGGCCCCTGCCTGACCGGCTCCTCCGTCGCCTGGGCCTTCCAAGGGCTTGGTGTGGACGCTGCTTCCAGGAAGCCCTCCAGAAACCCGGCAGCAGGGTGGCCGCAGCAGTCTCCAGCAGCCGTCCCTAAGTCGCGTGAGTGCGGGGGACGTGCCCCCGCTGTGCCGCGGGGGCCCAGCCTGGTGTCTTCCCTGAGGCCCTGCGGCTGCCGGCTGGGCTGCCGCTCCCCGCAAGGGGAGAGCCGCGGAGGTGGGGACCGCCTCCTGATGGGGACGTACACGCAGCTCTCCAAGTCGGATTCCGGGGCTCTCTGTCCTGCCCGAAGGCCCAGCTGGCCTGCTGGTCCTTAGAGTGGCAAAAACCTCCGAAAACTGAGACTGAGGGTCCGGTGGGTGTCTGCACTTTTGTGCTGGGCACCCCAGGGAGGCCCGGGGGCTGGCTGGACAACGTGGTCTGCTGGGCTGGGGGGTTGGAGGAGCAACTGATGCCCTTTGCACTTTGGGTAGCAAGAGTCTGAGGTGTCTCTGAGCCCTGTGCCCTGTGGGGGGGGGGCGGGGGGGAGGAGGAGGAGGAGGAGGAGGAGGAGGTGGGAAGGGCCGGGGCCTGCAGTCCTGTTCCCGGGGTGGCACGGCAAGTGGCTTCTTCCACAGGCTGCTTGGCCTGGGCTCCCTGCACCTGGGCCTTTGGAGGACCGGCCCTGTGCTTGCCAACACTTCCTGCAGGGACCCAGAGCTGGGAGGTGGCATCTCTCAGCCCTGGGTCGGGCAGAGCCCCAGCGGGCCATGCCCACAACCTCTCTCAGCACCGGTCCCCCAGAAGGCTCCTTTGGGACCAGGATTCTCTTGCGGTGACTCTTTAAGGTCTGGCCCCTGGATGGAGGGGCACCAGGAGTAGAGGAGCAGGAAGGGGAAGGGGGTGGCCATGCGAGGGGACACTTTGAGGCCAAGTCCCAGCTTCAGCCTGATCCTCCTGGGAACCCCGCTCTGAGACAAGGAGCCGGGCTTCCCATTCCCACAGCAGCCAGTCGTGGGCTGAGGACACCTGGGGCGTTGGGAACTCCCTGGCTTCTCCTTGGTTTAACATCTGGAGCTGCTTGTGAATCGCGCCGCCACACACACCCGAGCGCAGGTGTCTTCCGCACAGACTGCGGGCCTCGCTCTTCTGAATGCCGCTAGCTCGCCACCCACCCACGGGTGAACCCGGTCAGGGTGCTTTCTCTAAGGGGCAGACTCTTTTCCGGGCGGGCTACCGGTGTCTCTGTTTGCTCGTTTCTTTCTTCCATTTCGGGAAAGTCTTCCTTGCTGGGTGTGGAAATCTCCTATGCCTTCCCTCGCCTATTCTGTCAGCTTTAAAATTCTCTTTCAGTTGCCACCCTCACAGATGGATTAGGAAACTCTTTCCGGTGCACTCATTAGTGAAATGACCTCCAGGAAGCTGGAATCCAATATCTAATGGCCGATTTTTAGCGAGTCCACACGCCAGGGTGGTCGGGGTCCAATGCAGCCCCGGCCAGGCCCAGGCCCCTTGGACTGGGCCACAGGAGGACACGGAGGAGGGTCCCGGCCCCCACGAAGCGGTGCCGGCAGTTCTCCACGGGCTTGGGCGTTTTCCAGAGGTAGGAGATGGAGGGGACTGATTTCTTCAGCGCCCCCCAAACCAGGCCACCCCACCCCACCCATGGGACACATCCCCAGAGAGAGACGCCCCATACACTGGCTGTGCCCCAGCCCTGGCCCGGGGGAATAGGCGGCAGCCCACCCACAGGGCGAGGGGGGGGGGCGCAGCTGAAAGGGGTTGTGGGGGAGGGCGGCCCCTGGCTGGGGTCAAAGGACGAGCGTCCCGCGCGTGCGCAGTCAGCGGCAGGCAGCGACGCGCTGGGGGTGGGCAGCGGGTAGGTGAAGGAGGCCGGGCGAGGAGACGAGGGGGGCTGGGAGGGCTCCACCTTGGCGAGTCCAGCCGTGGAGGCGCATCTTGTGTGAGTGTGAGTGAGTGTGAGTGTGTGTGTGTGTGTATAGAGAGACAGCCCCCCGCCCCGCCCCGCCCCGCCCCGCCCCGCCCATCACCCCCGTCCCTGGGAGCCCGCGGGACCCGGCCGGCGAACTCAACCGGCCCGGCCCGGCGCGGGGCCTGGGGCGGGAGGCGGCGGCGGGGAAGCCCAGAGAGGCTCGGCTTCTTGAGCGGGGCAGGGGCGCCCTCCGCCACCGCCGTCTAGGGCCACACCACCCTGAACGCCCCCGATCTCGTCTGGTCTCGGAAGCTAAGCGGGGTCGGGCCTGGTTAGTACTTGGATGGGAGACCGCCTGGGAGTACCGGGTGCCACAGGCTGCTGCTTTTTTTTTTTTTTTTTTTTTTTGCCTCTTGTTCTGTCCCCTTTCTGGGAGCGCGGCGGCGGCCCGGGGTGGGGGTCACCCCCACCCTCAGCGCCCGCCCGCGGTGCCTGGCGCCCCAGCCCGCACCGTGGGGCCTCCTCTTGTCCCAAGCCGCGACACCGCCGCCACGCGGCAGCATGCGTGGCATCTGGACTGTCAGGTCTCAGACCAAAGGTCTGCTCTGTGGGAACCGACACGCTGGAGGAAACCTTGAGAGTCTGAGAGGGGAGGGAGTTCCAGAAGAAGGCCAGGATGTCATTTTGAGGGAGTATGTGACCAGAACTCGTCCCGTTGCTTTTGGGGTTCTATGGGCTACACGCAGGAATCTTTGGTGGTGGCACCTGATGTTGGGGGATCCGGAGTCACACCCAGACCTGCTCCACAGGCCTCCTTTTACTTTTCTCTTCGGATTCATGATTTTTAAAAAGTGTCTCTTACCTCTATGATTGCATTTTCTTTTCTCTCTCTTTTCAAGCAGATGATGGGAGTACAAGTATTCAGGTGACATGTGTTGCCCGTGCCCCCCTCCCCCCTGTGTTCTTTTTTTTTTTTTTTTTTTTTTTTTGAGACAGAGTCTCGTTTTGCTGCCCAGGCTAGAGTGAGTGCCATGGCGTCAGCCTAGCTCACGGCAACCTCAATCTCCGGGCTCAAGCAATCCTGCTGCCTCAGCCTCCCGAGTAGTTGGGACTACAGGCATGCACCACCACGCCCGGCTGTGTTTTTCTATATATATTAGTTGGCCAATTAATTTCTTTCTATTTTTAGTAGAGACGGGGGTCTCGCTCTTGCTCAGGCTGGTTTCGAACTCCTGACCTGGAGCAATCCGCCCGCCTCGGCCTCCCAGAGAGCTAGGATTACAGGCGTGAGCCACCGCGCCCGGCCCCCCCTGTGTTCTTATTCATATACCTCTCATGTTGTTGCAGCGTATTGTGGGGGTACCAATGTTAAGGTCGGGTGCCTTGCCCTCTCCAAGCCTCCCCCCTCGGGTCAGAGCTTCAAGTGCGCCCATCCCCCAGTCGGTGCGCACCCACCCCATGCCTAATGGATGTGTATGCCCCTCCCCTCCCCCCACCCGCCCGACACCCACCCGATGAAGGTGATTCCTCTCTGTCCACTTAGGCGTCCATCCGTTCGTACCAATTTGCTGGTGAGCGCGCTCACGTGGTGCTCGTGTGTCCATTCTTGGGATACCTGGCTTACTGGAACGGGTTCCAGCTCTGGCCAGGAGAACACGAGAGGCGCCCTCTCACCGCTGCTCCTCACAGCCGAATGGCACTCCGTGGTGTCCACGCGCCACATTTTATTAATGCACTCCTGGATGGATGGGCACTCGGGTCGCTTCCACGTCTTTGCGATTGTGAATTGTGCCCTAACTGTCACCCTAACCCTTACCCAGCCCGTCTCCTCTGCCCCTGCCTGACGCGCTCCTCCCCGGCCAGGCCCGTCACTGTCCTGGGCCCCCGCCTGACCGGCTCCTCCCCGCCCGGCCTGTCACCGTCCTCTGCCCCTGCCTGACATGCTCCTTCCCGCCCGGCCTCTCACCGTCCTCGGCCCCTGCCTGACCGGCTCCTCCGTCGCCTGGGCCTTCCAAGGGCTTGGTGTGGACGCTGCTTCCAGGAAGCCCTCCAGAAACCCGGCAGCAGGGTGGCCGCAGCAGTCTCCAGCAGCCGTCCCTAAGTCGCGTGAGTGCGGGGGACGTGCCCCCGCTGTGCCGCGGGGGCCCAGCCTGGTGTCTTCCCTGAGGCCCTGCGGCTGCCGGCTGGGCTGCCGCTCCCCGCAAGGGGAGAGCCGCGGAGGTGGGGACCGCCTCCTGATGGGGACGTACACGCAGCTCTCCAAGTCGGATTCCGGGGCTCTCTGTCCTGCCCGAAGGCCCAGCTGGCCTGCGGGTCCTTAGAGTGGCAAAAACCTCCGAAAACTGAGACTGAGGGTCCGGTGGGTGTCTGCACTTTTGTGCTGGGCACCCCAGGGAGGCCCGGGGGCTGGCTGGACAACGTGGTCTGCTGGGCTGGGGGGTTGGAGGAGCAACTGATGCCCTTTGCACTTTGGGTAGCAAGAGTCTGAGGTGTCTCTGAGCCCTGTGCCCTGTGGGGGGGGGGGCGGGGGGGAGGAGGAGGAGGAGGAGGAGGAGGAGGTGGGAAGGGCCGGGGCCTGCAGTCCTGTTCCCGGGGTGGCACGGCAAGTGGCTTCTTCCACAGGCTGCTTGGCCTGGGCTCCCTGCACCTGGGCCTTTGGAGGACCGGCCCTGTGCTTGCCAACACTTCCTGCAGGGACCCAGAGCTGGGAGGTGGCATCTCTCAGCCCTGGGTCGGGCAGAGCCCCAGCGGGCCATGCCCACAACCTCTCTCAGCACCGGTCCCCCAGAAGGCTCCTTTGGGACCAGGATTCTCTTGCGGTGACTCTTTAAGGTCTGGCCCCTGGATGGAGGGGCACCAGGAGTAGAGGAGCAGGAAGGGGAAGGGGGTGGCCATGCGAGGGGACACTTTGAGGCCAAGTCCCAGCTTCAGCCTGATCCTCCTGGGAACCCCGCTCTGAGACAAGGAGCCGGGCTTCCCATTCCCACAGCAGCCAGTCGTGGGCTGAGGACACCTGGGGCGTTGGGAACTCCCTGGCTTCTCCTTGGTTTAACATCTGGAGCTGCTTGTGAATCGCGCCGCCACACACACCCGAGCGCAGGTGTCTTCCGCACAGACTGCGGGCCTCGCTCTTCTGAATGCCGCTAGCTCGCCACCCACCCACGGGTGAACCCGGTCAGGGTGCTTTCTCTAAGGGGCAGACTCTTTTCCGGGCGGGCTACCGGTGTCTCTGTTTGCTCGTTTCTTTCTTCCATTTCGGGAAAGTCTTCCTTGCTGGGTGTGGAAATCTCCTATGCCTTCCCTCGCCTATTCTGTCAGCTTTAAAATTCTCTTTCAGTTGCCACCCTCACAGATGGATTAGGAAACTCTTTCCGGTGCACTCATTAGTGAAATGACCTCCAGGAAGCTGGAATCCAATATCTAATGGCCGATTTTTAGCGAGTCCACACGCCAGGGTGGTCGGGGTCCAATGCAGCCCCGGCCAGGCCCAGGCCCCTTGGACTGGGCCACAGGAGGACACGGAGGAGGGTCCCGGCCCCCACGAAGCGGTGCCGGCAGTTCTCCACGGGCTTGGGCGTTTTCCAGAGGTAGGAGATGGAGGGGACTGATTTCTTCAGCGCCCCCCAAACCAGGCCACCCCACCCCACCCATGGGACACATCCCCAGAGAGAGACGCCCCATACACTGGCTGTGCCCCAGCCCTGGCCCGGGGGAATAGGCGGCAGCCCACCCACAGGGCGAGGGGGGGGGGCGCAGCTGAAAGGGGTTGTGGGGGAGGGCGGCCCCTGGCTGGGGTCAAAGGACGAGCGTCCCGCGCGTGCGCAGTCAGCGGCAGGCAGCGACGCGCTGGGGGTGGGCAGCGGGTAGGTGAAGGAGGCCGGGCGAGGAGACGAGGGGGGCTGGGAGGGCTCCACCTTGGCGAGTCCAGCCGTGGAGGCGCATCTTGTGTGAGTGTGAGTGAGTGTGAGTGTGTGTGTGTGTGTATAGAGAGACAGCCCCCCGCCCCGCCCCGCCCCGCCCCGCCCCGCCCATCACCCCCGTCCCTGGGAGCCCGCGGGACCTGGCCGGCGAACTCAACCGGCCCGGCCCGGCGCGGGGCCTGGGGCGGGAGGCGGCGGCGGGGAAGCCCAGAGAGGCTCGGCTTCTTGAGCGGGGCAGGGGCGCCCTCCGCCACCGCCGTCTAGGGCCACACCACCCTGAACGCCCCCGATCTCGTCTGGTCTCGGAAGCTAAGCGGGGTCGGGCCTGGTTAGTACTTGGATGGGAGACCGCCTGGGAGTACCGGGTGCCACAGGCTGCTGCTTTTTTTTTTTTTTTTTTTTTTTGCCTCTTGTTCTGTCCCCTTTCTGGGAGCGCGGCGGCGGCCCGGGGTGGGGGTCACCCCCACCCTCAGCGCCCGCCCGCGGTGCCTGGCGCCCCAGCCCGCACCGTGGGGCCTCCTCTTGTCCCAAGCCGCGACACCGCCGCCACGCGGCAGCATGCGTGGCATCTGGACTGTCAGGTCTCAGACCAAAGGTCTGCTCTGTGGGAACCGACACGCTGGAGGAAACCTTGAGAGTCTGAGAGGGGAGGGAGTTCCAGAAGAAGGCCAGGATGTCATTTTGAGGGAGTATGTGACCAGAACTCGTCCCGTTGCTTTTGGGGTTCTATGGGCTACACGCAGGAATCTTTGGTGGTGGCACCTGATGTTGGGGGATCCGGAGTCACACCCAGACCTGCTCCACAGGCCTCCTTTTACTTTTCTCTTCGGATTCATGATTTTTAAAAAGTGTCTCTTACCTCTATGATTGCATTTTCTTTTCTCTCTCTTTTCAAGCAGATGATGGGAGTACAAGTATTCAGGTGACATGTGTTGCCCGTGCCCCCCTCCCCCCTGTGTTCTTTTTTTTTTTTTTTTTTTTTTTTTGAGACAGAGTCTCGTTTTGCTGCCCAGGCTAGAGTGAGTGCCATGGCGTCAGCCTAGCTCACGGCAACCTCAATCTCCGGGCTCAAGCAATCCTGCTGCCTCAGCCTCCCGAGTAGTTGGGACTACAGGCATGCACCACCACGCCCGGCTGTGTTTTTCTATATATATTAGTTGGCCAATTAATTTCTTTCTATTTTTAGTAGAGACGGGGGTCTCGCTCTTGCTCAGGCTGGTTTCGAACTCCTGACCTGGAGCAATCCGCCCGCCTCGGCCTCCCAGAGAGCTAGGATTACAGGCGTGAGCCACCGCGCCCGGCCCCCCCTGTGTTCTTATTCATATACCTCTCATGTTGTTGCAGCGTATTGTGGGGGTACCAATGTTAAGGTCGGGTGCCTTGCCCTCTCCAAGCCTCCCCCCTCGGGTCAGAGCTTCAAGTGCGCCCATCCCCCAGTCGGTGCGCACCCACCCCATGCCTAATGGATGTGTATGCCCCTCCCCTCCCCCCACCCGCCCGACACCCACCCGATGAAGGTGATTCCTCTCTGTCCACTTAGGCGTCCATCCGTTCGTACCAATTTGCTGGTGAGCGCGCTCACGTGGTGCTCGTGTGTCCATTCTTGGGATACCTGGCTTACTGGAACGGGTTCCAGCTCTGGCCAGGAGAACACGAGAGGCGCCCTCTCACCGCTGCTCCTCACAGCCGAATGGCACTCCGTGGTGTCCACGCGCCACATTTTATTAATGCACTCCTGGATGGATGGGCACTCGGGTCGCTTCCACGTCTTTGCGATTGTGAATTGTGCCCTAACTGTCACCCTAACCCTTACCCAGCCCGTCTCCTCTGCCCCTGCCTGACGCGCTCCTCCCCGGCCAGGCCCGTCACTGTCCTGGGCCCCCGCCTGACCGGCTCCTCCCCGCCCGGCCTGTCACCGTCCTCTGCCCCTGCCTGACATGCTCCTTCCCGCCCGGCCTCTCACCGTCCTCGGCCCCTGCCTGACCGGCTCCTCCGTCGCCTGGGCCTTCCAAGGGCTTGGTGTGGACGCTGCTTCCAGGAAGCCCTCCAGAAACCCGGCAGCAGGGTGGCCGCAGCAGTCTCCAGCAGCCGTCCCTAAGTCGCGTGAGTGCGGGGGACGTGCCCCCGCTGTGCCGCGGGGGCCCAGCCTGGTGTCTTCCCTGAGGCCCTGCGGCTGCCGGCTGGGCTGCCGCTCCCCGCAAGGGGAGAGCCGCGGAGGTGGGGACCGCCTCCTGATGGGGACGTACACGCAGCTCTCCAAGTCGGATTCCGGGGCTCTCTGTCCTGCCCGAAGGCCCAGCTGGCCTGCTGGTCCTTAGAGTGGCAAAAACCTCCGAAAACTGAGACTGAGGGTCCGGTGGGTGTCTGCACTTTTGTGCTGGGCACCCCAGGGAGGCCCGGGGGCTGGCTGGACAACGTGGTCTGCTGGGCTGGGGGGTTGGAGGAGCAACTGATGCCCTTTGCACTTTGGGTAGCAAGAGTCTGAGGTGTCTCTGAGCCCTGTGCCCTGTGGGGGGGGGGCGGGGGGGAGGAGGAGGAGGAGGAGGAGGAGGAGGTGGGAAGGGCCGGGGCCTGCAGTCCTGTTCCCGGGGTGGCACGGCAAGTGGCTTCTTCCACAGGCTGCTTGGCCTGGGCTCCCTGCACCTGGGCCTTTGGAGGACCGGCCCTGTGCTTGCCAACACTTCCTGCAGGGACCCAGAGCTGGGAGGTGGCATCTCTCAGCCCTGGGTCGGGCAGAGCCCCAGCGGGCCATGCCCACAACCTCTCTCAGCACCGGTCCCCCAGAAGGCTCCTTTGGGACCAGGATTCTCTTGCGGTGACTCTTTAAGGTCTGGCCCCTGGATGGAGGGGCACCAGGAGTAGAGGAGCAGGAAGGGGAAGGGGGTGGCCATGCGAGGGGACACTTTGAGGCCAAGTCCCAGCTTCAGCCTGATCCTCCTGGGAACCCCGCTCTGAGACAAGGAGCCGGGCTTCCCATTCCCACAGCAGCCAGTCGTGGGCTGAGGACACCTGGGGCGTTGGGAACTCCCTGGCTTCTCCTTGGTTTAACATCTGGAGCTGCTTGTGAATCGCGCCGCCACACACACCCGAGCGCAGGTGTCTTCCGCACAGACTGCGGGCCTCGCTCTTCTGAATGCCGCTAGCTCGCCACCCACCCACGGGTGAACCCGGTCAGGGTGCTTTCTCTAAGGGGCAGACTCTTTTCCGGGCGGGCTACCGGTGTCTCTGTTTGCTCGTTTCTTTCTTCCATTTCGGGAAAGTCTTCCTTGCTGGGTGTGGAAATCTCCTATGCCTTCCCTCGCCTATTCTGTCAGCTTTAAAATTCTCTTTCAGTTGCCACCCTCACAGATGGATTAGGAAACTCTTTCCGGTGCACTCATTAGTGAAATGACCTCCAGGAAGCTGGAATCCAATATCTAATGGCCGATTTTTAGCGAGTCCACACGCCAGGGTGGTCGGGGTCCAATGCAGCCCCGGCCAGGCCCAGGCCCCTTGGACTGGGCCACAGGAGGACACGGAGGAGGGTCCCGGCCCCCACGAAGCGGTGCCGGCAGTTCTCCACGGGCTTGGGCGTTTTCCAGAGGTAGGAGATGGAGGGGACTGATTTCTTCAGCGCCCCCCAAACCAGGCCACCCCACCCCACCCATGGGACACATCCCCAGAGAGAGACGCCCCATACACTGGCTGTGCCCCAGCCCTGGCCCGGGGGAATAGGCGGCAGCCCACCCACAGGGCGAGGGGGGGGGCGCAGCTGAAAGGGGTTGTGGGGGAGGGCGGCCCCTGGCTGGGGTCAAAGGACGAGCGTCCCGCGCGTGCGCAGTCAGCGGCAGGCAGCGACGCGCTGGGGGTGGGCAGCGGGTAGGTGAAGGAGGCCGGGCGAGGAGACGAGGGGGGCTGGGAGGGCTCCACCTTGGCGAGTCCAGCCGTGGAGGCGCATCTTGTGTGAGTGTGAGTGAGTGTGAGTGTGTGTGTTTGTGTATAGAGAGACAGCCCCCCGCCCCGCCCCGCCCCGCCCCGCCCCGCCCATCACCCCCGTCCCTGGGAGCCCGCGGGACCCGGCCGGCGAACTCAACCGGCCCGGCCCGGCGCGGGGCCTGGGGCGGGAGGCGGCGGCGGGGAAGCCCAGAGAGGCTCGGCTTCTTGAGCGGGGCAGGGGCGCCCTCCGCCACCGCCGTCTAGGGCCACACCACCCTGAACGCCCCCGATCTCGTCTGGTCTCGGAAGCTAAGCGGGGTCGGGCCTGGTTAGTACTTGGATGGGAGACCGCCTGGGAGTACCGGGTGCCACAGGCTGCTGCTTTTTTTTTTTTTTTTTTTTTTTTGCCTCTTGTTCTGTCCCCTTTCTGGGAGCGCGGCGGCGGCCCGGGGTGGGGGTCACCCCCACCCTCAGCGCCCGCCCGCGGTGCCTGGCGCCCCAGCCCGCACCGTGGGGCCTCCTCTTGTCCCAAGCCGCGACACCGCCGCCACGCGGCAGCATGCGTGGCATCTGGACTGTCAGGTCTCAGACCAAAGGTCTGCTCTGTGGGAACCGACACGCTGGAGGAAACCTTGAGAGTCTGAGAGGGGAGGGAGTTCCAGAAGAAGGCCAGGATGTCATTTTGAGGGAGTATGTGACCAGAACTCGTCCCGTTGCTTTTGGGGTTCTATGGGCTACACGCAGGAATCTTTGGTGGTGGCACCTGATGTTGGGGGATCCGGAGTCACACCCAGACCTGCTCCACAGGCCTCCTTTTACTTTTCTCTTCGGATTCATGATTTTTAAAAAGTGTCTCTTACCTCTATGATTGCATTTTCTTTTCTCTCTCTTTTCAAGCAGATGATGGGAGTACAAGTATTCAGGTGACATGTGTTGCCCGTGCCCCCCTCCCCCCTGTGTTCTTTTTTTTTTTTTTTTTTTTTTTTTGAGACAGAGTCTCGTTTTGCTGCCCAGGCTAGAGTGAGTGCCATGGCGTCAGCCTAGCTCACGGCAACCTCAATCTCCGGGCTCAAGCAATCCTGCTGCCTCAGCCTCCCGAGTAGTTGGGACTACAGGCATGCACCACCACGCCCGGCTGTGTTTTTCTATATATATTAGTTGGCCAATTAATTTCTTTCTATTTTTAGTAGAGACGGGGGTCTCGCTCTTGCTCAGGCTGGTTTCGAACTCCTGACCTGGAGCAATCCGCCCGCCTCGGCCTCCCAGAGAGCTAGGATTACAGGCGTGAGCCACCGCGCCCGGCCCCCCCTGTGTTCTTATTCATATACCTCTCATGTTGTTGCAGCGTATTGTGGGGGTACCAATGTTAAGGTCGGGTGCCTTGCCCTCTCCAAGCCTCCCCCCTCGGGTCAGAGCTTCAAGTGCGCCCATCCCCCAGTCGGTGCGCACCCACCCCATGCCTAATGGATGTGTATGCCCCTCCCCTCCCCCCACCCGCCCGACACCCACCCGATGAAGGTGATTCCTCTCTGTCCACTTAGGCGTCCATCCGTTCGTACCAATTTGCTGGTGAGCGCGCTCACGTGGTGCTCGTGTGTCCATTCTTGGGATACCTGGCTTACTGGAACGGGTTCCAGCTCTGGCCAGGAGAACACGAGAGGCGCCCTCTCACCGCTGCTCCTCACAGCCGAATGGCACTCCGTGGTGTCCACGCGCCACATTTTATTAATGCACTCCTGGATGGATGGGCACTCGGGTCGCTTCCACGT
Source organism: Microcebus murinus (assembly GCF_040939455.1). Classification (NCBI taxonomy): domain Eukaryota; kingdom Metazoa; phylum Chordata; class Mammalia; order Primates; family Cheirogaleidae; genus Microcebus; species Microcebus murinus. Next base: position 163,317 of record NW_027438966.1, on the reverse strand, counting down.
CTTTGCGATTGTGAATTGTGCCCTAACTGTCACCCTAACCCTTACCCAGCCCGTCTCCTCTGCCCCTGCCTGACGCGCTCCTCCCCGGCCAGGCCCGTCACTGTCCTGGGCCCCCGCCTGACCGGCTCCTCCCCGCCCGGCCTGTCACCGTCCTCTGCCCCTGCCTGACATGCTCCTTCCCGCCCGGCCTCTCACCGTCCTCGGCCCCTGCCTGACCGGCTCCTCCGTCGCCTGGGCCTTCCAAGGGCTTGGTGTGGACGCTGCTTCCAGGAAGCCCTCCAGAAACCCGGCAGCAGGGTGGCCGCAGCAGTCTCCAGCAGCCGTCCCTAAGTCGCGTGAGTGCGGGGGACGTGCCCCCGCTGTGCCGCGGGGGCCCAGCCTGGTGTCTTCCCTGAGGCCCTGCGGCTGCCGGCTGGGCTGCCGCTCCCCGCAAGGGGAGAGCCGCGGAGGTGGGGACCGCCTCCTGATGGGGACGTACACGCAGCTCTCCAAGTCGGATTCCGGGGCTCTCTGTCCTGCCCGAAGGCCCAGCCGGCCTGCTGGTCCTTAGAGTGGCAAAAACCTCCGAAAACTGAGACTGAGGGTCCGGTGGGTGTCTGCACTTTTGTGCTGGGCACCCCAGGGAGGCCCGGGGGCTGGCTGGACAACGTGGTCTGCTGGGCTGGGGGGTTGGAGGAGCAACTGATGCCCTTTGCACTTTGGGTAGCAAGAGTCTGAGGTGTCTCTGAGCCCTGTGCCCTGTGGGGGGGGGGCGGGGGGGAGGAGGAGGAGGAGGAGGAGGAGGAGGTGGGAAGGGCCGGGGCCTGCAGTCCTGTTCCCGGGGTGGCACGGCAAGTGGCTTCTTCCACAGGCTGCTTGGCCTGGGCTCCCTGCACCTGGGCCTTTGGAGGACCGGCCCTGTGCTTGCCAACACTTCCTGCAGGGACCCAGAGCTGGGAGGTGGCATCTCTCAGCCCTGGGTCGGGCAGAGCCCCAGCGGGCCATGCCCACAACCTCTCTCAGCACCGGTCCCCCAGAAGGCTCCTTTGGGACCAGGATTCTCTTGCGGTGACTCTTTAAGGTCTGGCCCCTGGATGGAGGGGCACCAGGAGTAGAGGAGCAGGAAGGGGAAGGGGGTGGCCATGCGAGGGGACACTTTGAGGCCAAGTCCCAGCTTCAGCCTGATCCTCCTGGGAACCCCGCTCTGAGACAAGGAGCCGGGCTTCCCATTCCCACAGCAGCCAGTCGTGGGCTGAGGACACCTGGGGCGTTGGGAACTCCCTGGCTTCTCCTTGGTTTAACATCTGGAGCTGCTTGTGAATCGCGCCGCCACACACACCCGAGCGCAGGTGTCTTCCGCACAGACTGCGGGCCTCGCTCTTCTGAATGCCGCTAGCTCGCCACCCACCCACGGGTGAACCCGGTCAGGGTGCTTTCTCTAAGGGGCAGACTCTTTTCCGGGCGGGCTACCGGTGTCTCTGTTTGCTCGTTTCTTTCTTCCATTTCGGGAAAGTCTTCCTTGCTGGGTGTGGAAATCTCCTATGCCTTCCCTCGCCTATTCTGTCAGCTTTAAAATTCTCTTTCAGTTGCCACCCTCACAGATGGATTAGGAAACTCTTTCCGGTGCACTCATTAGTGAAATGACCTCCAGGAAGCTGGAATCCAATATCTAATGGCCGATTTTTAGCGAGTCCACACGCCAGGGTGGTCGGGGTCCAATGCAGCCCCGGCCAGGCCCAGGCCCCTTGGACTGGGCCACAGGAGGACACGGAGGAGGGTCCCGGCCCCCACGAAGCGGTGCCGGCAGTTCTCCACGGGCTTGGGCGTTTTCCAGAGGTAGGAGATGGAGGGGACTGATTTCTTCAGCGCCCCCCAAACCAGGCCACCCCACCCCACCCATGGGACACATCCCCAGAGAGAGACGCCCCATACACTGGCTGTGCCCCAGCCCTGGCCCGGGGGAATAGGCGGCAGCCCACCCACAGGGCGAGGGGGGGGGCGCAGCTGAAAGGGGTTGTGGGGGAGGGCGGCCCCTGGCTGGGGTCAAAGGACGAGCGTCCCGCGCGTGCTCAGTCAGCGGCAGGCAGCGACGCGCTGGGGGTGGGCAGCGGGTAGGTGAAGGAGGCCGGGCGAGGAGACGAGGGGGGCTGGGAGGGCTCCACCTTGGCGAGTCCAGCCGTGGAGGCGCATCTTGTGTGAGTGTGAGTGAGTGTGAGTGTGTGTGTTTGTGTATAGAGAGACAGCCCCCCGCCCCGCCCCGCCCCGCCCCGCCCCGCCCATCACCCCCGTCCCTGGGAGCCCGCGGGACCCGGCCGGCGAACTCAACCGGCCCGGCCCGGCGCGGGGCCTGGGGCGGGAGGCGGCGGCGGTGAAGCCCAGAGAGGCTCGGCTTCTTGAGCGGGGCAGGGGCGCCCTCCGCCACCGCCGTCTAGGGCCACACCACCCTGAACGCCCCCGATCTCGTCTGGTCTCGGAAGCTAAGCGGGGTCGGGCCTGGTTAGTACTTGGATGGGAGACCGCCTGGGAGTACCGGGTGCCACAGGCTGCTGCTTTTTTTTTTTTTTTTTTTTTTTTGCCTCTTGTTCTGTCCCCTTTCTGGGAGCGCGGCGGCGGCCCGGGGTGGGGGTCACCCCCACCCTCAGCGCCCGCCCGCGGTGCCTGGCGCCCCAGCCCGCACCGTGGGGCCTCCTCTTGTCCCAAGCCGCGACACCGCCGCCACGCGGCAGCATGCGTGGCATCTGGACTGTCAGGTCTCAGACCAAAGGTCTGCTCTGTGGGAACCGACACGCTGGAGGAAACCTTGAGAGTCTGAGAGGGGAGGGAGTTCCAGAAGAAGGCCAGGATGTCATTTTGAGGGAGTATGTGACCAGAACTCGTCCCGTTGCTTTTGGGGTTCTATGGGCTACACGCAGGAATCTTTGGTGGTGGCACCTGATGTTGGGGGATCCGGAGTCACACCCAGACCTGCTCCACAGGCCTCCTTTTACTTTTCTCTTCGGATTCATGATTTTTAAAAAGTGTCTCTTACCTCTATGATTGCATTTTCTTTTCTCTCTCTTTTCAAGCAGATGATGGGAGTACAAGTATTCAGGTGACATGTGTTGCCCGTGCCCCCCTCCCCCCTGTGTTCTTTTTTTTTTTTTTTTTTTTTTTTTGAGACAGAGTCTCGTTTTGCTGCCCAGGCTAGAGTGAGTGCCATGGCGTCAGCCTAGCTCACGGCAACCTCAATCTCCGGGCTCAAGCAATCCTGCTGCCTCAGCCTCCCGAGTAGTTGGGACTACAGGCATGCACCACCACGCCCGGCTGTGTTTTTCTATATATATTAGTTGGCCAATTAATTTCTTTCTATTTTTAGTAGAGACGGGGGTCTCGCTCTTGCTCAGGCTGGTTTCGAACTCCTGACCTGGAGCAATCCGCCCGCCTCGGCCTCCCAGAGAGCTAGGATTACAGGCGTGAGCCACCGCGCCCGGCCCCCCCTGTGTTCTTATTCATATACCTCTCATGTTGTTGCAGCGTATTGTGGGGGTACCAATGTTAAGGTCGGGTGCCTTGCCCTCTCCAAGCCTCCCCCCTCGGGTCAGAGCTTCAAGTGCGCCCATCCCCCAGTCGGTGCGCACCCACCCCATGCCTAATGGATGTGTATGCCCCTCCCCTCCCCCCACCCGCCCGACACCCACCCGATGAAGGTGATTCCTCTCTGTCCACTTAGGCGTCCATCCGTTCGTACCAATTTGCTGGTGAGCGCGCTCACGTGGTGCTCGTGTGTCCATTCTTGGGATACCTGGCTTACTGGAACGGGTTCCAGCTCTGGCCAGGAGAACACGAGAGGCGCCCTCTCACCGCTGCTCCTCACAGCCGAATGGCACTCCGTGGTGTCCACGCGCCACATTTTATTAATGCACTCCTGGATGGATGGGCACTCGGGTCGCTTCCACGTCTTTGCGATTGTGAATTGTGCCCTAACTGTCACCCTAACCCTTACCCAGCCCGTCTCCTCTGCCCCTGCCTGACGCGCTCCTCCCCGGCCAGGCCCGTCACTGTCCTGGGCCCCCGCCTGACCGGCTCCTCCCCGCCCGGCCTGTCACCGTCCTCTGCCCCTGCCTGACATGCTCCTTCCCGCCCGGCCTCTCACCGTCCTCGGCCCCTGCCTGACCGGCTCCTCCGTCGCCTGGGCCTTCCAAGGGCTTGGTGTGGACGCTGCTTCCAGGAAGCCCTCCAGAAACCCGGCAGCAGGGTGGCCGCAGCAGTCTCCAGCAGCCGTCCCTAAGTCGCGTGAGTGCGGGGGACGTGCCCCCGCTGTGCCGCGGGGGCCCAGCCTGGTGTCTTCCCTGAGGCCCTGCGGCTGCCGGCTGGGCTGCCGCTCCCCGCAAGGGGAGAGCCGCGGAGGTGGGGACCGCCTCCTGATGGGGACGTACACGCAGCTCTCCAAGTCGGATTCCGGGGCTCTCTGTCCTGCCCGAAGGCCCAGCTGGCCTGCTGGTCCTTAGAGTGGCAAAAACCTCCGAAAACTGAGACTGAGGGTCCGGTGGGTGTCTGCACTTTTGTGCTGGGCACCCCAGGGAGGCCCGGGGGCTGGCTGGACAACGTGGTCTGCTGGGCTGGGGGGTTGGAGGAGCAACTGATGCCCTTTGCACTTTGGGTAGCAAGAGTCTGAGGTGTCTCTGAGCCCTGTGCCCTGTGGGGGGGGGGCGGGGGGGAGGAGGAGGAGGAGGAGGAGGAGGAGGTGGGAAGGGCCGGGGCCTGCAGTCCTGTTCCCGGGGTGGCACGGCAAGTGGCTTCTTCCACAGGCTGCTTGGCCTGGGCTCCCTGCACCTGGGCCTTTGGAGGACCGGCCCTGTGCTTGCCAACACTTCCTGCAGGGACCCAGAGCTGGGAGGTGGCATCTCTCAGCCCTGGGTCGGGCAGAGCCCCAGCGGGCCATGCCCACAACCTCTCTCAGCACCGGTCCCCCAGAAGGCTCCTTTGGGACCAGGATTCTCTTGCGGTGACTCTTTAAGGTCTGGCCCCTGGATGGAGGGGCACCAGGAGTAGAGGAGCAGGAAGGGGAAGGGGGTGGCCATGCGAGGGGACACTTTGAGGCCAAGTCCCAGCTTCAGCCTGATCCTCCTGGGAACCCCGCTCTGAGACAAGGAGCCGGGCTTCCCATTCCCACAGCAGCCAGTCGTGGGCTGAGGACACCTGGGGCGTTGGGAACTCCCTGGCTTCTCCTTGGTTTAACATCTGGAGCTGCTTGTGAATCGCGCCGCCACACACACCCGAGCGCAGGTGTCTTCCGCACAGACTGCGGGCCTCGCTCTTCTGAATGCCGCTAGCTCGCCACCCACCCACGGGTGAACCCGGTCAGGGTGCTTTCTCTAAGGGGCAGACTCTTTTCCGGGCGGGCTACCGGTGTCTCTGTTTGCTCGTTTCTTTCTTCCATTTCGGGAAAGTCTTCCTTGCTGGGTGTGGAAATCTCCTATGCCTTCCCTCGCCTATTCTGTCAGCTTTAAAATTCTCTTTCAGTTGCCACCCTCACAGATGGATTAGGAAACTCTTTCCGGTGCACTCATTAGTGAAATGACCTCCAGGAAGCTGGAATCCAATATCTAATGGCCGATTTTTAGCGAGTCCACACGCCAGGGTGGTCGGGGTCCAATGCAGCCCCGGCCAGGCCCAGGCCCCTTGGACTGGGCCACAGGAGGACACGGAGGAGGGTCCCGGCCCCCACGAAGCGGTGCCGGCAGTTCTCCACGGGCTTGGGCGTTTTCCAGAGGTAGGAGATGGAGGGGACTGATTTCTTCAGCGCCCCCCAAACCAGGCCACCCCACCCCACCCATGGGACACATCCCCAGAGAGAGACGCCCCATACACTGGCTGTGCCCCAGCCCTGGCCCGGGGGAATAGGCGGCAGCCCACCCACAGGGCGAGGGGGGGGGCGCAGCTGAAAGGGGTTGTGGGGGAGGGCGGCCCCTGGCTGGGGTCAAAGGACGAGCGTCCCGCGCGTGCGCAGTCAGCGGCAGGCAGCGACGCGCTGGGGGTGGGCAGCGGGTAGGTGAAGGAGGCCGGGCGAGGAGACGAGGGGGGCTGGGAGGGCTCCACCTTGGCGAGTCCAGCCGTGGAGGCGCATCTTGTGTGAGTGTGAGTGAGTGTGAGTGTGTGTGTTTGTGTATAGAGAGACAGCCCCCCGCCCCGCCCCGCCCCGCCCCGCCCCGCCCATCACCCCCGTCCCTGGGAGCCCGCGGGACCCGGCCGGCGAACTCAACCGGCCCGGCCCGGCGCGGGGCCTGGGGCGGGAGGCGGCGGCGGGGAAGCCCAGAGAGGCTCGGCTTCTTGAGCGGGGCAGGGGCGCCCTCCGCCACCGCCGTCTAGGGCCACACCACCCTGAACGCCCCCGATCTCGTCTGGTCTCGGAAGCTAAGCGGGGTCGGGCCTGGTTAGTACTTGGATGGGAGACCGCCTGGGAGTACCGGGTGCCACAGGCTGCTGCTTTTTTTTTTTTTTTTTTTTTTTGCCTCTTGTTCTGTCCCCTTTCTGGGAGCGCGGCGGCGGCCCGGGGTGGGGGTCACCCCCACCCTCAGCGCCCGCCCGCGGTGCCTGGCGCCCCAGCCCGCACCGTGGGGCCTCCTCTTGTCCCAAGCCGCGACACCGCCGCCACGCGGCAGCATGCGTGGCATCTGGACTGTCAGGTCTCAGACCAAAGGTCTGCTCTGTGGGAACCGACACGCTGGAGGAAACCTTGAGAGTCTGAGAGGGGAGGGAGTTCCAGAAGAAGGCCAGGATGTCATTTTGAGGGAGTATGTGACCAGAACTCGTCCCGTTGCTTTTGGGGTTCTATGGGCTACACGCAGGAATCTTTGGTGGTGGCACCTGATGTTGGGGGATCCGGAGTCACACCCAGACCTGCTCCACAGGCCTCCTTTTACTTTTCTCTTCGGATTCATGATTTTTAAAAAGTGTCTCTTACCTCTATGATTGCATTTTCTTTTCTCTCTCTTTTCAAGCAGATGATGGGAGTACAAGTATTCAGGTGACATGTGTTGCCCGTGCCCCCCTCCCCCCTGTGTTCTTTTTTTTTTTTTTTTTTTTTTTTTGAGACAGAGTCTCGTTTTGCTGCCCAGGCTAGAGTGAGTGCCATGGCGTCAGCCTAGCTCACGGCAACCTCAATCTCCGGGCTCAAGCAATCCTGCTGCCTCAGCCTCCCGAGTAGTTGGGACTACAGGCATGCACCACCACGCCCGGCTGTGTTTTTCTATATATATTAGTTGGCCAATTAATTTCTTTCTATTTTTAGTAGAGACGGGGGTCTCGCTCTTGCTCAGGCTGGTTTCGAACTCCTGACCTGGAGCAATCCGCCCGCCTCGGCCTCCCAGAGAGCTAGGATTACAGGCGTGAGCCACCGCGCCCGGCCCCCCCTGTGTTCTTATTCATATACCTCTCATGTTGTTGCAGCGTATTGTGGGGGTACCAATGTTAAGGTCGGGTGCCTTGCCCTCTCCAAGCCTCCCCCCTCGGGTCAGAGCTTCAAGTGCGCCCATCCCCCAGTCGGTGCGCACCCACCCCATGCCTAATGGATGTGTATGCCCCTCCCCTCCCCCCACCCGCCCGACACCCACCCGATGAAGGTGATTCCTCTCTGTCCACTTAGGCGTCCATCCGTTCGTACCAATTTGCTGGTGAGCGCGCTCACGTGGTGCTCGTGTGTCCATTCTTGGGATACCTGGCTTACTGGAACGGGTTCCAGCTCTGGCCAGGAGAACACGAGAGGCGCCCTCTCACCGCTGCTCCTCACAGCCGAATGGCACTCCGTGGTGTCCACGCGCCACATTTTATTAATGCACTCCTGGATGGATGGGCACTCGGGTCGCTTCCACGTCTTTGCGATTGTGAATTGTGCCCTAACTGTCACCCTAACCCTTACCCAGCCCGTCTCCTCTGCCCCTGCCTGACGCGCTCCTCCCCGGCCAGGCCCGTCACTGTCCTGGGCCCCCGCCTGACCGGCTCCTCCCCGCCCGGCCTGTCACCGTCCTCTGCCCCTGCCTGACATGCTCCTTCCCGCCCGGCCTCTCACCGTCCTCGGCCCCTGCCTGACCGGCTCCTCCGTCGCCTGGGCCTTCCAAGGGCTTGGTGTGGACGCTGCTTCCAGGAAGCCCTCCAGAAACCCGGCAGCAGGGTGGCCGCAGCAGTCTCCAGCAGCCGTCCCTAAGTCGCGTGAGTGCGGGGGACGTGCCCCCGCTGTGCCGCGGGGGCCCAGCCTGGTGTCTTCCCTGAGGCCCTGCGGCTGCCGGCTGGGCTGCCGCTCCCCGCAAGGGGAGAGCCGCGGAGGTGGGGACCGCCTCCTGATGGGGACGTACACGCAGCTCTCCAAGTCGGATTCCGGGGCTCTCTGTCCTGCCCGAAGGCCCAGCTGGCCTGCTGGTCCTTAGAGTGGCAAAAACCTCCGAAAACTGAGACTGAGGGTCCGGTGGGTGTCTGCACTTTTGTGCTGGGCACCCCAGGGAGGCCCGGGGGCTGGCTGGACAACGTGGTCTGCTGGGCTGGGGGGTTGGAGGAGCAACTGATGCCCTTTGCACTTTGGGTAGCAAGAGTCTGAGGTGTCTCTGAGCCCTGTGCCCTGTGGGGGGGGGGCGGGGGGAGGAGGAGGAGGAGGAGGAGGAGGAGGTGGGAAGGGCCGGGGCCTGCAGTCCTGTTCCCGGGGTGGCACGGCAAGTGGCTTCTTCCACAGGCTGCTTGGCCTGGGCTCCCTGCACCTGGGCCTTTGGAGGACCGGCCCTGTGCTTGCCAACACTTCCTGCAGGGACCCAGAGCTGGGAGGTGGCATCTCTCAGCCCTGGGTCGGGCAGAGCCCCAGCGGGCCATGCCCACAACCTCTCTCAGCACCGGTCCCCCAGAAGGCTCCTTTGGGACCAGGATTCTCTTGCGGTGACTCTTTAAGGTCTGGCCCCTGGATGGAGGGGCACCAGGAGTAGAGGAGCAGGAAGGGGAAGGGGGTGGCCATGCGAGGGGACACTTTGAGGCCAAGTCCCAGCTTCAGCCTGATCCTCCTGGGAACCCCGCTCTGAGACAAGGAGCCGGGCTTCCCATTCCCACAGCAGCCAGTCGTGGGCTGAGGACACCTGGGGCGTTGGGAACTCCCTGGCTTCTCCTTGGTTTAACATCTGGAGCTGCTTGTGAATCGCGCCGCCACACACACCCGAGCGCAGGTGTCTTCCGCACAGACTGCGGGCCTCGCTCTTCTGAATGCCGCTAGCTCGCCACCCACCCACGGGTGAACCCGGTCAGGGTGCTTTCTCTAAGGGGCAGACTCTTTTCCGGGCGGGCTACCGGTGTCTCTGTTTGCTCGTTTCTTTCTTCCATTTCGGGAAAGTCTTCCTTGCTGGGTGTGGAAATCTCCTATGCCTTCCCTCGCCTATTCTGTCAGCTTTAAAATTCTCTTTCAGTTGCCACCCTCACAGATGGATTAGGAAACTCTTTCCGGTGCACTCATTAGTGAAATGACCTCCAGGAAGCTGGAATCCAATATCTAATGGCCGATTTTTAGCGAGTCCACACGCCAGGGTGGTCGGGGTCCAATGCAGCCCCGGCCAGGCCCAGGCCCCTTGGACTGGGCCACAGGAGGACACGGAGGAGGGTCCCGGCCCCCACGAAGCGGTGCCGGCAGTTCTCCACGGGCTTGGGCGTTTTCCAGAGGTAGGAGATGGAGGGGACTGATTTCTTCAGCGCCCCCCAAACCAGGCCACCCCACCCCACCCATGGGACACATCCCCAGAGAGAGACGCCCCATACACTGGCTGTGCCCCAGCCCTGGCCCGGGGGAATAGGCGGCAGCCCACCCACAGGGCGAGGGGGGGGGGCGCAGCTGAAAGGGGTTGTGGGGGAGGGCGGCCCCTGGCTGGGGTCAAAGGACGAGCGTCCCGCGCGTGCGCAGTCAGCGGCAGGCAGCGACGCGCTGGGGGTGGGCAGCGGGTAGGTGAAGGAGGCCGGGCGAGGAGACGAGGGGGGCTGGGAGGGCTCCACCTTGGCGAGTCCAGCCGTGGAGGCGCATCTTGTGTGAGTGTGAGTGAGTGTGAGTGTGTGTGTGTGTGTATAGAGAGACAGCCCCCCGCCCCGCCCCGCCCCGCCCCGCCCCGCCCATCACCCCCGTCCCTGGGAGCCCGCGGGACCTGGCCGGCGAACTCAACCGGCCCGGCCCGGCGCGGGGCCTGGGGCGGGAGGCGGCGGCGGGGAAGCCCAGAGAGGCTCGGCTTCTTGAGCGGGGCAGGGGCGCCCTCCGCCACCGCCGTCTAGGGCCACACCACCCTGAACGCCCCCGATCTCGTCTGGTCTCGGAAGCTAAGCGGGGTCGGGCCTGGTTAGTACTTGGATGGGAGACCGCCTGGGAGTACCGGGTGCCACAGGCTGCTGCTTTTTTTTTTTTTTTTTTTTTTTGCCTCTTGTTCTGTCCCCTTTCTGGGAGCGCGGCGGCGGCCCGGGGTGGGGGTCACCCCCACCCTCAGCGCCCGCCCGCGGTGCCTGGCGCCCCAGCCCGCACCGTGGGGCCTCCTCTTGTCCCAAGCCGCGACACCGCCGCCACGCGGCAGCATGCGTGGCATCTGGACTGTCAGGTCTCAGACCAAAGGTCTGCTCTGTGGGAACCGACACGCTGGAGGAAACCTTGAGAGTCTGAGAGGGGAGGGAGTTCCAGAAGAAGGCCAGGATGTCATTTTGAGGGAGTATGTGACCAGAACTCGTCCCGTTGCTTTTGGGGTTCTATGGGCTACACGCAGGAATCTTTGGTGGTGGCACCTGATGTTGGGGGATCCGGAGTCACACCCAGACCTGCTCCACAGGCCTCCTTTTACTTTTCTCTTCGGATTCATGATTTTTAAAAAGTGTCTCTTACCTCTATGATTGCATTTTCTTTTCTCTCTCTTTTCAAGCAGATGATGGGAGTACAAGTATTCAGGTGACATGTGTTGCCCGTGCCCCCCTCCCCCCTGTGTTCTTTTTTTTTTTTTTTTTTTTTTTTTTGAGACAGAGTCTCGTTTTGCTGCCCAGGCTAGAGTGAGTGCCATGGCGTCAGCCTAGCTCACGGCAACCTCAATCTCCGGGCTCAAGCAATCCTGCTGCCTCAGCCTCCCGAGTAGTTGGGACTACAGGCATGCACCACCACGCCCGGCTGTGTTTTTCTATATATATTAGTTGGCCAATTAATTTCTTTCTATTTTTAGTAGAGACGGGGGTCTCGCTCTTGCTCAGGCTGGTTTCGAACTCCTGACCTGGAGCAATCCGCCCGCCTCGGCCTCCCAGAGAGCTAGGATTACAGGCGTGAGCCACCGCGCCCGGCCCCCCCTGTGTTCTTATTCATATACCTCTCATGTTGTTGCAGCGTATTGTGGGGGTACCAATGTTAAGGTCGGGTGCCTTGCCCTCTCCAAGCCTCCCCCCTCGGGTCAGAGCTTCAAGTGCGCCCATCCCCCAGTCGGTGCGCACCCACCCCATGCCTAATGGATGTGTATGCCCCTCCCCTCCCCCCACCCGCCCGACACCCACCCGATGAAGGTGATTCCTCTCTGTCCACTTAGGCGTCCATCCGTTCGTACCAATTTGCTGGTGAGCGCGCTCACGTGGTGCTCGTGTGTCCATTCTTGGGATACCTGGCTTACTGGAACGGGTTCCAGCTCTGGCCAGGAGAACACGAGAGGCGCCCTCTCACCGCTGCTCCTCACAGCCGAATGGCACTCCGTGGTGTCCACGCGCCACATTTTATTAATGCACTCCTGGATGGATGGGCACTCGGGTCGCTTCCACGTCTTTGCGATTGTGAATTGTGCCCTAACTGTCACCCTAACCCTTACCCAGCCCGTCTCCTCTGCCCCTGCCTGACGCGCTCCTCCCCGGCCAGGCCCGTCACTGTCCTGGGCCCCCGCCTGACCGGCTCCTCCCCGCCCGGCCTGTCACCGTCCTCTGCCCCTGCCTGACATGCTCCTTCCCGCCCGGCCTCTCACCGTCCTCGGCCCCTGCCTGACCGGCTCCTCCGTCGCCTGGGCCTTCCAAGGGCTTGGTGTGGACGCTGCTTCCAGGAAGCCCTCCAGAAACCCGGCAGCAGGGTGGCCGCAGCAGTCTCCAGCAGCCGTCCCTAAGTCGCGTGAGTGCGGGGGACGTGCCCCCGCTGTGCCGCGGGGGCCCAGCCTGGTGTCTTCCCTGAGGCCCTGCGGCTGCCGGCTGGGCTGCCGCTCCCCGCAAGGGGAGAGCCGCGGAGGTGGGGACCGCCTCCTGATGGGGACGTACACGCAGCTCTCCAAGTCGGATTCCGGGGCTCTCTGTCCTGCCCGAAGGCCCAGCTGGCCTGCTGGTCCTTAGAGTGGCAAAAACCTCCGAAAACTGAGACTGAGGGTCCGGTGGGTGTCTGCACTTTTGTGCTGGGCACCCCAGGGAGGCCCGGGGGCTGGCTGGACAACGTGGTCTGCTGGGCTGGGGGGTTGGAGGAGCAACTGATGCCCTTTGCACTTTGGGTAGCAAGAGTCTGAGGTGTCTCTGAGCCCTGTGCCCTGTGGGGGGGGGGCGGGGGGGAGGAGGAGGAGGAGGAGGAGGAGGAGGTGGGAAGGGCCGGGGCCTGCAGTCCTGTTCCCGGGGTGGCACGGCAAGTGGCTTCTTCCACAGGCTGCTTGGCCTGGGCTCCCTGCACCTGGGCCTTTGGAGGACCGGCCCTGTGCTTGCCAACACTTCCTGCAGGGACCCAGAGCTGGGAGGTGGCATCTCTCAGCCCTGGGTCGGGCAGAGCCCCAGCGGGCCATGCCCACAACCTCTCTCAGCACCGGTCCCCCAGAAGGCTCCTTTGGGACCAGGATTCTCTTGCGGTGACTCTTTAAGGTCTGGCCCCTGGATGGAGGGGCACCAGGAGTAGAGGAGCAGGAAGGGGAAGGGGGTGGCCATGCGAGGGGACACTTTGAGGCCAAGTCCCAGCTTCAGCCTGATCCTCCTGGGAACCCCGCTCTGAGACAAGGAGCCGGGCTTCCCATTCCCACAGCAGCCAGTCGTGGGCTGAGGACACCTGGGGCGTTGGGAACTCCCTGGCTTCTCCTTGGTTTAACATCTGGAGCTGCTTGTGAATCGCGCCGCCACACACACCCGAGCGCAGGTGTCTTCCGCACAGACTGCGGGCCTCGCTCTTCTGAATGCCGCTAGCTCGCCACCCACCCACGGGTGAACCCGGTCAGGGTGCTTTCTCTAAGGGGCAGACTCTTTTCCGGGCGGGCTACCGGTGTCTCTGTTTGCTCGTTTCTTTCTTCCATTTCGGGAAAGTCTTCCTTGCTGGGTGTGGAAATCTCCTATGCCTTCCCTCGCCTATTCTGTCAGCTTTAAAATTCTCTTTCAGTTGCCACCCTCACAGATGGATTAGGAAACTCTTTCCGGTGCACTCATTAGTGAAATGACCTCCAGGAAGCTGGAATCCAATATCTAATGGCCGATTTTTAGCGAGTCCACACGCCAGGGTGGTCGGGGTCCAATGCAGCCCCGGCCAGGCCCAGGCCCCTTGGACTGGGCCACAGGAGGACACGGAGGAGGGTCCCGGCCCCCACGAAGCGGTGCCGGCAGTTCTCCACGGGCTTGGGCGTTTTCCAGAGGTAGGAGATGGAGGGGACTGATTTCTTCAGCGCCCCCCAAACCAGGCCACCCCACCCCACCCATGGGACACATCCCCAGAGAGAGACGCCCCATACACTGGCTGTGCCCCAGCCCTGGCCCGGGGGAATAGGCGGCAGCCCACCCACAGGGCGAGGGGGGGGGGCGCAGCTGAAAGGGGTTGTGGGGGAGGGCGGCCCCTGGCTGGGGTCAAAGGACGAGCGTCCCGCGCGTGCGCAGTCAGCGGCAGGCAGCGACGCGCTGGGGGTGGGCAGCGGGTAGGTGAAGGAGGCCGGGCGAGGAGACGAGGGGGGCTGGGAGGGCTCCACCTTGGCGAGTCCAGCCGTGGAGGCGCATCTTGTGTGAGTGTGAGTGAGTGTGAGTGTGTGTGTGTGTGTATAGAGAGACAGCCCCCCGCCCCGCCCCGCCCCGCCCCGCCCCGCCCATCACCCCCGTCCCTGGGAGCCCGCGGGACCTGGCCGGCGAACTCAACCGGCCCGGCCCGGCGCGGGGCCTGGGGCGGGAGGCGGCGGCGGGGAAGCCCAGAGAGGCTCGGCTTCTTGAGCGGGGCAGGGGCGCCCTCCGCCACCGCCATCTAGGGCCACACCACCCTGAACGCCCCCGATCTCGTCTGGTCTCGGAAGCTAAGCGGGGTCGGGCCTGGTTAGTACTTGGATGGGAGACCGCCTGGGAGTACCGGGTGCCACAGGCTGCTGCTTTTTTTTTTTTTTTTTTTTTTTGCCTCTTGTTCTGTCCCCTTTCTGGGAGCGCGGCGGCGGCCCGGGGTGGGGGTCACCCCCACCCTCAGCGCCCGCCCGCGGTGCCTGGCGCCCCAGCCCGCACCGTGGGGCCTCCTCTTGTCCCAAGCCGCGACACCGCCGCCACGCGGCAGCATGCGTGGCATCTGGACTGTCAGGTCTCAGACCAAAGGTCTGCTCTGTGGGAACCGACACGCTGGAGGAAACCTTGAGAGTCTGAGAGGGGAGGGAGTTCCAGAAGAAGGCCAGGATGTCATTTTGAGGGAGTATGTGACCAGAACTCGTCCCGTTGCTTTTGGGGTTCTATGGGCTACACGCAGGAATCTTTGGTGGTGGCACCTGATGTTGGGGGATCCGGAGTCACACCCAGACCTGCTCCACAGGCCTCCTTTTACTTTTCTCTTCGGATTCATGATTTTTAAAAAGTGTCTCTTACCTCTATGATTGCATTTTCTTTTCTCTCTCTTTTCAAGCAGATGATGGGAGTACAAGTATTCAGGTGACATGTGTTGCCCGTGCCCCCCTCCCCCCTGTGTTCTTTTTTTTTTTTTTTTTTTTTTTTTTGAGACAGAGTCTCGTTTTGCTGCCCAGGCTAGAGTGAGTGCCATGGCGTCAGCCTAGCTCACGGCAACCTCAATCTCCGGGCTCAAGCAATCCTGCTGCCTCAGCCTCCCGAGTAGTTGGGACTACAGGCATGCACCACCACGCCCGGCTGTGTTTTTCTATATATATTAGTTGGCCAATTAATTTCTTTCTATTTTTAGTAGAGACGGGGGTCTCGCTCTTGCTCAGGCTGGTTTCGAACTCCTGACCTGGAGCAATCCGCCCGCCTCGGCCTCCCAGAGAGCTAGGATTACAGGCGTGAGCCACCGCGCCCGGCCCCCCCTGTGTTCTTATTCATATACCTCTCATGTTGTTGCAGCGTATTGTGGGGGTACCAATGTTAAGGTCGGGTGCCTTGCCCTCTCCAAGCCTCCCCCCTCGGGTCAGAGCTTCAAGTGCGCCCATCCCCCAGTCGGTGCGCACCCACCCCATGCCTAATGGATGTGTATGCCCCTCCCCTCCCCCCACCCGCCCGACACCCACCCGATGAAGGTGATTCCTCTCTGTCCACTTAGGCGTCCATCCGTTCGTACCAATTTGCTGGTGAGCGCGCTCACGTGGTGCTCGTGTGTCCATTCTTGGGATACCTGGCTTACTGGAACGGGTTCCAGCTCTGGCCAGGAGAACACGAGAGGCGCCCTCTCACCGCTGCTCCTCACAGCCGAATGGCACTCCGTGGTGTCCACGCGCCACATTTTATTAATGCACTCCTGGATGGATGGGCACTCGGGTCGCTTCCACGTCTTTGCGATTGTGAATTGTGCCCTAACTGTCACCCTAACCCTTACCCAGCCCGTCTCCTCTGCCCCTGCCTGACGCGCTCCTCCCCGGCCAGGCCCGTCACTGTCCTGGGCCCCCGCCTGACCGGCTCCTCCCCGCCCGGCCTGTCACCGTCCTCTGCCCCTGCCTGACATGCTCCTTCCCGCCCGGCCTCTCACCGTCCTCGGCCCCTGCCTGACCGGCTCCTCCGTCGCCTGGGCCTTCCAAGGGCTTGGTGTGGACGCTGCTTCCAGGAAGCCCTCCAGAAACCCGGCAGCAGGGTGGCCGCAGCAGTCTCCAGCAGCCGTCCCTAAGTCGCGTGAGTGCGGGGGACGTGCCCCCGCTGTGCCGCGGGGGCCCAGCCTGGTGTCTTCCCTGAGGCCCTGCGGCTGCCGGCTGGGCTGCCGCTCCCCGCAAGGGGAGAGCCGCGGAGGTGGGGACCGCCTCCTGATGGGGACGTACACGCAGCTCTCCAAGTCGGATTCCGGGGCTCTCTGTCCTGCCCGAAGGCCCAGCTGGCCTGCGGGTCCTTAGAGTGGCAAAAACCTCCGAAAACTGAGACTGAGGGTCCGGTGGGTGTCTGCACTTTTGTGCTGGGCACCCCAGGGAGGCCCGGGGGCTGGCTGGACAACGTGGTCTGCTGGGCTGGGGGGTTGGAGGAGCAACTGATGCCCTTTGCACTTTGGGTAGCAAGAGTCTGAGGTGTCTCTGAGCCCTGTGCCCTGTGGGGGGGGGGCGGGGGGGAGGAGGAGGAGGAGGAGGAGGAGGAGGTGGGAAGGGCCGGGGCCTGCAGTCCTGTTCCCGGGGTGGCACGGCAAGTGGCTTCTTCCACAGGCTGCTTGGCCTGGGCTCCCTGCACCTGGGCCTTTGGAGGACCGGCCCTGTGCTTGCCAACACTTCCTGCAGGGACCCAGAGCTGGGAGGTGGCATCTCTCAGCCCTGGGTCGGGCAGAGCCCCAGCGGGCCATGCCCACAACCTCTCTCAGCACCGGTCCCCCAGAAGGCTCCTTTGGGACCAGGATTCTCTTGCGGTGACTCTTTAAGGTCTGGCCCCTGGATGGAGGGGCACCAGGAGTAGAGGAGCAGGAAGGGGAAGGGGGTGGCCATGCGAGGGGACACTTTGAGGCCAAGTCCCAGCTTCAGCCTGATCCTCCTGGGAACCCCGCTCTGAGACAAGGAGCCGGGCTTCCCATTCCCACAGCAGCCAGTCGTGGGCTGAGGACACCTGGGGCGTTGGGAACTCCCTGGCTTCTCCTTGGTTTAACATCTGGAGCTGCTTGTGAATCGCGCCGCCACACACACCCGAGCGCAGGTGTCTTCCGCACAGACTGCGGGCCTCGCTCTTCTGAATGCCGCTAGCTCGCCACCCACCCACGGGTGAACCCGGTCAGGGTGCTTTCTCTAAGGGGCAGACTCTTTTCCGGGCGGGCTACCGGTGTCTCTGTTTGCTCGTTTCTTTCTTCCATTTCGGGAAAGTCTTCCTTGCTGGGTGTGGAAATCTCCTATGCCTTCCCTCGCCTATTCTGTCAGCTTTAAAATTCTCTTTCAGTTGCCACCCTCACAGATGGATTAGGAAACTCTTTCCGGTGCACTCATTAGTGAAATGACCTCCAGGAAGCTGGAATCCAATATCTAATGGCCGATTTTTAGCGAGTCCACACGCCAGGGTGGTCGGGGTCCAATGCAGCCCCGGCCAGGCCCAGGCCCCTTGGACTGGGCCACAGGAGGACACGGAGGAGGGTCCCGGCCCCCACGAAGCGGTGCCGGCAGTTCTCCACGGGCTTGGGCGTTTTCCAGAGGTAGGAGATGGAGGGGACTGATTTCTTCAGCGCCCCCCAAACCAGGCCACCCCACCCCACCCATGGGACACATCCCCAGAGAGAGACGCCCCATACACTGGCTGTGCCCCAGCCCTGGCCCGGGGGAATAGGCGGCAGCCCACCCACAGGGCGAGGGGGGGGGCGCAGCTGAAAGGGGTTGTGGGGGAGGGCGGCCCCTGGCTGGGGTCAAAGGGCGAGCGTCCCGCGCGTGCGCAGTCAGCGGCAGGCAGCGACGCGCTGGGGGTGGGCAGCGGGTAGGTGAAGGAGGCCGGGCGAGGAGACGAGGGGGGCTGGGAGGGCTCCACCTTGGCGAGTCCAGCCGTGGAGGCGCATCTTGTGTGAGTGTGAGTGAGTGTGAGTGTGTGTGTGTGTGTATAGAGAGACAGCCCCCCGCCCCGCCCCGCCCCGCCCATCACCCCCGTCCCTGGGAGCCCGCGGGACCCGGCCGGCGAACTCAACCGGCCCGGCCCGGCGCGGGGCCTGGGGCGGGAGGCGGCGGCGGGGAAGCCCAGAGAGGCTCGGCTTCTTGAGCGGGGCAGGGGCGCCCTCCGCCGCCGCCGTCTAGGGCCACACCACCCTGAACGCCCCCGATCTCGTCTGGTCTCGGAAGCTAAGCGGGGTCGGGCCTGGTTAGTACTTGGATGGGAGACCGCCTGGGAATACCGGGTGCCACAGGCTGCTGCTTTTTTTTTTTTTTTTTTTTTTTTGCCTCTTGTTCTGTCCCCTTTCTGGGAGCGCGGCGGCGGCCCGGGGTGGGGGTCACCCCCACCCTCAGCGCCCGCCCGCGGTGCCTGGCGCCCCAGCCCGCACCGTGGGGCCTCCTCTTGTCCCAAGCCGCGACACCGCCGCCACGCGGCAGCATGCGTGGCATCTGGACTGTCAGGTCTCAGACCAAAGGTCTGCTCTGTGGGAACCGACACGCTGGAGGAAACCTTGAGAGTCTGAGAGGGGAGGGAGTTCCAGAAGAAGGCCAGGATGTCATTTTGAGGGAGTATGTGACCAGAACTCGTCCCGTTGCTTTTGGGGTTCTATGGGCTACACGCAGGAATCTTTGGTGGTGGCACCTGATGTTGGGGGATCCGGAGTCACACCCAGACCTGCTCCACAGGCCTCCTTTTACTTTTCTCTTCGGATTCATGATTTTTAAAAAGTGTCTCTTACCTCTATGATTGCATTTTCTTTTCTCTCTCTTTTCAAGCAGATGATGGGAGTACAAGTATTCAGGTGACATGTGTTGCCCGTGCCCCCCTCCCCCCTGTGTTCTTTTTTTTTTTTTTTTTTTTTTTTTGAGACAGAGTCTCGTTTTGCTGCCCAGGCTAGAGTGAGTGCCATGGCGTCAGCCTAGCTCACGGCAACCTCAATCTCCGGGCTCAAGCAATCCTGCTGCCTCAGCCTCCCGAGTAGTTGGGACTACAGGCATGCACCACCACGCCCGGCTGTGTTTTTCTATATATATTAGTTGGCCAATTAATTTCTTTCTATTTTTAGTAGAGACGGGGGTCTCGCTCTTGCTCAGGCTGGTTTCGAACTCCTGACCTGGAGCAATCCGCCCGCCTCGGCCTCCCAGAGAGCTAGGATTACAGGCGTGAGCCACCGCGCCCGGCCCCCCCTGTGTTCTTATTCATATACCTCTCATGTTGTTGCAGCGTATTGTGGGGGTACCAATGTTAAGGTCGGGTGCCTTGCCCTCTCCAAGCCTCCCCCCTCGGGTCAGAGCTTCAAGTGCGCCCATCCCCCAGTCGGTGCGCACCCACCCCATGCCTAATGGATGTGTATGCCCCTCCCCTCCCCCCACCCGCCCGACACCCACCCGATGAAGGTGATTCCTCTCTGTCCACTTAGGCGTCCATCCGTTCGTACCAATTTGCTGGTGAGCGCGCTCACGTGGTGCTCGTGTGTCCATTCTTGGGATACCTGGCTTACTGGAACGGGTTCCAGCTCTGGCCAGGAGAACACGAGAGGCGCCCTCTCACCGCTGCTCCTCACAGCCGAATGGCACTCCGTGGTGTCCACGCGCCACATTTTATTAATGCACTCCTGGATGGATGGGCACTCGGGTCGCTTCCACGTCTTTGCGATTGTGAATTGTGCCCTAACTGTCACCCTAACCCTTACCCAGCCCGTCTCCTCTGCCCCTGCCTGACGCGCTCCTCCCCGGCCAGGCCCGTCACTGTCCTGGGCCCCCGCCTGACCGGCTCCTCCCCGCCCGGCCTGTCACCGTCCTCTGCCCCTGCCTGACATGCTCCTTCCCGCCCGGCCTCTCACCGTCCTCGGCCCCTGCCTGACCGGCTCCTCCGTCGCCTGGGCCTTCCAAGGGCTTGGTGTGGACGCTGCTTCCAGGAAGCCCTCCAGAAACCCGGCAGCAGGGTGGCCGCAGCAGTCTCCAGCAGCCGTCCCTAAGTCGCGTGAGTGCGGGGGACGTGCCCCCGCTGTGCCGCGGGGGCCCAGCCTGGTGTCTTCCCTGAGGCCCTGCGGCTGCCGGCTGGGCTGCCGCTCCCCGCAAGGGGAGAGCCGCGGAGGTGGGGACCGCCTCCTGATGGGGACGTACACGCAGCTCTCCAAGTCGGATTCCGGGGCTCTCTGTCCTGCCCGAAGGCCCAGCCGGCCTGCGGGTCCTTAGAGTGGCAAAAACCTCCGAAAACTGAGACTGAGGGTCCGGTGGGTGTCTGCACTTTTGTGCTGGGCACCCCAGGGAGGCCCGGGGGCTGGCTGGACAACGTGGTCTGCTGGGCTGGGGGGTTGGAGGAGCAACTGATGCCCTTTGCACTTTGGGTAGCAAGAGTCTGAGGTGTCTCTGAGCCCTGTGCCCTGTGGGGGGGGGCGGGGGGGAGGAGGAGGAGGAGGAGGAGGAGGAGGTGGGAAGGGCCGGGGCCTGCAGTCCTGTTCCCGGGGTGGCACGGCAAGTGGCTTCTTCCACAGGCTGCTTGGCCTGGGCTCCCTGCACCTGGGCCTTTGGAGGACCGGCCCTGTGCTTGCCAACACTTCCTGCAGGGACCCAGAGCTGGGAGGTGGCATCTCTCAGCCCTGGGTCGGGCAGAGCCCCAGCGGGCCATGCCCACAACCTCTCTCAGCACCGGTCCCCCAGAAGGCTCCTTTGGGACCAGGATTCTCTTGCGGTGACTCTTTAAGGTCTGGCCCCTGGATGGAGGGGCACCAGGAGTAGAGGAGCAGGAAGGGGAAGGGGGTGGCCATGCGAGGGGACACTTTGAGGCCAAGTCCCAGCTTCAGCCTGATCCTCCTGGGAACCCCGCTCTGAGACAAGGAGCCGGGCTTCCCATTCCCACAGCAGCCAGTCGTGGGCTGAGGACACCTGGGGCGTTGGGAACTCCCTGGCTTCTCCTTGGTTTAACATCTGGAGCTGCTTGTGAATCGCGCCGCCACACACACCCGAGCGCAGGTGTCTTCCGCACAGACTGCGGGCCTCGCTCTTCTGAATGCCGCTAGCTCGCCACCCACCCACGGGTGAACCCGGTCAGGGTGCTTTCTCTAAGGGGCAGACTCTTTTCCGGGCGGGCTACCGGTGTCTCTGTTTGCTCGTTTCTTTCTTCCATTTCGGGAAAGTCTTCCTTGCTGGGTGTGGAAATCTCCTATGCCTTCCCTCGCCTATTCTGTCAGCTTTAAAATTCTCTTTCAGTTGCCACCCTCACAGATGGATTAGGAAACTCTTTCCGGTGCACTCATTAGTGAAATGACCTCCAGGAAGCTGGAATCCAATATCTAATGGCCGATTTTTAGCGAGTCCACACGCCAGGGTGGTCGGGGTCCAATGCAGCCCCGGCCAGGCCCAGGCCCCTTGGACTGGGCCACAGGAGGACACGGAGGAGGGTCCCGGCCCC
This sequence comes from Microcebus murinus, assembly GCF_040939455.1. Classification (NCBI taxonomy): domain Eukaryota; kingdom Metazoa; phylum Chordata; class Mammalia; order Primates; family Cheirogaleidae; genus Microcebus; species Microcebus murinus. The sequence continues at coordinate 141,981 of NW_027438966.1, read as the reverse complement.
CACGAAGCGGTGCCGGCAGTTCTCCACGGGCTTGGGCGTTTTCCAGAGGTAGGAGATGGAGGGGACTGATTTCTTCAGCGCCCCCCAAACCAGGCCACCCCACCCCACCCATGGGACACATCCCCAGAGAGAGACGCCCCATACACTGGCTGTGCCCCAGCCCTGGCCCGGGGGAATAGGCGGCAGCCCACCCACAGGGCGAGGGGGGGGGGCGCAGCTGAAAGGGGTTGTGGGGGAGGGCGGCCCCTGGCTGGGGTCAAAGGACGAGCGTCCCGCGCGTGCGCAGTCAGCGGCAGGCAGCGACGCGCTGGGGGTGGGCAGCGGGTAGGTGAAGGAGGCCGGGCGAGGAGACGAGGGGGGCTGGGAGGGCTCCACCTTGGCGAGTCCAGCCGTGGAGGCGCATCTTGTGTGAGTGTGAGTGAGTGTGAGTGTGTGTGTGTGTGTATAGAGAGACAGCCCCCCGCCCCGCCCCGCCCCGCCCCGCCCCGCCCATCACCCCCGTCCCTGGGAGCCCGCGGGACCTGGCCGGCGAACTCAACCGGCCCGGCCCGGCGCGGGGCCTGGGGCGGGAGGCGGCGGCGGGGAAGCCCAGAGAGGCTCGGCTTCTTGAGCGGGGCAGGGGCGCCCTCCGCCACCGCCATCTAGGGCCACACCACCCTGAACGCCCCCGATCTCGTCTGGTCTCGGAAGCTAAGCGGGGTCGGGCCTGGTTAGTACTTGGATGGGAGACCGCCTGGGAGTACCGGGTGCCACAGGCTGCTGCTTTTTTTTTTTTTTTTTTTTTTTGCCTCTTGTTCTGTCCCCTTTCTGGGAGCGCGGCGGCGGCCCGGGGTGGGGGTCACCCCCACCCTCAGCGCCCGCCCGCGGTGCCTGGCGCCCCAGCCCGCACCGTGGGGCCTCCTCTTGTCCCAAGCCGCGACACCGCCGCCACGCGGCAGCATGCGTGGCATCTGGACTGTCAGGTCTCAGACCAAAGGTCTGCTCTGTGGGAACCGACACGCTGGAGGAAACCTTGAGAGTCTGAGAGGGGAGGGAGTTCCAGAAGAAGGCCAGGATGTCATTTTGAGGGAGTATGTGACCAGAACTCGTCCCGTTGCTTTTGGGGTTCTATGGGCTACACGCAGGAATCTTTGGTGGTGGCACCTGATGTTGGGGGATCCGGAGTCACACCCAGACCTGCTCCACAGGCCTCCTTTTACTTTTCTCTTCGGATTCATGATTTTTAAAAAGTGTCTCTTACCTCTATGATTGCATTTTCTTTTCTCTCTCTTTTCAAGCAGATGATGGGAGTACAAGTATTCAGGTGACATGTGTTGCCCGTGCCCCCCTCCCCCCTGTGTTCTTTTTTTTTTTTTTTTTTTTTTTTTTTTGAGACAGAGTCTCGTTTTGCTGCCCAGGCTAGAGTGAGTGCCATGGCGTCAGCCTAGCTCACGGCAACCTCAATCTCCGGGCTCAAGCAATCCTGCTGCCTCAGCCTCCCGAGTAGTTGGGACTACAGGCATGCACCACCACGCCCGGCTGTGTTTTTCTATATATATTAGTTGGCCAATTAATTTCTTTCTATTTTTAGTAGAGACGGGGGTCTCGCTCTTGCTCAGGCTGGTTTCGAACTCCTGACCTGGAGCAATCCGCCCGCCTCGGCCTCCCAGAGAGCTAGGATTACAGGCGTGAGCCACCGCGCCCGGCCCCCCCTGTGTTCTTATTCATATACCTCTCATGTTGTTGCAGCGTATTGTGGGGGTACCAATGTTAAGGTCGGGTGCCTTGCCCTCTCCAAGCCTCCCCCCTCGGGTCAGAGCTTCAAGTGCGCCCATCCCCCAGTCGGTGCGCACCCACCCCATGCCTAATGGATGTGTATGCCCCTCCCCTCCCCCCACCCGCCCGACACCCACCCGATGAAGGTGATTCCTCTCTGTCCACTTAGGCGTCCATCCGTTCGTACCAATTTGCTGGTGAGCGCGCTCACGTGGTGCTCGTGTGTCCATTCTTGGGATACCTGGCTTACTGGAACGGGTTCCAGCTCTGGCCAGGAGAACACGAGAGGCGCCCTCTCACCGCTGCTCCTCACAGCCGAATGGCACTCCGTGGTGTCCACGCGCCACATTTTATTAATGCACTCCTGGATGGATGGGCACTCGGGTCGCTTCCACGTCTTTGCGATTGTGAATTGTGCCCTAACTGTCACCCTAACCCTTACCCAGCCCGTCTCCTCTGCCCCTGCCTGACGCGCTCCTCCCCGGCCAGGCCCGTCACTGTCCTGGGCCCCCGCCTGACCGGCTCCTCCCCGCCCGGCCTGTCACCGTCCTCTGCCCCTGCCTGACATGCTCCTTCCCGCCCGGCCTCTCACCGTCCTCGGCCCCTGCCTGACCGGCTCCTCCGTCGCCTGGGCCTTCCAAGGGCTTGGTGTGGACGCTGCTTCCAGGAAGCCCTCCAGAAACCCGGCAGCAGGGTGGCCGCAGCAGTCTCCAGCAGCCGTCCCTAAGTCGCGTGAGTGCGGGGGACGTGCCCCCGCTGTGCCGCGGGGGCCCAGCCTGGTGTCTTCCCTGAGGCCCTGCGGCTGCCGGCTGGGCTGCCGCTCCCCGCAAGGGGAGAGCCGCGGAGGTGGGGACCGCCTCCTGATGGGGACGTACACGCAGCTCTCCAAGTCGGATTCCGGGGCTCTCTGTCCTGCCCGAAGGCCCAGCTGGCCTGCGGGTCCTTAGAGTGGCAAAAACCTCCGAAAACTGAGACTGAGGGTCCGGTGGGTGTCTGCACTTTTGTGCTGGGCACCCCAGGGAGGCCCGGGGGCTGGCTGGACAACGTGGTCTGCTGGGCTGGGGGGTTGGAGGAGCAACTGATGCCCTTTGCACTTTGGGTAGCAAGAGTCTGAGGTGTCTCTGAGCCCTGTGCCCTGTGGGGGGGGGGCGGGGGGGAGGAGGAGGAGGAGGAGGAGGAGGAGGTGGGAAGGGCCGGGGCCTGCAGTCCTGTTCCCGGGGTGGCACGGCAAGTGGCTTCTTCCACAGGCTGCTTGGCCTGGGCTCCCTGCACCTGGGCCTTTGGAGGACCGGCCCTGTGCTTGCCAACACTTCCTGCAGGGACCCAGAGCTGGGAGGTGGCATCTCTCAGCCCTGGGTCGGGCAGAGCCCCAGCGGGCCATGCCCACAACCTCTCTCAGCACCGGTCCCCCAGAAGGCTCCTTTGGGACCAGGATTCTCTTGCGGTGACTCTTTAAGGTCTGGCCCCTGGATGGAGGGGCACCAGGAGTAGAGGAGCAGGAAGGGGAAGGGGGTGGCCATGCGAGGGGACACTTTGAGGCCAAGTCCCAGCTTCAGCCTGATCCTCCTGGGAACCCCGCTCTGAGACAAGGAGCCGGGCTTCCCATTCCCACAGCAGCCAGTCGTGGGCTGAGGACACCTGGGGCGTTGGGAACTCCCTGGCTTCTCCTTGGTTTAACATCTGGAGCTGCTTGTGAATCGCGCCGCCACACACACCCGAGCGCAGGTGTCTTCCGCACAGACTGCGGGCCTCGCTCTTCTGAATGCCGCTAGCTCGCCACCCACCCACGGGTGAACCCGGTCAGGGTGCTTTCTCTAAGGGGCAGACTCTTTTCCGGGCGGGCTACCGGTGTCTCTGTTTGCTCGTTTCTTTCTTCCATTTCGGGAAAGTCTTCCTTGCTGGGTGTGGAAATCTCCTATGCCTTCCCTCGCCTATTCTGTCAGCTTTAAAATTCTCTTTCAGTTGCCACCCTCACAGATGGATTAGGAAACTCTTTCCGGTGCACTCATTAGTGAAATGACCTCCAGGAAGCTGGAATCCAATATCTAATGGCCGATTTTTAGCGAGTCCACACGCCAGGGTGGTCGGGGTCCAATGCAGCCCCGGCCAGGCCCAGGCCCCTTGGACTGGGCCACAGGAGGACACGGAGGAGGGTCCCGGCCCCCACGAAGCGGTGCCGGCAGTTCTCCACGGGCTTGGGCGTTTTCCAGAGGTAGGAGATGGAGGGGACTGATTTCTTCAGCGCCCCCCAAACCAGGCCACCCCACCCCACCCATGGGACACATCCCCAGAGAGAGACGCCCCATACACTGGCTGTGCCCCAGCCCTGGCCCGGGGGAATAGGCGGCAGCCCACCCACAGGGCGAGGGGGGGGGCGCAGCTGAAAGGGGTTGTGGGGGAGGGCGGCCCCTGGCTGGGGTCAAAGGGCGAGCGTCCCGCGCGTGCGCAGTCAGCGGCAGGCAGCGACGCGCTGGGGGTGGGCAGCGGGTAGGTGAAGGAGGCCGGGCGAGGAGACGAGGGGGGCTGGGAGGGCTCCACCTTGGCGAGTCCAGCCGTGGAGGCGCATCTTGTGTGAGTGTGAGTGAGTGTGAGTGTGTGTGTGTGTGTATAGAGAGACAGCCCCCCGCCCCGCCCCGCCCCGCCCCGCCCCGCCCCGCCCATCACCCCCGTCCCTGGGAGCCCGCGGGACCCGGCCGGCGAACTCAACCGGCCCGGCCCGGCGCGGGGCCTGGGGCGGGAGGCGGCGGCGGGGAAGCCCAGAGAGGCTCGGCTTCTTGAGCGGGGCAGGGGCGCCCTCCGCCGCCGCCGTCTAGGGCCACACCACCCTGAACGCCCCCGATCTCGTCTGGTCTCGGAAGCTAAGCGGGGTCGGGCCTGGTTAGTACTTGGATGGGAGACCGCCTGGGAGTACCGGGTGCCACAGGCTGCTGCTTTTTTTTTTTTTTTTTTTTTTTTTGCCTCTTGTTCTGTCCCCTTTCTGGGAGCGCGGCGGCGGCCCGGGGTGGGGGTCACCCCCACCCTCAGCGCCCGCCCGCGGTGCCTGGCGCCCCAGCCCGCACCGTGGGGCCTCCTCTTGTCCCAAGCCGCGACACCGCCGCCACGCGGCAGCATGCGTGGCATCTGGACTGTCAGGTCTCAGACCAAAGGTCTGCTCTGTGGGAACCGACACGCTGGAGGAAACCTTGAGAGTCTGAGAGGGGAGGGAGTTCCAGAAGAAGGCCAGGATGTCATTTTGAGGGAGTATGTGACCAGAACTCGTCCCGTTGCTTTTGGGGTTCTATGGGCTACACGCAGGAATCTTTGGTGGTGGCACCTGATGTTGGGGGATCCGGAGTCACACCCAGACCTGCTCCACAGGCCTCCTTTTACTTTTCTCTTCGGATTCATGATTTTTAAAAAGTGTCTCTTACCTCTATGATTGCATTTTCTTTTCTCTCTCTTTTCAAGCAGATGATGGGAGTACAAGTATTCAGGTGACATGTGTTGCCCGTGCCCCCCTCCCCCCTGTGTTCTTTTTTTTTTTTTTTTTTTTTTTTTTTTGAGACAGAGTCTCGTTTTGCTGCCCAGGCTAGAGTGAGTGCCATGGCGTCAGCCTAGCTCACGGCAACCTCAATCTCCGGGCTCAAGCAATCCTGCTGCCTCAGCCTCCCGAGTAGTTGGGACTACAGGCATGCACCACCACGCCCGGCTGTGTTTTTCTATATATATTAGTTGGCCAATTAATTTCTTTCTATTTTTAGTAGAGACGGGGGTCTCGCTCTTGCTCAGGCTGGTTTCGAACTCCTGACCTGGAGCAATCCGCCCGCCTCGGCCTCCCAGAGAGCTAGGATTACAGGCGTGAGCCACCGCGCCCGGCCCCCCCTGTGTTCTTATTCATATACCTCTCATGTTGTTGCAGCGTATTGTGGGGGTACCAATGTTAAGGTCGGGTGCCTTGCCCTCTCCAAGCCTCCCCCCTCGGGTCAGAGCTTCAAGTGCGCCCATCCCCCAGTCGGTGCGCACCCACCCCATGCCTAATGGATGTGTATGCCCCTCCCCTCCCCCCACCCGCCCGACACCCACCCGATGAAGGTGATTCCTCTCTGTCCACTTAGGCGTCCATCCGTTCGTACCAATTTGCTGGTGAGCGCGCTCACGTGGTGCTCGTGTGTCCATTCTTGGGATACCTGGCTTACTGGAACGGGTTCCAGCTCTGGCCAGGAGAACACGAGAGGCGCCCTCTCACCGCTGCTCCTCACAGCCGAATGGCACTCCGTGGTGTCCACGCGCCACATTTTATTAATGCACTCCTGGATGGATGGGCACTCGGGTCGCTTCCACGTCTTTGCGATTGTGAATTGTGCCCTAACTGTCACCCTAACCCTTACCCAGCCCGTCTCCTCTGCCCCTGCCTGACGCGCTCCTCCCCGGCCAGGCCCGTCACTGTCCTGGGCCCCCGCCTGACCGGCTCCTCCCCGCCCGGCCTGTCACCGTCCTCTGCCCCTGCCTGACATGCTCCTTCCCGCCCGGCCTCTCACCGTCCTCGGCCCCTGCCTGACCGGCTCCTCCGTCGCCTGGGCCTTCCAAGGGCTTGGTGTGGACGCTGCTTCCAGGAAGCCCTCCAGAAACCCGGCAGCAGGGTGGCCGCAGCAGTCTCCAGCAGCCGTCCCTAAGTCGCGTGAGTGCGGGGGACGTGCCCCCGCTGTGCCGCGGGGGCCCAGCCTGGTGTCTTCCCTGAGGCCCTGCGGCTGCCGGCTGGGCTGCCGCTCCCCGCAAGGGGAGAGCCGCGGAGGTGGGGACCGCCTCCTGATGGGGACGTACACGCAGCTCTCCAAGTCGGATTCCGGGGCTCTCTGTCCTGCCCGAAGGCCCAGCTGGCCTGCGGGTCCTTAGAGTGGCAAAAACCTCCGAAAACTGAGACTGAGGGTCCGGTGGGTGTCTGCACTTTTGTGCTGGGCACCCCAGGGAGGCCCGGGGGCTGGCTGGACAACGTGGTCTGCTGGGCTGGGGGGTTGGAGGAGCAACTGATGCCCTTTGCACTTTGGGTAGCAAGAGTCTGAGGTGTCTCTGAGCCCTGTGCCCTGTGGGGGGGGGGCGGGGGGGAGGAGGAGGAGGAGGAGGAGGAGGAGGTGGGAAGGGCCGGGGCCTGCAGTCCTGTTCCCGGGGTGGCACGGCAAGTGGCTTCTTCCACAGGCTGCTTGGCCTGGGCTCCCTGCACCTGGGCCTTTGGAGGACCGGCCCTGTGCTTGCCAACACTTCCTGCAGGGACCCAGAGCTGGGAGGTGGCATCTCTCAGCCCTGGGTCGGGCAGAGCCCCAGCGGGCCATGCCCACAATCTCTCTCAGCACCGGTCCCCCAGAAGGCTCCTTTGGGACCAGGATTCTCTTGCGGTGACTCTTTAAGGTCTGGCCCCTGGATGGAGGGGCACCAGGAGTAGAGGAGCAGGAAGGGGAAGGGGGTGGCCATGCGAGGGGACACTTTGAGGCCAAGTCCCAGCTTCAGCCTGATCCTCCTGGGAACCCCGCTCTGAGACAAGGAGCCGGGCTTCCCATTCCCACAGCAGCCAGTCGTGGGCTGAGGACACCTGGGGCGTTGGGAACTCCCTGGCTTCTCCTTGGTTTAACATCTGGAGCTGCTTGTGAATCGCGCCGCCACACACACCCGAGCGCAGGTGTCTTCCGCACAGACTGCGGGCCTCGCTCTTCTGAATGCCGCTAGCTCGCCACCCACCCACGGGTGAACCCGGTCAGGGTGCTTTCTCTAAGGGGCAGACTCTTTTCCGGGCGGGCTACCGGTGTCTCTGTTTGCTCGTTTCTTTCTTCCATTTCGGGAAAGTCTTCCTTGCTGGGTGTGGAAATCTCCTATGCCTTCCCTCGCCTATTCTGTCAGCTTTAAAATTCTCTTTCAGTTGCCACCCTCACAGATGGATTAGGAAACTCTTTCCGGTGCACTCATTAGTGAAATGACCTCCAGGAAGCTGGAATCCAATATCTAATGGCCGATTTTTAGCGAGTCCACACGCCAGGGTGGTCGGGGTCCAATGCAGCCCCGGCCAGGCCCAGGCCCCTTGGACTGGGCCACAGGAGGACACGGAGGAGGGTCCCGGCCCCCACGAAGCGGTGCCGGCAGTTCTCCACGGGCTTGGGCGTTTTCCAGAGGTAGGAGATGGAGGGGACTGATTTCTTCAGCGCCCCCCAAACCAGGCCACCCCACCCCACCCATGGGACACATCCCCAGAGAGAGACGCCCCATACACTGGCTGTGCCCCAGCCCTGGCCCGGGGGAATAGGCGGCAGCCCACCCACAGGGCGAGGGGGGGGGCGCAGCTGAAAGGGGTTGTGGGGGAGGGCGGCCCCTGGCTGGGGTCAAAGGGCGAGCGTCCCGCGCGTGCGCAGTCAGCGGCAGGCAGCGACGCGCTGGGGGTGGGCAGCGGGTAGGTGAAGGAGGCCGGGCGAGGAGACGAGGGGGGCTGGGAGGGCTCCACCTTGGCGAGTCCAGCCGTGGAGGCGCATCTTGTGTGAGTGTGAGTGAGTGTGAGTGTGTGTGTGTGTGTATAGAGAGACAGCCCCCCGCCCCGCCCCGCCCCGCCCATCACCCCCGTCCCTGGGAGCCCGCGGGACCCGGCCGGCGAACTCAACCGGCCCGGCCCGGCGCGGGGCCTGGGGCGGGAGGCGGCGGCGGGGAAGCCCAGAGAGGCTCGGCTTCTTGAGCGGGGCAGGGGCGCCCTCCGCCGCCGCCGTCTAGGGCCACACCACCCTGAACGCCCCCGATCTCGTCTGGTCTCGGAAGCTAAGCGGGGTCGGGCCTGGTTAGTACTTGGATGGGAGACCGCCTGGGAATACCGGGTGCCACAGGCTGCTGCTTTTTTTTTTTTTTTTTTTTTTTTTGCCTCTTGTTCTGTCCCCTTTCTGGGAGCGCGGCGGCGGCCCGGGGTGGGGGTCACCCCCACCCTCAGCGCCCGCCCGCGGTGCCTGGCGCCCCAGCCCGCACCGTGGGGCCTCCTCTTGTCCCAAGCCGCGACACCGCCGCCACGCGGCAGCATGCGTGGCATCTGGACTGTCAGGTCTCAGACCAAAGGTCTGCTCTGTGGGAACCGACACGCTGGAGGAAACCTTGAGAGTCTGAGAGGGGAGGGAGTTCCAGAAGAAGGCCAGGATGTCATTTTGAGGGAGTATGTGACCAGAACTCGTCCCGTTGCTTTTGGGGTTCTATGGGCTACACGCAGGAATCTTTGGTGGTGGCACCTGATGTTGGGGGATCCGGAGTCACACCCAGACCTGCTCCACAGGCCTCCTTTTACTTTTCTCTTCGGATTCATGATTTTTAAAAAGTGTCTCTTACCTCTATGATTGCATTTTCTTTTCTCTCTCTTTTCAAGCAGATGATGGGAGTACAAGTATTCAGGTGACATGTGTTGCCCGTGCCCCCCTCCCCCCTGTGTTCTTTTTTTTTTTTTTTTTTTTTTTTTGAGACAGAGTCTCGTTTTGCTGCCCAGGCTAGAGTGAGTGCCATGGCGTCAGCCTAGCTCACGGCAACCTCAATCTCCGGGCTCAAGCAATCCTGCTGCCTCAGCCTCCCGAGTAGTTGGGACTACAGGCATGCACCACCACGCCCGGCTGTGTTTTTCTATATATATTAGTTGGCCAATTAATTTCTTTCTATTTTTAGTAGAGACGGGGGTCTCGCTCTTGCTCAGGCTGGTTTCGAACTCCTGACCTGGAGCAATCCGCCCGCCTCGGCCTCCCAGAGAGCTAGGATTACAGGCGTGAGCCACCGCGCCCGGCCCCCCCTGTGTTCTTATTCATATACCTCTCATGTTGTTGCAGCGTATTGTGGGGGTACCAATGTTAAGGTCGGGTGCCTTGCCCTCTCCAAGCCTCCCCCCTCGGGTCAGAGCTTCAAGTGCGCCCATCCCCCAGTCGGTGCGCACCCACCCCATGCCTAATGGATGTGTATGCCCCTCCCCTCCCCCCACCCGCCCGACACCCACCCGATGAAGGTGATTCCTCTCTGTCCACTTAGGCGTCCATCCGTTCGTACCAATTTGCTGGTGAGCGCGCTCACGTGGTGCTCGTGTGTCCATTCTTGGGATACCTGGCTTACTGGAACGGGTTCCAGCTCTGGCCAGGAGAACACGAGAGGCGCCCTCTCACCGCTGCTCCTCACAGCCGAATGGCACTCCGTGGTGTCCACGCGCCACATTTTATTAATGCACTCCTGGATGGATGGGCACTCGGGTCGCTTCCACGTCTTTGCGATTGTGAATTGTGCCCTAACTGTCACCCTAACCCTTACCCAGCCCGTCTCCTCTGCCCCTGCCTGACGCGCTCCTCCCCGGCCAGGCCCGTCACTGTCCTGGGCCCCCGCCTGACCGGCTCCTCCCCGCCCGGCCTGTCACCGTCCTCTGCCCCTGCCTGACATGCTCCTTCCCGCCCGGCCTCTCACCGTCCTCGGCCCCTGCCTGACCGGCTCCTCCGTCGCCTGGGCCTTCCAAGGGCTTGGTGTGGACGCTGCTTCCAGGAAGCCCTCCAGAAACCCGGCAGCAGGGTGGCCGCAGCAGTCTCCAGCAGCCGTCCCTAAGTCGCGTGAGTGCGGGGGACGTGCCCCCGCTGTGCCGCGGGGGCCCAGCCTGGTGTCTTCCCTGAGGCCCTGCGGCTGCCGGCTGGGCTGCCGCTCCCCGCAAGGGGAGAGCCGCGGAGGTGGGGACCGCCTCCTGATGGGGACGTACACGCAGCTCTCCAAGTCGGATTCCGGGGCTCTCTGTCCTGCCCGAAGGCCCAGCCGGCCTGCGGGTCCTTAGAGTGGCAAAAACCTCCGAAAACTGAGACTGAGGGTCCGGTGGGTGTCTGCACTTTTGTGCTGGGCACCCCAGGGAGGCCCGGGGGCTGGCTGGACAACGTGGTCTGCTGGGCTGGGGGGTTGGAGGAGCAACTGATGCCCTTTGCACTTTGGGTAGCAAGAGTCTGAGGTGTCTCTGAGCCCTGTGCCCTGTGGGGGGGGGCGGGGGGGAGGAGGAGGAGGAGGAGGAGGAGGAGGTGGGAAGGGCCGGGGCCTGCAGTCCTGTTCCCGGGGTGGCACGGCAAGTGGCTTCTTCCACAGGCTGCTTGGCCTGGGCTCCCTGCACCTGGGCCTTTGGAGGACCGGCCCTGTGCTTGCCAACACTTCCTGCAGGGACCCAGAGCTGGGAGGTGGCATCTCTCAGCCCTGGGTCGGGCAGAGCCCCAGCGGGCCATGCCCACAACCTCTCTCAGCACCGGTCCCCCAGAAGGCTCCTTTGGGACCAGGATTCTCTTGCGGTGACTCTTTAAGGTCTGGCCCCTGGATGGAGGGGCACCAGGAGTAGAGGAGCAGGAAGGGGAAGGGGGTGGCCATGCGAGGGGACACTTTGAGGCCAAGTCCCAGCTTCAGCCTGATCCTCCTGGGAACCCCGCTCTGAGACAAGGAGCCGGGCTTCCCATTCCCACAGCAGCCAGTCGTGGGCTGAGGACACCTGGGGCGTTGGGAACTCCCTGGCTTCTCCTTGGTTTAACATCTGGAGCTGCTTGTGAATCGCGCCGCCACACACACCCGAGCGCAGGTGTCTTCCGCACAGACTGCGGGCCTCGCTCTTCTGAATGCCGCTAGCTCGCCACCCACCCACGGGTGAACCCGGTCAGGGTGCTTTCTCTAAGGGGCAGACTCTTTTCCGGGCGGGCTACCGGTGTCTCTGTTTGCTCGTTTCTTTCTTCCATTTCGGGAAAGTCTTCCTTGCTGGGTGTGGAAATCTCCTATGCCTTCCCTCGCCTATTCTGTCAGCTTTAAAATTCTCTTTCAGTTGCCACCCTCACAGATGGATTAGGAAACTCTTTCCGGTGCACTCATTAGTGAAATGACCTCCAGGAAGCTGGAATCCAATATCTAATGGCCGATTTTTAGCGAGTCCACACGCCAGGGTGGTCGGGGTCCAATGCAGCCCCGGCCAGGCCCAGGCCCCTTGGACTGGGCCACAGGAGGACACGGAGGAGGGTCCCGGCCCCCACGAAGCGGTGCCGGCAGTTCTCCACGGGCTTGGGCGTTTTCCAGAGGTAGGAGATGGAGGGGACTGATTTCTTCAGCGCCCCCCAAACCAGGCCACCCCACCCCACCCATGGGACACATCCCCAGAGAGAGACGCCCCATACACTGGCTGTGCCCCAGCCCTGGCCCGGGGGAATAGGCGGCAGCCCACCCCCAGGGCGAGGGGGGGGGGCGCAGCTGAAAGGGGTTGTGGGGGAGGGCGGCCCCTGGCTGGGGTCAAAGGACGAGCGTCCCGCGCGTGCGCAGTCAGCGGCAGGCAGCGACGCGCTGGGGGTGGGCAGCGGGTAGGTGAAGGAGGCCGGGCGAGGAGACGAGGGGGGCTGGGAGGGCTCCACCTTGGCGAGTCCAGCCGTGGAGGCGCATCTTGTGTGAGTGTGAGTGAGTGTGAGTGTGTGTGTGTGTGTATAGAGAGACAGCCCCCCGCCCCGCCCCGCCCCGCCCCGCCCCGCCCATCACCCCCGTCCCTGGGAGCCCGCGGGACCTGGCCGGCGAACTCAACCGGCCCGGCCCGGCGCGGGGCCTGGGGCGGGAGGCGGCGGCGGGGAAGCCCAGAGAGGCTCGGCTTCTTGAGCGGGGCAGGGGCGCCCTCCGCCACCGCCATCTAGGGCCACACCACCCTGAACGCCCCCGATCTCGTCTGGTCTCGGAAGCTAAGCGGGGTCGGGCCTGGTTAGTACTTGGATGGGAGACCGCCTGGGAGTACCGGGTGCCACAGGCTGCTGCTTTTTTTTTTTTTTTTTTTTTTTGCCTCTTGTTCTGTCCCCTTTCTGGGAGCGCGGCGGCGGCCCGGGGTGGGGGTCACCCCCACCCTCAGCGCCCGCCCGCGGTGCCTGGCGCCCCAGCCCGCACCGTGGGGCCTCCTCTTGTCCCAAGCCGCGACACCGCCGCCACGCGGCAGCATGCGTGGCATCTGGACTGTCAGGTCTCAGACCAAAGGTCTGCTCTGTGGGAACCGACACGCTGGAGGAAACCTTGAGAGTCTGAGAGGGGAGGGAGTTCCAGAAGAAGGCCAGGATGTCATTTTGAGGGAGTATGTGACCAGAACTCGTCCCGTTGCTTTTGGGGTTCTATGGGCTACACGCAGGAATCTTTGGTGGTGGCACCTGATGTTGGGGGATCCGGAGTCACACCCAGACCTGCTCCACAGGCCTCCTTTTACTTTTCTCTTCGGATTCATGATTTTTAAAAAGTGTCTCTTACCTCTATGATTGCATTTTCTTTTCTCTCTCTTTTCAAGCAGATGATGGGAGTACAAGTATTCAGGTGACATGTGTTGCCCGTGCCCCCCTCCCCCCTGTGTTCTTTTTTTTTTTTTTTTTTTTTTTTTTTTGAGACAGAGTCTCGTTTTGCTGCCCAGGCTAGAGTGAGTGCCATGGCGTCAGCCTAGCTCACGGCAACCTCAATCTCCGGGCTCAAGCAATCCTGCTGCCTCAGCCTCCCGAGTAGTTGGGACTACAGGCATGCACCACCACGCCCGGCTGTGTTTTTCTATATATATTAGTTGGCCAATTAATTTCTTTCTATTTTTAGTAGAGACGGGGGTCTCGCTCTTGCTCAGGCTGGTTTCGAACTCCTGACCTGGAGCAATCCGCCCGCCTCGGCCTCCCAGAGAGCTAGGATTACAGGCGTGAGCCACCGCGCCCGGCCCCCCCTGTGTTCTTATTCATATACCTCTCATGTTGTTGCAGCGTATTGTGGGGGTACCAATGTTAAGGTCGGGTGCCTTGCCCTCTCCAAGCCTCCCCCCTCGGGTCAGAGCTTCAAGTGCGCCCATCCCCCAGTCGGTGCGCACCCACCCCATGCCTAATGGATGTGTATGCCCCTCCCCTCCCCCCACCCGCCCGACACCCACCCGATGAAGGTGATTCCTCTCTGTCCACTTAGGCGTCCATCCGTTCGTACCAATTTGCTGGTGAGCGCGCTCACGTGGTGCTCGTGTGTCCATTCTTGGGATACCTGGCTTACTGGAACGGGTTCCAGCTCTGGCCAGGAGAACACGAGAGGCGCCCTCTCACCGCTGCTCCTCACAGCCGAATGGCACTCCGTGGTGTCCACGCGCCACATTTTATTAATGCACTCCTGGATGGATGGGCACTCGGGTCGCTTCCACGTCTTTGCGATTGTGAATTGTGCCCTAACTGTCACCCTAACCCTTACCCAGCCCGTCTCCTCTGCCCCTGCCTGACGCGCTCCTCCCCGGCCAGGCCCGTCACTGTCCTGGGCCCCCGCCTGACCGGCTCCTCCCCGCCCGGCCTGTCACCGTCCTCTGCCCCTGCCTGACATGCTCCTTCCCGCCCGGCCTCTCACCGTCCTCGGCCCCTGCCTGACCGGCTCCTCCGTCGCCTGGGCCTTCCAAGGGCTTGGTGTGGACGCTGCTTCCAGGAAGCCCTCCAGAAACCCGGCAGCAGGGTGGCCGCAGCAGTCTCCAGCAGCCGTCCCTAAGTCGCGTGAGTGCGGGGGACGTGCCCCCGCTGTGCCGCGGGGGCCCAGCCTGGTGTCTTCCCTGAGGCCCTGCGGCTGCCGGCTGGGCTGCCGCTCCCCGCAAGGGGAGAGCCGCGGAGGTGGGGACCGCCTCCTGATGGGGACGTACACGCAGCTCTCCAAGTCGGATTCCGGGGCTCTCTGTCCTGCCCGAAGGCCCAGCTGGCCTGCGGGTCCTTAGAGTGGCAAAAACCTCCGAAAACTGAGACTGAGGGTCCGGTGGGTGTCTGCACTTTTGTGCTGGGCACCCCAGGGAGGCCCGGGGGCTGGCTGGACAACGTGGTCTGCTGGGCTGGGGGGTTGGAGGAGCAACTGATGCCCTTTGCACTTTGGGTAGCAAGAGTCTGAGGTGTCTCTGAGCCCTGTGCCCTGTGGGGGGGGGGCGGGGGGGAGGAGGAGGAGGAGGAGGAGGAGGAGGTGGGAAGGGCCGGGGCCTGCAGTCCTGTTCCCGGGGTGGCACGGCAAGTGGCTTCTTCCACAGGCTGCTTGGCCTGGGCTCCCTGCACCTGGGCCTTTGGAGGACCGGCCCTGTGCTTGCCAACACTTCCTGCAGGGACCCAGAGCTGGGAGGTGGCATCTCTCAGCCCTGGGTCGGGCAGAGCCCCAGCGGGCCATGCCCACAACCTCTCTCAGCACCGGTCCCCCAGAAGGCTCCTTTGGGACCAGGATTCTCTTGCGGTGACTCTTTAAGGTCTGGCCCCTGGATGGAGGGGCACCAGGATAGAGGAGCAGGAAGGGGAAGGGGGTGGCCATGCGAGGGGACACTTTGAGGCCAAGTCCCAGCTTCAGCCTGATCCTCCTGGGAACCCCGCTCTGAGACAAGGAGCCGGGCTTCCCATTCCCACAGCAGCCAGTCGTGGGCTGAGGACACCTGGGGCGTTGGGAACTCCCTGGCTTCTCCTTGGTTTAACATCTGGAGCTGCTTGTGAATCGCGCCGCCACACACACCCGAGCGCAGGTGTCTTCCGCACAGACTGCGGGCCTCGCTCTTCTGAATGCCGCTAGCTCGCCACCCACCCACGGGTGAACCCGGTCAGGGTGCTTTCTCTAAGGGGCAGACTCTTTTCCGGGCGGGCTACCGGTGTCTCTGTTTGCTCGTTTCTTTCTTCCATTTCGGGAAAGTCTTCCTTGCTGGGTGTGGAAATCTCCTATGCCTTCCCTCGCCTATTCTGTCAGCTTTAAAATTCTCTTTCAGTTGCCACCCTCACAGATGGATTAGGAAACTCTTTCCGGTGCACTCATTAGTGAAATGACCTCCAGGAAGCTGGAATCCAATATCTAATGGCCGATTTTTAGCGAGTCCACACGCCAGGGTGGTCGGGGTCCAATGCAGCCCCGGCCAGGCCCAGGCCCCTTGGACTGGGCCACAGGAGGACACGGAGGAGGGTCCCGGCCCCCACGAAGCGGTGCCGGCAGTTCTCCACGGGCTTGGGCGTTTTCCAGAGGTAGGAGATGGAGGGGACTGATTTCTTCAGCGCCCCCCAAACCAGGCCACCCCACCCCACCCATGGGACACATCCCCAGAGAGAGACGCCCCATACACTGGCTGTGCCCCAGCCCTGGCCCGGGGGAATAGGCGGCAGCCCACCCACAGGGCGAGGGGGGGGGCGCAGCTGAAAGGGGTTGTGGGGGAGGGCGGCCCCTGGCTGGGGTCAAAGGGCGAGCGTCCCGCGCGTGCGCAGTCAGCGGCAGGCAGCGACGCGCTGGGGGTGGGCAGCGGGTAGGTGAAGGAGGCCGGGCGAGGAGACGAGGGGGGCTGGGAGGGCTCCACCTTGGCGAGTCCAGCCGTGGAGGCGCATCTTGTGTGAGTGTGAGTGAGTGTGAGTGTGTGTGTGTGTGTATAGAGAGACAGCCCCCCGCCCCGCCCCGCCCCGCCCCGCCCCGCCCCGCCCATCACCCCCGTCCCTGGGAGCCCGCGGGACCCGGCCGGCGAACTCAACCGGCCCGGCCCGGCGCGGGGCCTGGGGCGGGAGGCGGCGGCGGGGAAGCCCAGAGAGGCTCGGCTTCTTGAGCGGGGCAGGGGCGCCCTCCGCCGCCGCCGTCTAGGGCCACACCACCCTGAACGCCCCCGATCTCGTCTGGTCTCGGAAGCTAAGCGGGGTCGGGCCTGGTTAGTACTTGGATGGGAGACCGCCTGGGAATACCGGGTGCCACAGGCTGCTGCTTTTTTTTTTTTTTTTTTTTTTTTTGCCTCTTGTTCTGTCCCCTTTCTGGGAGCGCGGCGGCGGCCCGGGGTGGGGGTCACCCCCACCCTCAGCGCCCGCCCGCGGTGCCTGGCGCCCCAGCCCGCACCGTGGGGCCTCCTCTTGTCCCAAGCCGCGACACCGCCGCCACGCGGCAGCATGCGTGGCATCTGGACTGTCAGGTCTCAGACCAAAGGTCTGCTCTGTGGGAACCGACACGCTGGAGGAAACCTTGAGAGTCTGAGAGGGGAGGGAGTTCCAGAAGAAGGCCAGGATGTCATTTTGAGGGAGTATGTGACCAGAACTCGTCCCGTTGCTTTTGGGGTTCTATGGGCTACACGCAGGAATCTTTGGTGGTGGCACCTGATGTTGGGGGATCCGGAGTCACACCCAGACCTGCTCCACAGGCCTCCTTTTACTTTTCTCTTCGGATTCATGATTTTTAAAAAGTGTCTCTTACCTCTATGATTGCATTTTCTTTTCTCTCTCTTTTCAAGCAGATGATGGGAGTACAAGTATTCAGGTGACATGTGTTGCCCGTGCCCCCCTCCCCCCTGTGTTCTTTTTTTTTTTTTTTTTTTTTTTTTTTGAGACAGAGTCTCGTTTTGCTGCCCAGGCTAGAGTGAGTGCCATGGCGTCAGCCTAGCTCACGGCAACCTCAATCTCCGGGCTCAAGCAATCCTGCTGCCTCAGCCTCCCGAGTAGTTGGGACTACAGGCATGCACCACCACGCCCGGCTGTGTTTTTCTATATATATTAGTTGGCCAATTAATTTCTTTCTATTTTTAGTAGAGACGGGGGTCTCGCTCTTGCTCAGGCTGGTTTCGAACTCCTGACCTGGAGCAATCCGCCCGCCTCGGCCTCCCAGAGAGCTAGGATTACAGGCGTGAGCCACCGCGCCCGGCCCCCCCTGTGTTCTTATTCATATACCTCTCATGTTGTTGCAGCGTATTGTGGGGGTACCAATGTTAAGGTCGGGTGCCTTGCCCTCTCCAAGCCTCCCCCCTCGGGTCAGAGCTTCAAGTGCGCCCATCCCCCAGTCGGTGCGCACCCACCCCATGCCTAATGGATGTGTATGCCCCTCCCCTCCCCCCACCCGCCCGACACCCACCCGATGAAGGTGATTCCTCTCTGTCCACTTAGGCGTCCATCCGTTCGTACCAATTTGCTGGTGAGCGCGCTCACGTGGTGCTCGTGTGTCCATTCTTGGGATACCTGGCTTACTGGAACGGGTTCCAGCTCTGGCCAGGAGAACACGAGAGGCGCCCTCTCACCGCTGCTCCTCACAGCCGAATGGCACTCCGTGGTGTCCACGCGCCACATTTTATTAATGCACTCCTGGATGGATGGGCACTCGGGTCGCTTCCACGTCTTTGCGATTGTGAATTGTGCCCTAACTGTCACCCTAACCCTTACCCAGCCCGTCTCCTCTGCCCCTGCCTGACGCGCTCCTCCCCGGCCAGGCCCGTCACTGTCCTGGGCCCCCGCCTGACCGGCTCCTCCCCGCCCGGCCTGTCACCGTCCTCTGCCCCTGCCTGACATGCTCCTTCCCGCCCGGCCTCTCACCGTCCTCGGCCCCTGCCTGACCGGCTCCTCCGTCGCCTGGGCCTTCCAAGGGCTTGGTGTGGACGCTGCTTCCAGGAAGCCCTCCAGAAACCCGGCAGCAGGGTGGCCGCAGCAGTCTCCAGCAGCCGTCCCTAAGTCGCGTGAGTGCGGGGGACGTGCCCCCGCTGTGCCGCGGGGGCCCAGCCTGGTGTCTTCCCTGAGGCCCTGCGGCTGCCGGCTGGGCTGCCGCTCCCCGCAAGGGGAGAGCCGCGGAGGTGGGGACCGCCTCCTGATGGGGACGTACACGCAGCTCTCCAAGTCGGATTCCGGGGCTCTCTGTCCTGCCCGAAGGCCCAGCCGGCCTGCGGGTCCTTAGAGTGGCAAAAACCTCCGAAAACTGAGACTGAGGGTCCGGTGGGTGTCTGCACTTTTGTGCTGGGCACCCCAGGGAGGCCCGGGGGCTGGCTGGACAACGTGGTCTGCTGGGCTGGGGGGTTGGAGGAGCAACTGATGCCCTTTGCACTTTGGGTAGCAAGAGTCTGAGGTGTCTCTGAGCCCTGTGCCCTGTGGGGGGGGGCGGGGGGGAGGAGGAGGAGGAGGAGGAGGAGGAGGTGGGAAGGGCCGGGGCCTGCAGTCCTGTTCCCGGGGTGGCACGGCAAGTGGCTTCTTCCACAGGCTGCTTGGCCTGGGCTCCCTGCACCTGGGCCTTTGGAGGACCGGCCCTGTGCTTGCCAACACTTCCTGCAGGGACCCAGAGCTGGGAGGTGGCATCTCTCAGCCCTGGGTCGGGCAGAGCCCCAGCGGGCCATGCCCACAACCTCTCTCAGCACCGGTCCCCCAGAAGGCTCCTTTGGGACCAGGATTCTCTTGCGGTGACTCTTTAAGGTCTGGCCCCTGGATGGAGGGGCACCAGGAGTAGAGGAGCAGGAAGGGGAAGGGGGTGGCCATGCGAGGGGACACTTTGAGGCCAAGTCCCAGCTTCAGCCTGATCCTCCTGGGAACCCCGCTCTGAGACAAGGAGCCGGGCTTCCCATTCCCACAGCAGCCAGTCGTGGGCTGAGGACACCTGGGGCGTTGGGAACTCCCTGGCTTCTCCTTGGTTTAACATCTGGAGCTGCTTGTGAATCGCGCCGCCACACACACCCGAGCGCAGGTGTCTTCCGCACAGACTGCGGGCCTCGCTCTTCTGAATGCCGCTAGCTCGCCACCCACCCACGGGTGAACCCGGTCAGGGTGCTTTCTCTAAGGGGCAGACTCTTTTCCGGGCGGGCTACCGGTGTCTCTGTTTGCTCGTTTCTTTCTTCCATTTCGGGAAAGTCTTCCTTGCTGGGTGTGGAAATCTCCTATGCCTTCCCTCGCCTATTCTGTCAGCTTTAAAATTCTCTTTCAGTTGCCACCCTCACAGATGGATTAGGAAACTCTTTCCGGTGCACTCATTAGTGAAATGACCTCCAGGAAGCTGGAATCCAATATCTAATGGCCGATTTTTAGCGAGTCCACACGCCAGGGTGGTCGGGGTCCAATGCAGCCCCGGCCAGGCCCAGGCCCCTTGGACTGGGCCACAGGAGGACACGGAGGAGGGTCCCGGCCCCCACGAAGCGGTGCCGGCAGTTCTCCACGGGCTTGGGCGTTTTCCAGAGGTAGGAGATGGAGGGGACTGATTTCTTCAGCGCCCCCCAAACCAGGCCACCCCACCCCACCCATGGGACACATCCCCAGAGAGAGACGCCCCATACACTGGCTGTGCCCCAGCCCTGGCCCGGGGGAATAGGCGGCAGCCCACCCCCAGGGCGAGGGGGGGGGGCGCAGCTGAAAGGGGTTGTGGGGGAGGGCGGCCCCTGGCTGGGGTCAAAGGACGAGCGTCCCGCGCGTGCGCAGTCAGCGGCAGGCAGCGACGCGCTGGGGGTGGGCAGCGGGTAGGTGAAGGAGGCCGGGCGAGGAGACGAGGGGGGCTGGGAGGGCTCCACCTTGGCGAGTCCAGCCGTGGAGGCGCATCTTGTGTGAGTGTGAGTGAGTGTGAGTGTGTGTGTGTGTGTATAGAGAGACAGCCCCCCGCCCCGCCCCGCCCCGCCCCGCCCCGCCCATCACCCCCGTCCCTGGGAGCCCGCGGGACCTGGCCGGCGAACTCAACCGGCCCGGCCCGGCGCGGGGCCTGGGGCGGGAGGCGGCGGCGGGGAAGCCCAGAGAGGCTCGGCTTCTTGAGCGGGGCAGGGGCGCCCTCCGCCACCGCCATCTAGGGCCACACCACCCTGAACGCCCCCGATCTCGTCTGGTCTCGGAAGCTAAGCGGGGTCGGGCCTGGTTAGTACTTGGATGGGAGACCGCCTGGGAGTACCGGGTGCCACAGGCTGCTGCTTTTTTTTTTTTTTTTTTTTTTTGCCTCTTGTTCTGTCCCCTTTCTGGGAGCGCGGCGGCGGCCCGGGGTGGGGGTCACCCCCACCCTCAGCGCCCGCCCGCGGTGCCTGGCGCCCCAGCCCGCACCGTGGGGCCTCCTCTTGTCCCAAGCCGCGACACCGCCGCCACGCGGCAGCATGCGTGGCATCTGGACTGTCAGGTCTCAGACCAAAGGTCTGCTCTGTGGGAACCGACACGCTGGAGGAAACCTTGAGAGTCTGAGAGGGGAGGGAGTTCCAGAAGAAGGCCAGGATGTCATTTTGAGGGAGTATGTGACCAGAACTCGTCCCGTTGCTTTTGGGGTTCTATGGGCTACACGCAGGAATCTTTGGTGGTGGCACCTGATGTTGGGGGATCCGGAGTCACACCCAGACCTGCTCCACAGGCCTCCTTTTACTTTTCTCTTCGGATTCATGATTTTTAAAAAGTGTCTCTTACCTCTATGATTGCATTTTCTTTTCTCTCTCTTTTCAAGCAGATGATGGGAGTACAAGTATTCAGGTGACATGTGTTGCCCGTGCCCCCCTCCCCCCTGTGTTCTTTTTTTTTTTTTTTTTTTTTTTTTTTTGAGACAGAGTCTCGTTTTGCTGCCCAGGCTAGAGTGAGTGCCATGGCGTCAGCCTAGCTCACGGCAACCTCAATCTCCGGGCTCAAGCAATCCTGCTGCCTCAGCCTCCCGAGTAGTTGGGACTACAGGCATGCACCACCACGCCCGGCTGTGTTTTTCTATATATATTAGTTGGCCAATTAATTTCTTTCTATTTTTAGTAGAGACGGGGGTCTCGCTCTTGCTCAGGCTGGTTTCGAACTCCTGACCTGGAGCAATCCGCCCGCCTCGGCCTCCCAGAGAGCTAGGATTACAGGCGTGAGCCACCGCGCCCGGCCCCCCCTGTGTTCTTATTCATATACCTCTCATGTTGTTGCAGCGTATTGTGGGGGTACCAATGTTAAGGTCGGGTGCCTTGCCCTCTCCAAGCCTCCCCCCTCGGGTCAGAGCTTCAAGTGCGCCCATCCCCCAGTCGGTGCGCACCCACCCCATGCCTAATGGATGTGTATGCCCCTCCCCTCCCCCCACCCGCCCGACACCCACCCGATGAAGGTGATTCCTCTCTGTCCACTTAGGCGTCCATCCGTTCGTACCAATTTGCTGGTGAGCGCGCTCACGTGGTGCTCGTGTGTCCATTCTTGGGATACCTGGCTTACTGGAACGGGTTCCAGCTCTGGCCAGGAGAACACGAGAGGCGCCCTCTCACCGCTGCTCCTCACAGCCGAATGGCACTCCGTGGTGTCCACGCGCCACATTTTATTAATGCACTCCTGGATGGATGGGCACTCGGGTCGCTTCCACGTCTTTGCGATTGTGAATTGTGCCCTAACTGTCACCCTAACCCTTACCCAGCCCGTCTCCTCTGCCCCTGCCTGACGCGCTCCTCCCCGGCCAGGCCCGTCACTGTCCTGGGCCCCCGCCTGACCGGCTCCTCCCCGCCCGGCCTGTCACCGTCCTCTGCCCCTGCCTGACATGCTCCTTCCCGCCCGGCCTCTCACCGTCCTCGGCCCCTGCCTGACCGGCTCCTCCGTCGCCTGGGCCTTCCAAGGGCTTGGTGTGGACGCTGCTTCCAGGAAGCCCTCCAGAAACCCGGCAGCAGGGTGGCCGCAGCAGTCTCCAGCAGCCGTCCCTAAGTCGCGTGAGTGCGGGGGACGTGCCCCCGCTGTGCCGCGGGGGCCCAGCCTGGTGTCTTCCCTGAGGCCCTGCGGCTGCCGGCTGGGCTGCCGCTCCCCGCAAGGGGAGAGCCGCGGAGGTGGGGACCGCCTCCTGATGGGGACGTACACGCAGCTCTCCAAGTCGGATTCCGGGGCTCTCTGTCCTGCCCGAAGGCCCAGCTGGCCTGCGGGTCCTTAGAGTGGCAAAAACCTCCGAAAACTGAGACTGAGGGTCCGGTGGGTGTCTGCACTTTTGTGCTGGGCACCCCAGGGAGGCCCGGGGGCTGGCTGGACAACGTGGTCTGCTGGGCTGGGGGGTTGGAGGAGCAACTGATGCCCTTTGCACTTTGGGTAGCAAGAGTCTGAGGTGTCTCTGAGCCCTGTGCCCTGTGGGGGGGGGGCGGGGGGGAGGAGGAGGAGGAGGAGGAGGAGGAGGTGGGAAGGGCCGGGGCCTGCAGTCCTGTTCCCGGGGTGGCACGGCAAGTGGCTTCTTCCACAGGCTGCTTGGCCTGGGCTCCCTGCACCTGGGCCTTTGGAGGACCGGCCCTGTGCTTGCCAACACTTCCTGCAGGGACCCAGAGCTGGGAGGTGGCATCTCTCAGCCCTGGGTCGGGCAGAGCCCCAGCGGGCCATGCCCACAACCTCTCTCAGCACCGGTCCCCCAGAAGGCTCCTTTGGGACCAGGATTCTCTTGCGGTGACTCTTTAAGGTCTGGCCCCTGGATGGAGGGGCACCAGGAGTAGAGGAGCAGGAAGGGGAAGGGGGTGGCCATGCGAGGGGACACTTTGAGGCCAAGTCCCAGCTTCAGCCTGATCCTCCTGGGAACCCCGCTCTGAGACAAGGAGCCGGGCTTCCCATTCCCACAGCAGCCAGTCGTGGGCTGAGGACACCTGGGGCGTTGGGAACTCCCTGGCTTCTCCTTGGTTTAACATCTGGAGCTGCTTGTGAATCGCGCCGCCACACACACCCGAGCGCAGGTGTCTTCCGCACAGACTGCGGGCCTCGCTCTTCTGAATGCCGCTAGCTCGCCACCCACCCACGGGTGAACCCGGTCAGGGTGCTTTCTCTAAGGGGCAGACTCTTTTCCGGGCGGGCTACCGGTGTCTCTGTTTGCTCGTTTCTTTCTTCCATTTCGGGAAAGTCTTCCTTGCTGGGTGTGGAAATCTCCTATGCCTTCCCTCGCCTATTCTGTCAGCTTTAAAATTCTCTTTCAGTTGCCACCCTCACAGATGGATTAGGAAACTCTTTCCGGTGCACTCATTAGTGAAATGACCTCCAGGAAGCTGGAATCCAATATCTAATGGCCGATTTTTAGCGAGTCCACACGCCAGGGTGGTCGGGGTCCAATGCAGCCCCGGCCAGGCCCAGGCCCCTTGGACTGGGCCACAGGAGGACACGGAGGAGGGTCCCGGCCCCCACGAAGCGGTGCCGGCAGTTCTCCACGGGCTTGGGCGTTTTCCAGAGGTAGGAGATGGAGGGGACTGATTTCTTCAGCGCCCCCCAAACCAGGCCACCCCACCCCACCCATGGGACACATCCCCAGAGAGAGACGCCCCATACACTGGCTGTGCCCCAGCCCTGGCCCGGGGGAATAGGCGGCAGCCCACCCACAGGGCGAGGGGGGGGGCGCAGCTGAAAGGGGTTGTGGGGGAGGGCGGCCCCTGGCTGGGGTCAAAGGGCGAGCGTCCCGCGCGTGCGCAGTCAGCGGCAGGCAGCGACGCGCTGGGGGTGGGCAGCGGGTAGGTGAAGGAGGCCGGGCGAGGAGACGAGGGGGGCTGGGAGGGCTCCACCTTGGCGAGTCCAGCCGTGGAGGCGCATCTTGTGTGAGTGTGAGTGAGTGTGAGTGTGTGTGTGTGTGTATAGAGAGACAGCCCCCCGCCCCGCCCCGCCCCGCCCCGCCCCGCCCCATCACCCCCGTCCCTGGGAGCCCGCGGGACCCGGCCGGCGAACTCAACCGGCCCGGCCCGGCGCGGGGCCTGGGGCGGGAGGCGGCGGCGGGGAAGCCCAGAGAGGCTCGGCTTCTTGAGCGGGGCAGGGGCGCCCTCCGCCGCCGCCGTCTAGGGCCACACCACCCTGAACGCCCCCGATCTCGTCTGGTCTCGGAAGCTAAGCGGGGTCGGGCCTGGTTAGTACTTGGATGGGAGACCGCCTGGGAATACCGGGTGCCACAGGCTGCTGCTTTTTTTTTTTTTTTTTTTTTTTTTGCCTCTTGTTCTGTCCCCTTTCTGGGAGCGCGGCGGCGGCCCGGGGTGGGGGTCACCCCCACCCTCAGCGCCCGCCCGCGGTGCCTGGCGCCCCAGCCCGCACCGTGGGGCCTCCTCTTGTCCCAAGCCGCGACACCGCCGCCACGCGGCAGCATGCGTGGCATCTGGACTGTCAGGTCTCAGACCAAAGGTCTGCTCTGTGGGAACCGACACGCTGGAGGAAACCTTGAGAGTCTGAGAGGGGAGGGAGTTCCAGAAGAAGGCCAGGAGGATGTCATTTTGAGGGAGTATGTGACCAGAACTCGTCCCGTTGCTTTTGGGGTTCTATGGGCTACACGCAGGAATCTTTGGTGGTGGCACCTGATGTTGGGGGATCCGGAGTCACACCCAGACCTGCTCCACAGGCCTCCTTTTACTTTTCTCTTCGGATTCATGATTTTTAAAAAGTGTCTCTTACCTCTATGATTGCATTTTCTTTTCTCTCTCTTTTCAAGCAGATGATGGGAGTACAAGTATTCAGGTGACATGTGTTGCCCGTGCCCCCCTCCCCCCTGTGTTCTTTTTTTTTTTTTTTTTTTTTTTTTTTGAGACAGAGTCTCGTTTTGCTGCCCAGGCTAGAGTGAGTGCCATGGCGTCAGCCTAGCTCACGGCAACCTCAATCTCCGGGCTCAAGCAATCCTGCTGCCTCAGCCTCCCGAGTAGTTGGGACTACAGGCATGCACCACCACGCCCGGCTGTGTTTTTCTATATATATTAGTTGGCCAATTAATTTCTTTCTATTTTTAGTAGAGACGGGGGTCTCGCTCTTGCTCAGGCTGGTTTCGAACTCCTGACCTGGAGCAATCCGCCCGCCTCGGCCTCCCAGAGAGCTAGGATTACAGGCGTGAGCCACCGCGCCCGGCCCCCCCTGTGTTCTTATTCATATACCTCTCATGTTGTTGCAGCGTATTGTGGGGGTACCAATGTTAAGGTCGGGTGCCTTGCCCTCTCCAAGCCTCCCCCCTCGGGTCAGAGCTTCAAGTGCGCCCATCCCCCAGTCGGTGCGCACCCACCCCATGCCTAATGGATGTGTATGCCCCTCCCCTCCCCCCACCCGCCCGACACCCACCCGATGAAGGTGATTCCTCTCTGTCCACTTAGGCGTCCATCCGTTCGTACCAATTTGCTGGTGAGCGCGCTCACGTGGTGCTCGTGTGTCCATTCTTGGGATACCTGGCTTACTGGAACGGGTTCCAGCTCTGGCCAGGAGAACACGAGAGGCGCCCTCTCACCGCTGCTCCTCACAGCCGAATGGCACTCCGTGGTGTCCACGCGCCACATTTTATTAATGCACTCCTGGATGGATGGGCACTCGGGTCGCTTCCACGTCTTTGCGATTGTGAATTGTGCCCTAACTGTCACCCTAACCCTTACCCAGCCCGTCTCCTCTGCCCCTGCCTGACGCGCTCCTCCCCGGCCAGGCCCGTCACTGTCCTGGGCCCCCGCCTGACCGGCTCCTCCCCGCCCGGCCTGTCACCGTCCTCTGCCCCTGCCTGACATGCTCCTTCCCGCCCGGCCTCTCACCGTCCTCGGCCCCTGCCTGACCGGCTCCTCCGTCGCCTGGGCCTTCCAAGGGCTTGGTGTGGACGCTGCTTCCAGGAAGCCCTCCAGAAACCCGGCAGCAGGGTGGCCGCAGCAGTCTCCAGCAGCCGTCCCTAAGTCGCGTGAGTGCGGGGGACGTGCCCCCGCTGTGCCGCGGGGGCCCAGCCTGGTGTCTTCCCTGAGGCCCTGCGGCTGCCGGCTGGGCTGCCGCTCCCCGCAAGGGGAGAGCCGCGGAGGTGGGGACCGCCTCCTGATGGGGACGTACACGCAGCTCTCCAAGTCGGATTCCGGGGCTCTCTGTCCTGCCCGAAGGCCCAGCTGGCCTGCGGGTCCTTAGAGTGGCAAAAACCTCCGAAAACTGAGACTGAGGGTCCGGTGGGTGTCTGCACTTTTGTGCTGGGCACCCCAGGGAGGCCCGGGGGCTGGCTGGACAACGTGGTCTGCTGGGCTGGGGGGTTGGAGGAGCAACTGATGCCCTTTGCACTTTGGGTAGCAAGAGTCTGAGGTGTCTCTGAGCCCTGTGCCCTGTGGGGGGGGGGCGGGGGGGAGGAGGAGGAGGAGGAGGAGGAGGAGGTGGGAAGGGCCGGGGCCTGCAGTCCTGTTCCCGGGGTGGCACGGCAAGTGGCTTCTTCCACAGGCTGCTTGGCCTGGGCTCCCTGCACCTGGGCCTTTGGAGGACCGGCCCTGTGCTTGCCAACACTTCCTGCAGGGACCCAGAGCTGGGAGGTGGCATCTCTCAGCCCTGGGTCGGGCAGAGCCCCAGCGGGCCATGCCCACAATCTCTCTCAGCACCGGTCCCCCAGAAGGCTCCTTTGGGACCAGGATTCTCTTGCGGTGACTCTTTAAGGTCTGGCCCCTGGATGGAGGGGCACCAGGAGTAGAGGAGCAGGAAGGGGAAGGGGGTGGCCATGCGAGGGGACACTTTGAGGCCAAGTCCCAGCTTCAGCCTGATCCTCCTGGGAACCCCGCTCTGAGACAAGGAGCCGGGCTTCCCATTCCCACAGCAGCCAGTCGTGGGCTGAGGACACCTGGGGCGTTGGGAACTCCCTGGCTTCTCCTTGGTTTAACATCTGGAGCTGCTTGTGAATCGCGCCGCCACACACACCCGAGCGCAGGTGTCTTCCGCACAGACTGCGGGCCTCGCTCTTCTGAATGCCGCTAGCTCGCCACCCACCCACGGGTGAACCCGGTCAGGGTGCTTTCTCTAAGGGGCAGACTCTTTTCCGGGCGGGCTACCGGTGTCTCTGTTTGCTCGTTTCTTTCTTCCATTTCGGGAAAGTCTTCCTTGCTGGGTGTGGAAATCTCCTATGCCTTCCCTCGCCTATTCTGTCAGCTTTAAAATTCTCTTTCAGTTGCCACCCTCACAGATGGATTAGGAAACTCTTTCCGGTGCACTCATTAGTGAAATGACCTCCAGGAAGCTGGAATCCAATATCTAATGGCCGATTTTTAGCGAGTCCACACGCCAGGGTGGTCGGGGTCCAATGCAGCCCCGGCCAGGCCCAGGCCCCTTGGACTGGGCCACAGGAGGACACGGAGGAGGGTCCCGGCCCCCACGAAGCGGTGCCGGCAGTTCTCCACGGGCTTGGGCGTTTTCCAGAGGTAGGAGATGGAGGGGACTGATTTCTTCAGCGCCCCCCAAACCAGGCCACCCCACCCCACCCATGGGACACATCCCCAGAGAGAGACGCCCCATACACTGGCTGTGCCCCAGCCCTGGCCCGGGGGAATAGGCGGCAGCCCACCCACAGGGCGAGGGGGGGGGCGCAGCTGAAAGGGGTTGTGGGGGAGGGCGGCCCCTGGCTGGGGTCAAAGGGCGAGCGTCCCGCGCGTGCGCAGTCAGCGGCAGGCAGCGACGCGCTGGGGGTGGGCAGCGGGTAGGTGAAGGAGGCCGGGCGAGGAGACGAGGGGGGCTGGGAGGGCTCCACCTTGGCGAGTCCAGCCGTGGAGGCGCATCTTGTGTGAGTGTGAGTGAGTGTGAGTGTGTGTGTGTGTGTATAGAGAGACAGCCCCCCGCCCCGCCCCGCCCCGCCCCGCCCCGCCCCGCCCATCACCCCCGTCCCTGGGAGCCCGCGGGACCCGGCCGGCGAACTCAACCGGCCCGGCCCGGCGCGGGGCCTGGGGCGGGAGGCGGCGGCGGGGAAGCCCAGAGAGGCTCGGCTTCTTGAGCGGGGCAGGGGCGCCCTCCGCCGCCGCCGTCTAGGGCCACACCACCCTGAACGCCCCCGATCTCGTCTGGTCTCGGAAGCTAAGCGGGGTCGGGCCTGGTTAGTACTTGGATGGGAGACCGCCTGGGAGTACCGGGTGCCACAGGCTGCTGCTTTTTTTTTTTTTTTTTTTTTTTTTGCCTCTTGTTCTGTCCCCTTTCTGGGAGCGCGGCGGCGGCCCGGGGTGGGGGTCACCCCCACCCTCAGCGCCCGCCCGCGGTGCCTGGCGCCCCAGCCCGCACCGTGGGGCCTCCTCTTGTCCCAAGCCGCGACACCGCCGCCACGCGGCAGCATGCGTGGCATCTGGACTGTCAGGTCTCAGACCAAAGGTCTGCTCTGTGGGAACCGACACGCTGGAGGAAACCTTGAGAGTCTGAGAGGGGAGGGAGTTCCAGAAGAAGGCCAGGATGTCATTTTGAGGGAGTATGTGACCAGAACTCGTCCCGTTGCTTTTGGGGTTCTATGGGCTACACGCAGGAATCTTTGGTGGTGGCACCTGATGTTGGGGGATCCGGAGTCACACCCAGACCTGCTCCACAGGCCTCCTTTTACTTTTCTCTTCGGATTCATGATTTTTAAAAAGTGTCTCTTACCTCTATGATTGCATTTTCTTTTCTCTCTCTTTTCAAGCAGATGATGGGAGTACAAGTATTCAGGTGACATGTGTTGCCCGTGCCCCCCTCCCCCCTGTGTTCTTTTTTTTTTTTTTTTTTTTTTTTTTTTGAGACAGAGTCTCGTTTTGCTGCCCAGGCTAGAGTGAGTGCCATGGCGTCAGCCTAGCTCACGGCAACCTCAATCTCCGGGCTCAAGCAATCCTGCTGCCTCAGCCTCCCGAGTAGTTGGGACTACAGGCATGCACCACCACGCCCGGCTGTGTTTTTCTATATATATTAGTTGGCCAATTAATTTCTTTCTATTTTTAGTAGAGACGGGGGTCTCGCTCTTGCTCAGGCTGGTTTCGAACTCCTGACCTGGAGCAATCCGCCCGCCTCGGCCTCCCAGAGAGCTAGGATTACAGGCGTGAGCCACCGCGCCCGGCCCCCCCTGTGTTCTTATTCATATACCTCTCATGTTGTTGCAGCGTATTGTGGGGGTACCAATGTTAAGGTCGGGTGCCTTGCCCTCTCCAAGCCTCCCCCCTCGGGTCAGAGCTTCAAGTGCGCCCATCCCCCAGTCGGTGCGCACCCACCCCATGCCTAATGGATGTGTATGCCCCTCCCCTCCCCCCACCCGCCCGACACCCACCCGATGAAGGTGATTCCTCTCTGTCCACTTAGGCGTCCATCCGTTCGTACCAATTTGCTGGTGAGCGCGCTCACGTGGTGCTCGTGTGTCCATTCTTGGGATACCTGGCTTACTGGAACGGGTTCCAGCTCTGGCCAGGAGAACACGAGAGGCGCCCTCTCACCGCTGCTCCTCACAGCCGAATGGCACTCCGTGGTGTCCACGCGCCACATTTTATTAATGCACTCCTGGATGGATGGGCACTCGGGTCGCTTCCACGTCTTTGCGATTGTGAATTGTGCCCTAACTGTCACCCTAACCCTTACCCAGCCCGTCTCCTCTGCCCCTGCCTGACGCGCTCCTCCCCGGCCAGGCCCGTCACTGTCCTGGGCCCCCGCCTGACCGGCTCCTCCCCGCCCGGCCTGTCACCGTCCTCTGCCCCTGCCTGACATGCTCCTTCCCGCCCGGCCTCTCACCGTCCTCGGCCCCTGCCTGACCGGCTCCTCCGTCGCCTGGGCCTTCCAAGGGCTTGGTGTGGACGCTGCTTCCAGGAAGCCCTCCAGAAACCCGGCAGCAGGGTGGCCGCAGCAGTCTCCAGCAGCCGTCCCTAAGTCGCGTGAGTGGGGACGTGCCCCCGCTGTGCCGCGGGGGCCCAGCCTGGTGTCTTCCCTGAGGCCCTGCGGCTGCCGGCTGGGCTGCCGCTCCCCGCAAGGGGAGAGCCGCGGAGGTGGGGACCGCCTCCTGATGGGGACGTACACGCAGCTCTCCAAGTCGGATTCCGGGGCTCTCTGTCCTGCCCGAAGGCCCAGCCGGCCTGCGGGTCCTTAGAGTGGCAAAAACCTCCGAAAACTGAGACTGAGGGTCCGGTGGGTGTCTGCACTTTTGTGCTGGGCACCCCAGGGAGGCCCGGGGGCTGGCTGGACAACGTGGTCTGCTGGGCTGGGGGGTTGGAGGAGCAACTGATGCCCTTTGCACTTTGGGTAGCAAGAGTCTGAGGTGTCTCTGAGCCCTGTGCCCTGTGGGGGGGGGGCGGGGGGGAGGAGGAGGAGGAGGAGGAGGAGGAGGTGGGAAGGGCCGGGGCCTGCAGTCCTGTTCCCGGGGTGGCACGGCAAGTGGCTTCTTCCACAGGCTGCTTGGCCTGGGCTCCCTGCACCTGGGCCTTTGGAGGACCGGCCCTGTGCTTGCCAACACTTCCTGCAGGGACCCAGAGCTGGGAGGTGGCATCTCTCAGCCCTGGGTCGGGCAGAGCCCCAGCGGGCCATGCCCACAACCTCTCTCAGCACCGGTCCCCCAGAAGGCTCCTTTGGGACCAGGATTCTCTTGCGGTGACTCTTTAAGGTCTGGCCCCTGGATGGAGGGGCACCAGGAGTAGAGGAGCAGGAAGGGGAAGGGGGTGGCCATGCGAGGGGACACTTTGAGGCCAAGTCCCAGCTTCAGCCTGATCCTCCTGGGAACCCCGCTCTGAGACAAGGAGCCGGGCTTCCCATTCCCACAGCAGCCAGTCGTGGGCTGAGGACACCTGGGGCGTTGGGAACTCCCTGGCTTCTCCTTGGTTTAACATCTGGAGCTGCTTGTGAATCGCGCCGCCACACACACCCGAGCGCAGGTGTCTTCCGCACAGACTGCAGGCCTCGCTCTTCTGAATGCCGCTAGCTCGCCACCCACCCACGGGTGAACCCGGTCAGGGTGCTTTCTCTAAGGGGCAGACTCTTTTCCGGGCGGGCTACCGGTGTCTCTGTTTGCTCGTTTCTTTCTTCCATTTCGGGAAAGTCTTCCTTGCTGGGTGTGGAAATCTCCTATGCCTTCCCTCGCCTATTCTGTCAGCTTTAAAATTCTCTTTCAGTTGCCACCCTCACAGATGGATTAGGAAACTCTTTCCGGTGCACTCATTAGTGAAATGACCTCCAGGAAGCTGGAATCCAATATCTAATGGCCGATTTTTAGCGAGTCCACACGCCAGGGTGGTCGGGGTCCAATGCAGCCCCGGCCAGGCCCAGGCCCCTTGGACTGGGCCACAGGAGGACACGGAGGAGGGTCCCGGCCCCCACGAAGCGGTGCCGGCAGTTCTCCACGGGCTTGGGCGTTTTCCAGAGGTAGGAGATGGAGGGGACTGATTTCTTCAGCGCCCCCCAAACCAGGCCACCCCACCCCACCCATGGGACACATCCCCAGAGAGAGACGCCCCATACACTGGCTGTGCCCCAGCCCTGGCCCGGGGGAATAGGCGGCAGCCCACCCACAGGGCGAGGGGGGGGCGCAGCTGAAAGGGGTTGTGGGGGAGGGCGGCCCCTGGCTGGGGTCAAAGGGCGAGCGTCCCGCGCGTGCGCAGTCAGCGGCAGGCAGCGACGCGCTGGGGGTGGGCAGCGGGTAGGTGAAGGAGGCCGGGCGAGGAGACGAGGGGGGCTGGGAGGGCTCCACCTTGGCGAGTCCAGCCGTGGAGGCGCATCTTGTGTGAGTGTGAGTGAGTGTGAGTGTGTGTGTGTGTGTATAGAGAGACAGCCCCCCGCCCCGCCCCGCCCCGCCCATCACCCCCGTCCCTGGGAGCCCGCGGGACCTGGCCGGCGAACTCAACCGGCCCGGCCCGGCGCGGGGCCTGGGGCGGGAGGCGGCGGCGGGGAAGCCCAGAGAGGCTCGGCTTCTTGAGCGGGGCAGGGGCGCCCTCCGCCGCCGCCGTCTAGGGCCACACCACCCTGAACGCCCCCGATCTCGTCTGGTCTCGGAAGCTAAGCGGGGTCGGGCCTGGTTAGTACTTGGATGGGAGACCGCCTGGGAATACCGGGTGCCACAGGCTGCTGCTTTTTTTTTTTTTTTTTTTTTTTGCCTCTTGTTCTGTCCCCTTTCTGGGAGCGCGGCGGCGGCCCGGGGTGGGGGTCACCCCCACCCTCAGCGCCCGCCCGCGGTGCCTGGCGCCCCAGCCCGCACCGTGGGGCCTCCTCTTGTCCCAAGCCGCGACACCGCCGCCACGCGGCAGCATGCGTGGCATCTGGACTGTCAGGTCTCAGACCAAAGGTCTGCTCTGTGGGAACCGACACGCTGGAGGAAACCTTGAGAGTCTGAGAGGGGAGGGAGTTCCAGAAGAAGGCCAGGATGTCATTTTGAGGGAGTATGTGACCAGAACTCGTCCCGTTGCTTTTGGGGTTCTATGGGCTACACGCAGGAATCTTTGGTGGTGGCACCTGATGTTGGGGGATCCGGAGTCACACCCAGACCTGCTCCACAGGCCTCCTTTTACTTTTCTCTTCGGATTCATGATTTTTAAAAAGTGTCTCTTACCTCTATGATTGCATTTTCTTTTCTCTCTCTTTTCAAGCAGATGATGGGAGTACAAGTATTCAGGTGACATGTGTTGCCCGTGCCCCCCTCCCCCCTGTGTTCTTTTTTTTTTTTTTTTTTTTTTTTTGAGACAGAGTCTCGTTTTGCTGCCCAGGCTAGAGTGAGTGCCATGGCGTCAGCCTAGCTCACGGCAACCTCAATCTCCGGGCTCAAGCAATCCTGCTGCCTCAGCCTCCCGAGTAGTTGGGACTACAGGCATGCACCACCACGCCCGGCTGTGTTTTTCTATATATATTAGTTGGCCAATTAATTTCTTTCTATTTTTAGTAGAGACGGGGGTCTCGCTCTTGCTCAGGCTGGTTTCGAACTCCTGACCTGGAGCAATCCGCCCGCCTCGGCCTCCCAGAGAGCTAGGATTACAGGCGTGAGCCACCGCGCCCGGCCCCCCCTGTGTTCTTATTCATATACCTCTCATGTTGTTGCAGCGTATTGTGGGGGTACCAATGTTAAGGTCGGGTGCCTTGCCCTCTCCAAGCCTCCCCCCTCGGGTCAGAGCTTCAAGTGCGCCCATCCCCCAGTCGGTGCGCACCCACCCCATGCCTAATGGATGTGTATGCCCCTCCCCTCCCCCCACCCGCCCGACACCCACCCGATGAAGGTGATTCCTCTCTGTCCACTTAGGCGTCCATCCGTTCGTACCAATTTGCTGGTGAGCGCGCTCACGTGGTGCTCGTGTGTCCATTCTTGGGATACCTGGCTTACTGGAACGGGTTCCAGCTCTGGCCAGGAGAACACGAGAGGCGCCCTCTCACCGCTGCTCCTCACAGCCGAATGGCACTCCGTGGTGTCCACGCGCCACATTTTATTAATGCACTCCTGGATGGATGGGCACTCGGGTCGCTTCCACGTCTTTGCGATTGTGAATTGTGCCCTAACTGTCACCCTAACCCTTACCCAGCCCGTCTCCTCTGCCCCTGCCTGACGCGCTCCTCCCCGGCCAGGCCCGTCACTGTCCTGGGCCCCCGCCTGACCGGCTCCTCCCCGCCCGGCCTGTCACCGTCCTCTGCCCCTGCCTGACATGCTCCTTCCCGCCCGGCCTCTCACCGTCCTCGGCCCCTGCCTGACCGGCTCCTCCGTCGCCTGGGCCTTCCAAGGGCTTGGTGTGGACGCTGCTTCCAGGAAGCCCTCCAGAAACCCGGCAGCAGGGTGGCCGCAGCAGTCTCCAGCAGCCGTCCCTAAGTCGCGTGAGTGCGGGGGACGTGCCCCCGCTGTGCCGCGGGGGGGTGTCTTCCCTGAGGCCCTGCGGCTGCCGGCTGGGCTGCCGCTCCCCGCAAGGGGAGAGCCACGGAGGTGGGGACCGCCTCCTGATGGGGACGTACACGCAGCTCTCCAAGTCGGATTCCGGGGCTCTCTGTCCTGCCCGAAGGCCCAGCCGGCCTGCGGGTCCTTAGAGTGGCAAAAACCTCCGAAAACTGAGACTGAGGGTCCGGTGGGTGTCTGCACTTTTGTGCTGGGCACCCCAGGGAGGCCCGGGGGCTGGCTTGACAACGTGGTCTGCTGGGCGGGGGGGTTGGAGGAGCAACTGATGCCCTTTGCACTTTGGGTAGCAAGAGTCTGAGGTGTCTCTGAGCCCTGTGCCCTGTGGGGGGGGGCGGGGGGGAGGAGGAGGAGGAGGAGGAGGAGGTGGGAAGGGCCGGGGCCTGCAGTCCTGTTCCCGGGGTGGCACGGCAAGTGGCTTCTTCCACAGGCTGCTTGGCCTGGGCTCCCTGCACCTGGGCCTTTGGAGGACCGGCCCTGTGCTTGCCAACACTTCCTGCAGGGACCCAGAGCTGGGAGGTGGCATCTCTCAGCCCTGGGTCGGGCAGAGCCCCAGCGGGCCATGCCCACAACCTCTCTCAGCACCGGTCCCCCAGAAGGCTCCTTTGGGACCAGGATTCTCTTGCGGTGACTCTTTAAGGTCTGGCCCCTGGATGGAGGGGCACCAGGAGTAGAGGAGCAGGAAGGGGAAGGGGGTGGCCATGCGAGGGGACACTTTGAGGCCAAGTCCCAGCTTCAGCCTGATCCTCCTGGGAACCCCGCTCTGAGACAAGGAGCCGGGCTTCCCATTCCCACAGCAGCCAGTCGTGGGCTGAGGACACCTGGGGCGTTGGGAACTCCCTGGCTTCTCCTTGGTTTAACATCTGGAGCTGCTTGTGAATCGCGCCGCCACACACACCCGAGCGCAGGTGTCTTCCGCACAGACTGCGGGCCTCGCTCTTCTGAATGCCGCTAGCTCGCCACCCACCCACGGGTGAACCCGGTCAGGGTGCTTTCTCTAAGGGGCAGACTCTTTTCCGGGCGGGCTACCGGTGTCTCTGTTTGCTCGTTTCTTTCTTCCATTTCGGGAAAGTCTTCCTTGCTGGGTGTGGAAATCTCCTATGCCTTCCCTCGCCTATTCTGTCAGCTTTAAAATTCTCTTTCAGTTGCCACCCTCACAGATGGATTAGGAAACTCTTTCCGGTGCACTCATTAGTGAAATGACCTCCAGGAAGCTGGAATCCAATATCTAATGGCCGATTTTTAGCGAGTCCACACGCCAGGGTGGTCGGGGTCCAATGCAGCCCCGGCCAGGCCCAGGCCCCTTGGACTGGGCCACAGGAGGACACGGAGGAGGGTCCCGGCCCCCACGAAGCGGTGCCGGCAGTTCTCCACGGGCTTGGGCGTTTTCCAGAGGTAGGAGATGGAGGGGACTGATTTCTTCAGCGCCCCCCAAACCAGGCCACCCCACCCCACCCATGGGACACATCCCCAGAGAGAGACGCCCCATACACTGGCTGTGCCCCAGCCCTGGCCCGGGGGAATAGGCGGCAGCCCACCCACAGGGCGAGGGGGGGGGCGCAGCTGAAAGGGGTTGTGGGGGAGGGCGGCCCCTGGCTGGGGTCAAAGGGCGAGCGTCCCGCGCGTGCGCAGTCAGCGGCAGGCAGCGACGCGCTGGGGGTGGGCAGCGGGTAGGTGAAGGAGGCCGGGCGAGGAGACGAGGGGGGCTGGGAGGGCTCCACCTTGGCGAGTCCAGCCGTGGAGGCGCATCTTGTGTGAGTGTGAGTGAGTGTGAGTGTGTGTGTGTGTGTGTATAGAGAGACAGCCCCCCGCCCCGCCCCGCCCCGCCCCGCCCCGCCCCGCCCCGCCCATCACCCCCGTCCCTGGGAGCCCGCGGGACCCGGCCGGCGAACTCAACCGGCCCGGCCCGGCGCGGGGCCTGGGGCGGGAGGCGGCGGCGGGGAAGCCCAGAGAGGCTCGGCTTCTTGAGCGGGGCAGGGGCGCCCTCCGCCGCCGCCGTCTAGGGCCACACCACCCTGAACGCCCCCGATCTCGTCTGGTCTCGGAAGCTAAGCGGGGTCGGGCCTGGTTAGTACTTGGATGGGAGACCGCCTGGGAATACCGGGTGCCACAGGCTGCTGCTTTTTTTTTTTTTTTTTTTTTTTTTTGCCTCTTGTTCTGTCCCCTTTCTGGGAGCGCGGCGGCGGCCCGGGGTGGGGGTCACCCCCACCCTCAGCGCCCGCCCGCGGTGCCTGGCGCCCCAGCCCGCACCGTGGGGCCTCCTCTTGTCCCAAGCCGCGACACCGCCGCCACGCGGCAGCATGCGTGGCATCTGGACTGTCAGGTCTCAGACCAAAGGTCTGCTCTGTGGGAACCGACACGCTGGAGGAAACCTTGAGAGTCTGAGAGGGGAGGGAGTTCCAGAAGAAGGCCAGGATGTCATTTTGAGGGAGTATGTGACCAGAACTCGTCCCGTTGCTTTTGGGGTTCTATGGGCTACACGCAGGAATCTTTGGTGGTGGCACCTGATGTTGGGGGATCCGGAGTCACACCCAGACCTGCTCCACAGGCCTCCTTTTACTTTTCTCTTCGGATTCATGATTTTTAAAAAGTGTCTCTTACCTCTATGATTGCATTTTCTTTTCTCTCTCTTTTCAAGCAGATGATGGGAGTACAAGTATTCAGGTGACATGTGTTGCCCGTGCCCCCCTCCCCCCTGTGTTCTTTTTTTTTTTTTTTTTTTTTTTTTTGAGACAGAGTCTCGTTTTGCTGCCCAGGCTAGAGTGAGTGCCATGGCGTCAGCCTAGCTCACGGCAACCTCAATCTCCGGGCTCAAGCAATCCTGCTGCCTCAGCCTCCCGAGTAGTTGGGACTACAGGCATGCACCACCACGCCCGGCTGTGTTTTTCTATATATATTAGTTGGCCAATTAATTTCTTTCTATTTTTAGTAGAGACGGGGGTCTCGCTCTTGCTCAGGCTGGTTTCGAACTCCTGACCTGGAGCAATCCGCCCGCCTCGGCCTCCCAGAGAGCTAGGATTACAGGCGTGAGCCACCGCGCCCGGCCCCCCCTGTGTTCTTATTCATATACCTCTCATGTTGTTGCAGCGTATTGTGGGGGTACCAATGTTAAGGTCGGGTGCCTTGCCCTCTCCAAGCCTCCCCCCTCGGGTCAGAGCTTCAAGTGCGCCCATCCCCCAGTCGGTGCGCACCCACCCCATGCCTAATGGATGTGTATGCCCCTCCCCTCCCCCCACCCGCCCGACACCCACCCGATGAAGGTGATTCCTCTCTGTCCACTTAGGCGTCCATCCGTTCGTACCAATTTGCTGGTGAGCGCGCTCACGTGGTGCTCGTGTGTCCATTCTTGGGATACCTGGCTTACTGGAACGGGTTCCAGCTCTGGCCAGGAGAACACGAGAGGCGCCCTCTCACCGCTGCTCCTCACAGCCGAATGGCACTCCGTGGTGTCCACGCGCCACATTTTATTAATGCACTCCTGGATGGATGGGCACTCGGGTCGCTTCCACGTCTTTGCGATTGTGAATTGTGCCCTAACTGTCAC
Organism: Microcebus murinus; assembly: GCF_040939455.1. Classification (NCBI taxonomy): domain Eukaryota; kingdom Metazoa; phylum Chordata; class Mammalia; order Primates; family Cheirogaleidae; genus Microcebus; species Microcebus murinus. The sequence continues at coordinate 104,537 of NW_027438966.1, read as the reverse complement.
CCTAACCCTTACCCAGCCCGTCTCCTCTGCCCCTGCCTGACGCGCTCCTCCCCGGCCAGGCCCTCACTGTCCTGGGCCCCCGCCTGACCGGCTCCTCCCCGCCCGGCCTGTCACCGTCCTCTGCCCCTGCCTGACATGCTCCTTCCCGCCCGGCCTCTCACCGTCCTCGGCCCCTGCCTGACCGGCTCCTCCGTCGCCTGGGCCTTCCAAGGGCTTGGTGTGGACGCTGCTTCCAGGAAGCCCTCCAGAAACCCGGCAGCAGGGTGGCCGCAGCAGTCTCCAGCAGCCGTCCCTAAGTCGCGTGAGTGCGGGGGACGTGCCCCCGCTGTGCCGCGGGGGCCCAGCCTGGTGTCTTCCCTGAGGCCCTGCGGCTGCCGGCTGGGCTGCCGCTCCCCGCAAGGGGAGAGCCACGGAGGTGGGGACCGCCTCCTGATGGGGACGTACACGCAGCTCTCCAAGTCGGATTCCGGGGCTCTCTGTCCTGCCCGAAGGCCCAGCCGGCCTGCGGGTCCTTAGAGTGGCAAAAACCTCCGAAAACTGAGACTGAGGGTCCGGTGGGTGTCTGCACTTTTGTGCTGGGCACCCCAGGGAGGCCCGGGGGCTGGCTTGACAACGTGGTCTGCTGGGCGGGGGGGTTGGAGGAGCAACTGATGCCCTTTGCACTTTGGGTAGCAAGAGTCTGAGGTGTCTCTGAGCCCTGTGCCCTGTGGGGGGGGGCGGGGGGGAGGAGGAGGAGGAGGAGGAGGAGGTGGGAAGGGCCGGGGCCTGCAGTCCTGTTCCCGGGGTGGCACGGCAAGTGGCTTCTTCCACAGGCTGCTTGGCCTGGGCTCCCTGCACCTGGGCCTTTGGAGGACCGGCCCTGTGCTTGCCAACACTTCCTGCAGGGACCCAGAGCTGGGAGGTGGCATCTCTCAGCCCTGGGTCGGGCAGAGCCCCAGCGGGCCATGCCCACAACCTCTCTCAGCACCGGTCCCCCAGAAGGCTCCTTTGGGACCAGGATTCTCTTGCGGTGACTCTTTAAGGTCTGGCCCCTGGATGGAGGGGCACCAGGAGTAGAGGAGCAGGAAGGGGAAGGGGGTGGCCATGCGAGGGGACACTTTGAGGCCAAGTCCCAGCTTCAGCCTGATCCTCCTGGGAACCCCGCTCTGAGACAAGGAGCCGGGCTTCCCATTCCCACAGCAGCCAGTCGTGGGCTGAGGACACCTGGGGCGTTGGGAACTCCCTGGCTTCTCCTTGGTTTAACATCTGGAGCTGCTTGTGAATCGCGCCGCCACACACACCCGAGCGCAGGTGTCTTCCGCACAGACTGCGGGCCTCGCTCTTCTGAATGCCGCTAGCTCGCCACCCACCCACGGGTGAACCCGGTCAGGGTGCTTTCTCTAAGGGGCAGACTCTTTTCCGGGCGGGCTACCGGTGTCTCTGTTTGCTCGTTTCTTTCTTCCATTTCGGGAAAGTCTTCCTTGCTGGGTGTGGAAATCTCCTATGCCTTCCCTCGCCTATTCTGTCAGCTTTAAAATTCTCTTTCAGTTGCCACCCTCACAGATGGATTAGGAAACTCTTTCCGGTGCACTCATTAGTGAAATGACCTCCAGGAAGCTGGAATCCAATATCTAATGGCCGATTTTTAGCGAGTCCACACGCCAGGGTGGTCGGGGTCCAATGCAGCCCCGGCCAGGCCCAGGCCCCTTGGACTGGGCCACAGGAGGACACGGAGGAGGGTCCCGGCCCCCACGAAGCGGTGCCGGCAGTTCTCCACGGGCTTGGGCGTTTTCCAGAGGTAGGAGATGGAGGGGACTGATTTCTTCAGCGCCCCCCAAACCAGGCCACCCCACCCCACCCATGGGACACATCCCCAGAGAGAGACGCCCCATACACTGGCTGTGCCCCAGCCCTGGCCCGGGGGAATAGGCGGCAGCCCACCCACAGGGCGAGGGGGGGGGCGCAGCTGAAAGGGGTTGTGGGGGAGGGCGGCCCCTGGCTGGGGTCAAAGGGCGAGCGTCCCGCGCGTGCGCAGTCAGCGGCAGGCAGCGACGCGCTGGGGGTGGGCAGCGGGTAGGTGAAGGAGGCCGGGCGAGGAGACGAGGGGGGCTGGGAGGGCTCCACCTTGGCGAGTCCAGCCGTGGAGGCGCATCTTGTGTGAGTGTGAGTGAGTGTGAGTGTGTGTGTGTGTGTATAGAGAGACAGCCCCCCGCCCCGCCCCGCCCCGCCCATCACCCCCGTCCCTGGGAGCCCGCGGGACCCGGCCGGCGAACTCAACCGGCCCGGCCCGGCGCGGGGCCTGGGGCGGGAGGCGGCGGCGGGGAAGCCCAGAGAGGCTCGGCTTCTTGAGCGGGGCAGGGGCGCCCTCCGCCGCCGCCGTCTAGGGCCACACCACCCTGAACGCCCCCGATCTCGTCTGGTCTCGGAAGCTAAGCGGGGTCGGGCCTGGTTAGTACTTGGATGGGAGACCGCCTGGGAATACCGGGTGCCACAGGCTGCTGCTTTTTTTTTTTTTTTTTTTTTTTTGCCTCTTGTTCTGTCCCCTTTCTGGGAGCGCGGCGGCGGCCCGGGGTGGGGGTCACCCCCACCCTCAGCGCCCGCCCGCGGTGCCTGGCGCCCCAGCCCGCACCGTGGGGCCTCCTCTTGTCCCAAGCCGCGACACCGCCGCCACGCGGCAGCATGCGTGGCATCTGGACTGTCAGGTCTCAGACCAAAGGTCTGCTCTGTGGGAACCGACACGCTGGAGGAAACCTTGAGAGTCTGAGAGGGGAGGGAGTTCCAGAAGAAGGCCAGGATGTCATTTTGAGGGAGTATGTGACCAGAACTCGTCCCGTTGCTTTTGGGGTTCTATGGGCTACACGCAGGAATCTTTGGTGGTGGCACCTGATGTTGGGGGATCCGGAGTCACACCCAGACCTGCTCCACAGGCCTCCTTTTACTTTTCTCTTCGGATTCATGATTTTTAAAAAGTGTCTCTTACCTCTATGATTGCATTTTCTTTTCTCTCTCTTTTCAAGCAGATGATGGGAGTACAAGTATTCAGGTGACATGTGTTGCCCGTGCCCCCCTCCCCCCTGTGTTCTTTTTTTTTTTTTTTTTTTTTTTTTTGAGACAGAGTCTCGTTTTGCTGCCCAGGCTAGAGTGAGTGCCATGGCGTCAGCCTAGCTCACGGCAACCTCAATCTCCGGGCTCAAGCAATCCTGCTGCCTCAGCCTCCCGAGTAGTTGGGACTACAGGCATGCACCACCACGCCCGGCTGTGTTTTTCTATATATATTAGTTGGCCAATTAATTTCTTTCTATTTTTAGTAGAGACGGGGGTCTCGCTCTTGCTCAGGCTGGTTTCGAACTCCTGACCTGGAGCAATCCGCCCGCCTCGGCCTCCCAGAGAGCTAGGATTACAGGCGTGAGCCACCGCGCCCGGCCCCCCCTGTGTTCTTATTCATATACCTCTCATGTTGTTGCAGCGTATTGTGGGGGTACCAATGTTAAGGTCGGGTGCCTTGCCCTCTCCAAGCCTCCCCCCTCGGGTCAGAGCTTCAAGTGCGCCCATCCCCCAGTCGGTGCGCACCCACCCCATGCCTAATGGATGTGTATGCCCCTCCCCTCCCCCCACCCGCCCGACACCCACCCGATGAAGGTGATTCCTCTCTGTCCACTTAGGCGTCCATCCGTTCGTACCAATTTGCTGGTGAGCGCGCTCACGTGGTGCTCGTGTGTCCATTCTTGGGATACCTGGCTTACTGGAACGGGTTCCAGCTCTGGCCAGGAGAACACGAGAGGCGCCCTCTCACCGCTGCTCCTCACAGCCGAATGGCACTCCGTGGTGTCCACGCGCCACATTTTATTAATGCACTCCTGGATGGATGGGCACTCGGGTCGCTTCCACGTCTTTGCGATTGTGAATTGTGCCCTAACTGTCACCCTAACCCTTACCCAGCCCGTCTCCTCTGCCCCTGCCTGACGCGCTCCTCCCCGGCCAGGCCCGTCACTGTCCTGGGCCCCCGCCTGACCGGCTCCTCCCCGCCCGGCCTGTCACCGTCCTCTGCCCCTGCCTGACATGCTCCTTCCCGCCCGGCCTCTCACCGTCCTCGGCCCCTGCCTGACCGGCTCCTCCGTCGCCTGGGCCTTCCAAGGGCTTGGTGTGGACGCTGCTTCCAGGAAGCCCTCCAGAAACCCGGCAGCAGGGTGGCCGCAGCAGTCTCCAGCAGCCGTCCCTAAGTCGCGTGAGTGCGGGGGACGTGCCCCCGCTGTGCCGCGGGGGCCCAGCCTGGTGTCTTCCCTGAGGCCCTGCGGCTGCCGGCTGGGCTGCCGCTCCCCGCAAGGGGAGAGCCGCGGAGGTGGGGACCGCCTCCTGATGGGGACGTACACGCAGCTCTCCAAGTCGGATTCCGGGGCTCTCTGTCCTGCCCGAAGGCCCAGCCGGCCTGCGGGTCCTTAGAGTGGCAAAAACCTCCGAAAACTGAGACTGAGGGTCCGGTGGGTGTCTGCACTTTTGTGCTGGGCACCCCAGGGAGGCCCGGGGGCTGGCTGGACAACGTGGTCTGCTGGGCGGGGGGGTTGGAGGAGCAACTGATGCCCTTTGCACTTTGGGTAGCAAGAGTCTGAGGTGTCTCTGAGCCCTGTGCCCTGTGGGGGGGGGCGGGGGGGAGGAGGAGGAGGAGGAGGAGGAGGAGGTGGGAAGGGCCGGGGCCTGCAGTCCTGTTCCCGGGGTGGCACGGCAAGTGGCTTCTTCCACAGGCTGCTTGGCCTGGGCTCCCTGCACCTGGGCCTTTGGAGGACCGGCCCTGTGCTTGCCAACACTTCCTGCAGGGACCCAGAGCTGGGAGGTGGCATCTCTCAGCCCTGGGTCGGGCAGAGCCCCAGCGGGCCATGCCCACAACCTCTCTCAGCACCGGTCCCCCAGAAGGCTCCTTTGGGACCAGGATTCTCTTGCGGTGACTCTTTAAGGTCTGGCCCCTGGATGGAGGGGCACCAGGAGTAGAGGAGCAGGAAGGGGAAGGGGGTGGCCATGCGAGGGGACACTTTGAGGCCAAGTCCCAGCTTCAGCCTGATCCTCCTGGGAACCCCGCTCTGAGACAAGGAGCCGGGCTTCCCATTCCCACAGCAGCCAGTCGTGGGCTGAGGACACCTGGGGCGTTGGGAACTCCCTGGCTTCTCCTTGGTTTAACATCTGGAGCTGCTTGTGAATCGCGCCGCCACACACACCCGAGCGCAGGTGTCTTCCGCACAGACTGTGGGCCTCGCTCTTCTGAATGCCGCTAGCTCGCCACCCACCCACGGGTGAACCCGGTCAGGGTGCTTTCTCTAAGGGGCAGACTCTTTTCCGGGCGGGCTACCGGTGTCTCTGTTTGCTCGTTTCTTTCTTCCATTTCGGGAAAGTCTTCCTTGCTGGGTGTGGAAATCTCCTATGCCTTCCCTCGCCTATTCTGTCAGCTTTAAAATTCTCTTTCAGTTGCCACCCTCACAGATGGATTAGGAAACTCTTTCCGGTGCACTCATTAGTGAAATGACCTCCAGGAAGCTGGAATCCAATATCTAATGGCCGATTTTTAGCGAGTCCACACGCCAGGGTGGTCGGGGTCCAATGCAGCCCCGGCCAGGCCCAGGCCCCTTGGACTGGGCCACAGGAGGACACGGAGGAGGGTCCCGGCCCCCACGAAGCGGTGCCGGCAGTTCTCCACGGGCTTGGGCGTTTTCCAGAGGTAGGAGATGGAGGGGACTGATTTCTTCAGCGCCCCCCAAACCAGGCCACCCCACCCCACCCATGGGACACATCCCCAGAGAGAGACGCCCCATACACTGGCTGTGCCCCAGCCCTGGCCCGGGGGAATAGGCGGCAGCCCACCCACAGGGCGAGGGGGGGGGCGCAGCTGAAAGGGGTTGTGGGGGAGGGCGGCCCCTGGCTGGGGTCAAAGGGCGAGCGTCCCGCGCGTGCGCAGTCAGCGGCAGGCAGCGACGCGCTGGGGGTGGGCAGCGGGTAGGTGAAGGAGGCCGGGCGAGGAGACGAGGGGGGCTGGGAGGGCTCCACCTTGGCGAGTCCAGCCGTGGAGGCGCATCTTGTGTGAGTGTGAGTGAGTGTGAGTGTGTGTGTGTGTGTATAGAGAGACAGCCCCCCGCCCCGCCCCGCCCCGCCCATCACCCCCGTCCCTGGGAGCCCGCGGGACCCGGCCGGCGAACTCAACCGGCCCGGCCCGGCGCGGGGCCTGGGGCGGGAGGCGGCGGCGGGGAAGCCCAGAGAGGCTCGGCTTCTTGAGCGGGGCAGGGGCGCCCTCCGCCGCCGCCGTCTAGGGCCACACCACCCTGAACGCCCCCGATCTCGTCTGGTCTCGGAAGCTAAGCGGGGTCGGGCCTGGTTAGTACTTGGATGGGAGACCGCCTGGGAATACCGGGTGCGATGGGAGACCGCCTGGGAATACCGGGTGCCACAGGCTGCTGCTTTTTTTTTTTTTTTTGCCTCTTGTTCTGTCCCCTTTCTGGGAGCGCGGCGGCGGCCCGGGGTGGGGGTCACCCCCACCCTCAGCGCCCGCCCGCGGTGCCTGGCGCCCCAGCCCGCACCGTGGGGCCTCCTCTTGTCCCAAGCCGCGACACCGCCGCCACGCGGCAGCATGCGTGGCATCTGGACTGTCAGGTCTCAGACCAAAGGTCTGCTCTGTGGGAACCGACACGCTGGAGGAAACCTTGAGAGTCTGAGAGGGGAGGGAGTTCCAGAAGAAGGCCAGGATGTCATTTTGAGGGAGTATGTGACCAGAACTCGTCCCGTTGCTTTTGGGGTTCTATGGGCTACACGCAGGAATCTTTGGTGGTGGCACCTGATGTTGGGGGATCCGGAGTCACACCCAGACCTGCTCCACAGGCCTCCTTTTACTTTTCTCTTCGGATTCATGATTTTTAAAAAGTGTCTCTTACCTCTATGATTGCATTTTCTTTTCTCTCTCTTTTCAAGCAGATGATGGGAGTACAAGTATTCAGGTGACATGTGTTGCCCGTGCCCCCCTCCCCCCTGTGTTCTTTTTTTTTTTTTTTTTTTTTTTTTTTGAGACAGAGTCTCGTTTTGCTGCCCAGGCTAGAGTGAGTGCCATGGCGTCAGCCTAGCTCACGGCAACCTCAATCTCCGGGCTCAAGCAATCCTGCTGCCTCAGCCTCCCGAGTAGTTGGGACTACAGGCATGCACCACCACGCCCGGCTGTGTTTTTCTATATATATTAGTTGGCCAATTAATTTCTTTCTATTTTTAGTAGAGACGGGGGTCTCGCTCTTGCTCAGGCTGGTTTCGAACTCCTGACCTGGAGCAATCCGCCCGCCTCGGCCTCCCAGAGAGCTAGGATTACAGGCGTGAGCCACCGCGCCCGGCCCCCCCTGTGTTCTTATTCATATACCTCTCATGTTGTTGCAGCGTATTGTGGGGGTACCAATGTTAAGGTCGGGTGCCTTGCCCTCTCCAAGCCTCCCCCCTCGGGTCAGAGCTTCAAGTGCGCCCATCCCCCAGTCGGTGCGCACCCACCCCATGCCTAATGGATGTGTATGCCCCTCCCCTCCCCCCACCCGCCCGACACCCACCCGATGAAGGTGATTCCTCTCTGTCCACTTAGGCGTCCATCCGTTCGTACCAATTTGCTGGTGAGCGCGCTCACGTGGTGCTCGTGTGTCCATTCTTGGGATACCTGGCTTACTGGAACGGGTTCCAGCTCTGGCCAGGAGAACACGAGAGGCGCCCTCTCACCGCTGCTCCTCACAGCCGAATGGCACTCCGTGGTGTCCACGCGCCACATTTTATTAATGCACTCCTGGATGGATGGGCACTCGGGTCGCTTCCACGTCTTTGCGATTGTGAATTGTGCCCTAACTGTCACCCTAACCCTTACCCAGCCCGTCTCCTCTGCCCCTGCCTGACGCGCTCCTCCCCGGCCAGGCCCGTCACTGTCCTGGGCCCCCGCCTGACCGGCTCCTCCCCGCCCGGCCTGTCACCGTCCTCTGCCCCTGCCTGACATGCTCCTTCCCGCCCGGCCTCTCACCGTCCTCGGCCCCTGCCTGACCGGCTCCTCCGTCGCCTGGGCCTTCCAAGGGCTTGGTGTGGACGCTGCTTCCAGGAAGCCCTCCAGAAACCCGGCAGCAGGGTGGCCGCAGCAGTCTCCAGCAGCCGTCCCTAAGTCGCGTGAGTGCGGGGGACGTGCCCCCGCTGTGCCGCGGGGGCCCAGCCTGGTGTCTTCCCTGAGGCCCTGCGGCTGCCGGCTGGGCTGCCGCTCCCCGCAAGGGGAGAGCCGCGGAGGTGGGGACCGCCTCCTGATGGGGACGTACACGCAGCTCTCCAAGTCGGATTCCGGGGCTCTCTGTCCTGCCCGAAGGCCCAGCCGGCCTGCGGGTCCTTAGAGTGGCAAAAACCTCCGAAAACTGAGACTGAGGGTCCGGTGGGTGTCTGCACTTTTGTGCTGGGCACCCCAGGGAGGCCCGGGGGCTGGCTGGACAACGTGGTCTGCTGGGCGGGGGGGTTGGAGGAGCAACTGATGCCCTTTGCACTTTGGGTAGCAAGAGTCTGAGGTGTCTCTGAGCCCTGTGCCCTGTGGGGGGGGGCGGGGGGGAGGAGGAGGAGGAGGAGGAGGAGGTGGGAAGGGCCGGGGCCTGCAGTCCTGTTCCCGGGGTGGCACGGCAAGTGGCTTCTTCCACAGGCTGCTTGGCCTGGGCTCCCTGCACCTGGGCCTTTGGAGGACCGGCCCTGTGCTTGCCAACACTTCCTGCAGGGACCCAGAGCTGGGAGGTGGCATCTCTCAGCCCTGGGTCGGGCAGAGCCCCAGCGGGCCATGCCCACAACCTCTCTCAGCACCGGTCCCCCAGAAGGCTCCTTTGGGACCAGGATTCTCTTGCGGTGACTCTTTAAGGTCTGGCCCCTGGATGGAGGGGCACCAGGAGTAGAGGAGCAGGAAGGGGAAGGGGGTGGCCATGCGAGGGGACACTTTGAGGCCAAGTCCCAGCTTCAGCCTGATCCTCCTGGGAACCCCGCTCTGAGACAAGGAGCCGGGCTTCCCATTCCCACAGCAGCCAGTCGTGGGCTGAGGACACCTGGGGCGTTGGGAACTCCCTGGCTTCTCCTTGGTTTAACATCTGGAGCTGCTTGTGAATCGCGCCGCCACACACACCCGAGCGCAGGTGTCTTCCGCACAGACTGCGGGCCTCGCTCTTCTGAATGCCGCTAGCTCGCCACCCACCCACGGGTGAACCCGGTCAGGGTGCTTTCTCTAAGGGGCAGACTCTTTTCCGGGCGGGCTACCGGTGTCTCTGTTTGCTCGTTTCTTTCTTCCATTTCGGGAAAGTCTTCCTTGCTGGGTGTGGAAATCTCCTATGCCTTCCCTCGCCTATTCTGTCAGCTTTAAAATTCTCTTTCAGTTGCCACCCTCACAGATGGATTAGGAAACTCTTTCCGGTGCACTCATTAGTGAAATGACCTCCAGGAAGCTGGAATCCAATATCTAATGGCCGATTTTTAGCGAGTCCACACGCCAGGGTGGTCGGGGTCCAATGCAGCCCCGGCCAGGCCCAGGCCCCTTGGACTGGGCCACAGGAGGACACGGAGGAGGGTCCCGGCCCCCACGAAGCGGTGCCGGCAGTTCTCCACGGGCTTGGGCGTTTTCCAGAGGTAGGAGATGGAGGGGACTGATTTCTTCAGCGCCCCCCAAACCAGGCCACCCCACCCCACCCATGGGACACATCCCCAGAGAGAGACGCCCCATACACTGGCTGTGCCCCAGCCCTGGCCCGGGGGAATAGGCGGCAGCCCACCCACAGGGCGAGGGGGGGGGCGCAGCTGAAAGGGGTTGTGGGGGAGGGCGGCCCCTGGCTGGGGTCAAAGGGCGAGCGTCCCGCGCGTGCGCAGTCAGCGGCAGGCAGCGACGCGCTGGGGGTGGGCAGCGGGTAGGTGAAGGAGGCCGGGCGAGGAGACGAGGGGGGCTGGGAGGGCTCCACCTTGGCGAGTCCAGCCGTGGAGGCGCATCTTGTGTGAGTGTGAGTGAGTGTGAGTGTGTGTGTGTGTGTATAGAGAGACAGCCCCCCGCCCCGCCCCGCCCCGCCCCGCCCCGCCCCGCCCATCACCCCCGTCCCTGGGAGCCCGCGGGACCCGGCCGGCGAACTCAACCGGCCCGGCCCGGCGCGGGGCCTGGGGCGGGAGGCGGCGGCGGGGAAGCCCAGAGAGGCTCGGCTTCTTGAGCGGGGCAGGGGCGCCCTCCGCCGCCGCCGTCTAGGGCCACACCACCCTGAACGCCCTCGATCTCGTCTGGTCTCGGAAGCTAAGCGGGGTCGGGCCTGGTTAGTACTTGGATGGGAGACCGCCTGGGAATACCGGGTGCCACAGGCTGCTGCTTTTTTTTTTTTTTTTTTTTTTTGCCTCTTGTTCTGTCCCCTTTCTGGGAGCGCGGCGGCGGCCCGGGGTGGGGGTCACCCCCACCCTCAGCGCCCGCCCGCGGTGCCTGGCGCCCCAGCCCGCACCGTGGGGCCTCCTCTTGTCCCAAGCCGCGACACCGCCGCCACGCGGCAGCATGCGTGGCATCTGGACTGTCAGGTCTCAGACCAAAGGTCTGCTCTGTGGGAACCGACACGCTGGAGGAAACCTTGAGAGTCTGAGAGGGGAGGGAGTTCCAGAAGAAGGCCAGGATGTCATTTTGAGGGAGTATGTGACCAGAACTCGTCCCGTTGCTTTTGGGGTTCTATGGGCTACACGCAGGAATCTTTGGTGGTGGCACCTGATGTTGGGGGATCCGGAGTCACACCCAGACCTGCTCCACAGGCCTCCTTTTACTTTTCTCTTCGGATTCATGATTTTTAAAAAGTGTCTCTTACCTCTATGATTGCATTTTCTTTTCTCTCTCTTTTCAAGCAGATGATGGGAGTACAAGTATTCAGGTGACATGTGTTGCCCGTGCCCCCCTCCCCCCTGTGTTCTTTTTTTTTTTTTTTTTTTTTTTTTTTGAGACAGAGTCTCGTTTTGCTGCCCAGGCTAGAGTGAGTGCCATGGCGTCAGCCTAGCTCACGGCAACCTCAATCTCCGGGCTCAAGCAATCCTGCTGCCTCAGCCTCCCGAGTAGTTGGGACTACAGGCATGCACCACCACGCCCGGCTGTGTTTTTCTATATATATTAGTTGGCCAATTAATTTCTTTCTATTTTTAGTAGAGACGGGGGTCTCGCTCTTGCTCAGGCTGGTTTCGAACTCCTGACCTGGAGCAATCCGCCCGCCTCGGCCTCCCAGAGAGCTAGGATTACAGGCGTGAGCCACCGCGCCCGGCCCCCCCTGTGTTCTTATTCATATACCTCTCATGTTGTTGCAGCGTATTGTGGGGGTACCAATGTTAAGGTCGGGTGCCTTGCCCTCTCCAAGCCTCCCCCCTCGGGTCAGAGCTTCAAGTGCGCCCATCCCCCAGTCGGTGCGCACCCACCCCATGCCTAATGGATGTGTATGCCCCTCCCCTCCCCCCACCCGCCCGACACCCACCCGATGAAGGTGATTCCTCTCTGTCCACTTAGGCGTCCATCCGTTCGTACCAATTTGCTGGTGAGCGCGCTCACGTGGTGCTCGTGTGTCCATTCTTGGGATACCTGGCTTACTGGAACGGGTTCCAGCTCTGGCCAGGAGAACACGAGAGGCGCCCTCTCACCGCTGCTCCTCACAGCCGAATGGCACTCCGTGGTGTCCACGCGCCACATTTTATTAATGCACTCCTGGATGGATGGGCACTCGGGTCGCTTCCACGTCTTTGCGATTGTGAATTGTGCCCTAACTGTCACCCTAACCCTTACCCAGCCCGTCTCCTCTGCCCCTGCCTGACGCGCTCCTCCCCGGCCAGGCCCGTCACTGTCCTGGGCCCCCGCCTGACCGGCTCCTCCCCGCCCGGCCTGTCACCGTCCTCTGCCCCTGCCTGACATGCTCCTTCCCGCCCGGCCTCTCACCGTCCTCGGCCCCTGCCTGACCGGCTCCTCCGTCGCCTGGGCCTTCCAAGGGCTTGGTGTGGACGCTGCTTCCAGGAAGCCCTCCAGAAACCCGGCAGCAGGGTGGCCGCAGCAGTCTCCAGCAGCCGTCCCTAAGTCGCGTGAGTGCGGGGGACGTGCCCCCGCTGTGCCGCGGGGGCCCAGCCTGGTGTCTTCCCTGAGGCCCTGCGGCTGCCGGCTGGGCTGCCGCTCCCCGCAAGGGGAGAGCCGCGGAGGTGGGGACCGCCTCCTGATGGGGACGTACACGCAGCTCTCCAAGTCGGATTCCGGGGCTCTCTGTCCTGCCCGAAGGCCCAGCCGGCCTGCGGGTCCTTAGAGTGGCAAAAACCTCCGAAAACTGAGACTGAGGGTCCGGTGGGTGTCTGCACTTTTGTGCTGGGCACCCCAGGGAGGCCCGGGGGCTGGCTGGACAACGTGGTCTGCTGGGCTGGGGGGTTGGAGGAGCAACTGATGCCCTTTGCACTTTGGGTAGCAAGAGTCTGAGGTGTCTCTGAGCCCTGTGCCCTGTGGGGGGGGGCGGGGGGGAGGAGGAGGAGGAGGAGGAGGAGGAGGTGGGAAGGGCCGGGGCCTGCAGTCCTGTTCCCGGGGTGGCACGGCAAGTGGCTTCTTCCACAGGCTGCTTGGCCTGGGCTCCCTGCACCTGGGCCTTTGGAGGACCGGCCCTGTGCTTGCCAACACTTCCTGCAGGGACCCAGAGCTGGGAGGTGGCATCTCTCAGCCCTGGGTCGGGCAGAGCCCCAGCGGGCCATGCCCACAACCTCTCTCAGCACCGGTCCCCCAGAAGGCTCCTTTGGGACCAGGATTCTCTTGCGGTGACTCTTTAAGGTCTGGCCCCTGGATGGAGGGGCACCAGGAGTAGAGGAGCAGGAAGGGGAAGGGGGTGGCCATGCGAGGGGACACTTTGAGGCCAAGTCCCAGCTTCAGCCTGATCCTCCTGGGAACCCCGCTCTGAGACAAGGAGCCGGGCTTCCCATTCCCACAGCAGCCAGTCGTGGGCTGAGGACACCTGGGGCGTTGGGAACTCCCTGGCTTCTCCTTGGTTTAACATCTGGAGCTGCTTGTGAATCGCGCCGCCACACACACCCGAGCGCAGGTGTCTTCCGCACAGACTGCGGGCCTCGCTCTTCTGAATGCCGCTAGCTCGCCACCCACCCACGGGTGAACCCGGTCAGGGTGCTTTCTCTAAGGGGCAGACTCTTTTCCGGGCGGGCTACCGGTGTCTCTGTTTGCTCGTTTCTTTCTTCCATTTCGGGAAAGTCTTCCTTGCTGGGTGTGGAAATCTCCTATGCCTTCCCTCGCCTATTCTGTCAGCTTTAAAATTCTCTTTCAGTTGCCACCCTCACAGATGGATTAGGAAACTCTTTCCGGTGCACTCATTAGTGAAATGACCTCCAGGAAGCTGGAATCCAATATCTAATGGCCGATTTTTAGCGAGTCCACACGCCAGGGTGGTCGGGGTCCAATGCAGCCCCGGCCAGGCCCAGGCCCCTTGGACTGGGCCACAGGAGGACACGGAGGAGGGTCCCGGCCCCCACGAAGCGGTGCCGGCAGTTCTCCACGGGCTTGGGCGTTTTCCAGAGGTAGGAGATGGAGGGGACTGATTTCTTCAGCGCCCCCCAAACCAGGCCACCCCACCCCACCCATGGGACACATCCCCAGAGAGAGACGCCCCATACACTGGCTGTGCCCCAGCCCTGGCCCGGGGGAATAGGCGGCAGCCCACCCACAGGGCGAGGGGGGGGGCGCAGCTGAAAGGGGTTGTGGGGGAGGGCGGCCCCTGGCTGGGGTCAAAGGGCGAGCGTCCCGCGCGTGCGCAGTCAGCGGCAGGCAGCGACGCGCTGGGGGTGGGCAGCGGGTAGGTGAAGGAGGCCGGGCGAGGAGACGAGGGGGGCTGGGAGGGCTCCACCTTGGCGAGTCCAGCCGTGGAGGCGCATCTTGTGTGAGTGTGAGTGAGTGTGAGTGTGTGTGTGTGTGTATAGAGAGACAGCCCCCCGCCCCGCCCCGCCCCGCCCCGCCCCGCCCCGCCCATCACCCCCGTCCCTGGGAGCCCGCGGGACCCGGCCGGCGAACTCAACCGGCCCGGCCCGGCGCGGGGCCTGGGGCGGGAGGCGGCGGCGGGGAAGCCCAGAGAGGCTCGGCTTCTTGAGCGGGGCAGGGGCGCCCTCCGCCGCCGCCGTCTAGGGCCACACCACCCTGAACGCCCCCGATCTCGTCTGGTCTCGGAAGCTAAGCGGGGTCGGGCCTGGTTAGTACTTGGATGGGAGACCGCCTGGGAATACCGGGTGCCACAGGCTGCTGCTTTTTTTTTTTTTTTTGCCTCTTGTTCTGTCCCCTTTCTGGGAGCGCGGCGGCGGCCCGGGGTGGGGGTCACCCCCACCCTCAGCGCCCGCCCGCGGTGCCTGGCGCCCCAGCCCGCACCGTGGGGCCTCCTCTTGTCCCAAGCCGCGACACCGCCGCCACGCGGCAGCATGCGTGGCATCTGGACTGTCAGGTCTCAGACCAAAGGTCTGCTCTGTGGGAACCGACACGCTGGAGGAAACCTTGAGAGTCTGAGAGGGGAGGGAGTTCCAGAAGAAGGCCAGGATGTCATTTTGAGGGAGTATGTGACCAGAACTCGTCCCGTTGCTTTTGGGGTTCTATGGGCTACACGCAGGAATCTTTGGTGGTGGCACCTGATGTTGGGGGATCCGGAGTCACACCCAGACCTGCTCCACAGGCCTCCTTTTACTTTTCTCTTCGGATTCATGATTTTTAAAAAGTGTCTCTTACCTCTATGATTGCATTTTCTTTTCTCTCTCTTTTCAAGCAGATGATGGGAGTACAAGTATTCAGGTGACATGTGTTGCCCGTGCCCCCCTCCCCCCTGTGTTCTTTTTTTTTTTTTTTTTTTTTTTTTTTGAGACAGAGTCTCGTTTTGCTGCCCAGGCTAGAGTGAGTGCCATGGCGTCAGCCTAGCTCACGGCAACCTCAATCTCCGGGCTCAAGCAATCCTGCTGCCTCAGCCTCCCGAGTAGTTGGGACTACAGGCATGCACCACCACGCCCGGCTGTGTTTTTCTATATATATTAGTTGGCCAATTAATTTCTTTCTATTTTTAGTAGAGACGGGGGTCTCGCTCTTGCTCAGGCTGGTTTCGAACTCCTGACCTGGAGCAATCCGCCCGCCTCGGCCTCCCAGAGAGCTAGGATTACAGGCGTGAGCCACCGCGCCCGGCCCCCCCTGTGTTCTTATTCATATACCTCTCATGTTGTTGCAGCGTATTGTGGGGGTACCAATGTTAAGGTCGGGTGCCTTGCCCTCTCCAAGCCTCCCCCCTCGGGTCAGAGCTTCAAGTGCGCCCATCCCCCAGTCGGTGCGCACCCACCCCATGCCTAATGGATGTGTATGCCCCTCCCCTCCCCCCACCCGCCCGACACCCACCCGATGAAGGTGATTCCTCTCTGTCCACTTAGGCGTCCATCCGTTCGTACCAATTTGCTGGTGAGCGCGCTCACGTGGTGCTCGTGTGTCCATTCTTGGGATACCTGGCTTACTGGAACGGGTTCCAGCTCTGGCCAGGAGAACACGAGAGGCGCCCTCTCACCGCTGCTCCTCACAGCCGAATGGCACTCCGTGGTGTCCACGCGCCACATTTTATTAATGCACTCCTGGATGGATGGGCACTCGGGTCGCTTCCACGTCTTTGCGATTGTGAATTGTGCCCTAACTGTCACCCTAACCCTTACCCAGCCCGTCTCCTCTGCCCCTGCCTGACGCGCTCCTCCCCGGCCAGGCCCGTCACTGTCCTGGGCCCCCGCCTGACCGGCTCCTCCCCGCCCGGCCTGTCACCGTCCTCTGCCCCTGCCTGACATGCTCCTTCCCGCCCGGCCTCTCACCGTCCTCGGCCCCTGCCTGACCGGCTCCTCCGTCGCCTGGGCCTTCCAAGGGCTTGGTGTGGACGCTGCTTCCAGGAAGCCCTCCAGAAACCCGGCAGCAGGGTGGCCGCAGCAGTCTCCAGCAGCCGTCCCTAAGTCGCGTGAGTGCGGGGGACGTGCCCCCGCTGTGCCGCGGGGGCCCAGCCTGGTGTCTTCCCTGAGGCCCTGCGGCTGCCGGCTGGGCTGCCGCTCCCCGCAAGGGGAGAGCCGCGGAGGTGGGGACCGCCTCCTGATGGGGACGTACACGCAGCTCTCCAAGTCGGATTCCGGGGCTCTCTGTCCTGCCCGAAGGCCCAGCCGGCCTGCGGGTCCTTAGAGTGGCAAAAACCTCCGAAAACTGAGACTGAGGGTCCGGTGGGTGTCTGCACTTTTGTGCTGGGCACCCCAGGGAGGCCCGGGGGCTGGCTGGACAACGTGGTCTGCTGGGCGGGGGGGTTGGAGGAGCAACTGATGCCCTTTGCACTTTGGGTAGCAAGAGTCTGAGGTGTCTCTGAGCCCTGTGCCCTGTGGGGGGGGGGCGGGGGGGAGGAGGAGGAGGAGGAGGAGGAGGTGGGAAGGGCCGGGGCCTGCAGTCCTGTTCCCGGGGTGGCACGGCAAGTGGCTTCTTCCACAGGCTGCTTGGCCTGGGCTCCCTGCACCTGGGCCTTTGGAGGACCGGCCCTGTGCTTGCCAACACTTCCTGCAGGGACCCAGAGCTGGGAGGTGGCATCTCTCAGCCCTGGGTCGGGCAGAGCCCCAGCGGGCCATGCCCACAACCTCTCTCAGCACCGGTCCCCCAGAAGGCTCCTTTGGGACCAGGATTCTCTTGCGGTGACTCTTTAAGGTCTGGCCCCTGGATGGAGGGGCACCAGGAGTAGAGGAGCAGGAAGGGGAAGGGGGTGGCCATGCGAGGGGACACTTTGAGGCCAAGTCCCAGCTTCAGCCTGATCCTCCTGGGAACCCCGCTCTGAGACAAGGAGCCGGGCTTCCCATTCCCACAGCAGCCAGTCGTGGGCTGAGGACACCTGGGGCGTTGGGAACTCCCTGGCTTCTCCTTGGTTTAACATCTGGAGCTGCTTGTGAATCGCGCCGCCACACACACCCGAGCGCAGGTGTCTTCCGCACAGACTGCGGGCCTCGCTCTTCTGAATGCCGCTAGCTCGCCACCCACCCACGGGTGAACCCGGTCAGGGTGCTTTCTCTAAGGGGCAGACTCTTTTCCGGGCGGGCTACCGGTGTCTCTGTTTGCTCGTTTCTTTCTTCCATTTCGGGAAAGTCTTCCTTGCTGGGTGTGGAAATCTCCTATGCCTTCCCTCGCCTATTCTGTCAGCTTTAAAATTCTCTTTCAGTTGCCACCCTCACAGATGGATTAGGAAACTCTTTCCGGTGCACTCATTAGTGAAATGACCTCCAGGAAGCTGGAATCCAATATCTAATGGCCGATTTTTAGCGAGTCCACACGCCAGGGTGGTCGGGGTCCAATGCAGCCCCGGCCAGGCCCAGGCCCCTTGGACTGGGCCACAGGAGGACACGGAGGAGGGTCCCGGCCCCCACGAAGCGGTGCCGGCAGTTCTCCACGGGCTTGGGCGTTTTCCAGAGGTAGGAGATGGAGGGGACTGATTTCTTCAGCGCCCCCCAAACCAGGCCACCCCACCCCACCCATGGGACACATCCCCAGAGAGAGACGCCCCATACACTGGCTGTGCCCCAGCCCTGGCCCGGGGGAATAGGCGGCAGCCCACCCACAGGGCGAGGGGGGGGGCGCAGCTGAAAGGGGTTGTGGGGGAGGGCGGCCCCTGGCTGGGGTCAAAGGGCGAGCGTCCCGCGCGTGCGCAGTCAGCGGCAGGCAGCGACGCGCTGGGGGTGGGCAGCGGGTAGGTGAAGGAGGCCGGGCGAGGAGACGAGGGGGGCTGGGAGGGCTCCACCTTGGCGAGTCCAGCCGTGGAGGCGCATCTTGTGTGAGTGTGAGTGAGTGTGAGTGTGTGTGTGTGTGTATAGAGAGACAGCCCCCCGCCCCGCCCCGCCCCGCCCATCACCCCCGTCCCTGGGAGCCCGCGGGACCCGGCCGGCGAACTCAACCGGCCCGGCCCGGCGCGGGGCCTGGGGCGGGAGGCGGCGGCGGGGAAGCCCAGAGAGGCTCGGCTTCTTGAGCGGGGCAGGGGCGCCCTCCGCCGCCGCCGTCTAGGGCCACACCACCCTGAACGCCCCCGATCTCGTCTGGTCTCGGAAGCTAAGCGGGGTCGGGCCTGGTTAGTACTTGGATGGGAGACCGCCTGGGAATACCGGGTGCCACAGGCTGCTGCTTTTTTTTTTTTTTTTTTTTTTTTGCCTCTTGTTCTGTCCCCTTTCTGGGAGCGCGGCGGCGGCCCGGGGTGGGGGTCACCCCCACCCTCAGCGCCCGCCCGCGGTGCCTGGCGCCCCAGCCCGCACCGTGGGGCCTCCTCTTGTCCCAAGCCGCGACACCGCCGCCACGCGGCAGCATGCGTGGCATCTGGACTGTCAGGTCTCAGACCAAAGGTCTGCTCTGTGGGAACCGACACGCTGGAGGAAACCTTGAGAGTCTGAGAGGGGAGGGAGTTCCAGAAGAAGGCCAGGATGTCATTTTGAGGGAGTATGTGACCAGAACTCGTCCCGTTGCTTTTGGGGTTCTATGGGCTACACGCAGGAATCTTTGGTGGTGGCACCTGATGTTGGGGGATCCGGAGTCACACCCAGACCTGCTCCACAGGCCTCCTTTTACTTTTCTCTTCGGATTCATGATTTTTAAAAAGTGTCTCTTACCTCTATGATTGCATTTTCTTTTCTCTCTCTTTTCAAGCAGATGATGGGAGTACAAGTATTCAGGTGACATGTGTTGCCCGTGCCCCCCTCCCCCCTGTGTTCTTTTTTTTTTTTTTTTTTTTTTTTTTGAGACAGAGTCTCGTTTTGCTGCCCAGGCTAGAGTGAGTGCCATGGCGTCAGCCTAGCTCACGGCAACCTCAATCTCCGGGCTCAAGCAATCCTGCTGCCTCAGCCTCCCGAGTAGTTGGGACTACAGGCATGCACCACCACGCCCGGCTGTGTTTTTCTATATATATTAGTTGGCCAATTAATTTCTTTCTATTTTTAGTAGAGACGGGGGTCTCGCTCTTGCTCAGGCTGGTTTCGAACTCCTGACCTGGAGCAATCCGCCCGCCTCGGCCTCCCAGAGAGCTAGGATTACAGGCGTGAGCCACCGCGCCCGGCCCCCCCTGTGTTCTTATTCATATACCTCTCATGTTGTTGCAGCGTATTGTGGGGGTACCAATGTTAAGGTCGGGTGCCTTGCCCTCTCCAAGCCTCCCCCCTCGGGTCAGAGCTTCAAGTGCGCCCATCCCCCAGTCGGTGCGCACCCACCCCATGCCTAATGGATGTGTATGCCCCTCCCCTCCCCCCACCCGCCCGACACCCACCCGATGAAGGTGATTCCTCTCTGTCCACTTAGGCGTCCATCCGTTCGTACCAATTTGCTGGTGAGCGCGCTCACGTGGTGCTCGTGTGTCCATTCTTGGGATACCTGGCTTACTGGAACGGGTTCCAGCTCTGGCCAGGAGAACACGAGAGGCGCCCTCTCACCGCTGCTCCTCACAGCCGAATGGCACTCCGTGGTGTCCACGCGCCACATTTTATTAATGCACTCCTGGATGGATGGGCACTCGGGTCGCTTCCACGTCTTTGCGATTGTGAATTGTGCCCTAACTGTCACCCTAACCCTTACCCAGCCCGTCTCCTCTGCCCCTGCCTGACGCGCTCCTCCCCGGCCAGGCCCGTCACTGTCCTGGGCCCCCGCCTGACCGGCTCCTCCCCGCCCGGCCTGTCACCGTCCTCTGCCCCTGCCTGACATGCTCCTTCCCGCCCGGCCTCTCACCGTCCTCGGCCCCTGCCTGACCGGCTCCTCCGTCGCCTGGGCCTTCCAAGGGCTTGGTGTGGACGCTGCTTCCAGGAAGCCCTCCAGAAACCCGGCAGCAGGGTGGCCGCAGCAGTCTCCAGCAGCCGTCCCTAAGTCGCGTGAGTGCGGGGGACGTGCCCCCGCTGTGCCGCGGGGGCCCAGCCTGGTGTCTTCCCTGAGGCCCTGCGGCTGCCGGCTGGGCTGCCGCTCCCCGCAAGGGGAGAGCCGCGGAGGTGGGGACCGCCTCCTGATGGGGACGTACACGCAGCTCTCCAAGTCGGATTCCGGGGCTCTCTGTCCTGCCCGAAGGCCCAGCCGGCCTGCGGGTCCTTAGAGTGGCAAAAACCTCCGAAAACTGAGACTGAGGGTCCGGTGGGTGTCTGCACTTTTGTGCTGGGCACCCCAGGGAGGCCCGGGGGCTGGCTGGACAACGTGGTCTGCTGGGCGGGGGGGTTGGAGGAGCAACTGATGCCCTTTGCACTTTGGGTAGCAAGAGTCTGAGGTGTCTCTGAGCCCTGTGCCCTGTGGGGGGGGGCGGGGGGGAGGAGGAGGAGGAGGAGGAGGAGGTGGGAAGGGCCGGGGCCTGCAGTCCTGTTCCCGGGGTGGCACGGCAAGTGGCTTCTTCCACAGGCTGCTTGGCCTGGGCTCCCTGCACCTGGGCCTTTGGAGGACCGGCCCTGTGCTTGCCAACACTTCCTGCAGGGACCCAGAGCTGGGAGGTGGCATCTCTCAGCCCTGGGTCGGGCAGAGCCCCAGCGGGCCATGCCCACAACCTCTCTCAGCACCGGTCCCCCAGAAGGCTCCTTTGGGACCAGGATTCTCTTGCGGTGACTCTTTAAGGTCTGGCCCCTGGATGGAGGGGCACCAGGAGTAGAGGAGCAGGAAGGGGAAGGGGGTGGCCATGCGAGGGGACACTTTGAGGCCAAGTCCCAGCTTCAGCCTGATCCTCCTGGGAACCCCGCTCTGAGACAAGGAGCCGGGCTTCCCATTCCCACAGCAGCCAGTCGTGGGCTGAGGACACCTGGGGCGTTGGGAACTCCCTGGCTTCTCCTTGGTTTAACATCTGGAGCTGCTTGTGAATCGCGCCGCCACACACACCCGAGCGCAGGTGTCTTCCGCACAGACTGCGGGCCTCGCTCTTCTGAATGCCGCTAGCTCGCCACCCACCCACGGGTGAACCCGGTCAGGGTGCTTTCTCTAAGGGGCAGACTCTTTTCCGGGCGGGCTACCGGTGTCTCTGTTTGCTCGTTTCTTTCTTCCATTTCGGGAAAGTCTTCCTTGCTGGGTGTGGAAATCTCCTATGCCTTCCCTCGCCTATTCTGTCAGCTTTAAAATTCTCTTTCAGTTGCCACCCTCACAGATGGATTAGGAAACTCTTTCCGGTGCACTCATTAGTGAAATGACCTCCAGGAAGCTGGAATCCAATATCTAATGGCCGATTTTTAGCGAGTCCACACGCCAGGGTGGTCGGGGTCCAATGCAGCCCCGGCCAGGCCCAGGCCCCTTGGACTGGGCCACAGGAGGACACGGAGGAGGGTCCCGGCCCCCACGAAGCGGTGCCGGCAGTTCTCCACGGGCTTGGGCGTTTTCCAGAGGTAGGAGATGGAGGGGACTGATTTCTTCAGCGCCCCCCAAACCAGGCCACCCCACCCCACCCATGGGACACATCCCCAGAGAGAGACGCCCCATACACTGGCTGTGCCCCAGCCCTGGCCCGGGGGAATAGGCGGCAGCCCACCCACAGGGCGAGGGGGGGGGCGCAGCTGAAAGGGGTTGTGGGGGAGGGCGGCCCCTGGCTGGGGTCAAAGGGCGAGCGTCCCGCGCGTGCGCAGTCAGCGGCAGGCAGCGACGCGCTGGGGGTGGGCAGCGGGTAGGTGAAGGAGGCCGGGCGAGGAGACGAGGGGGGCTGGGAGGGCTCCACCTTGGCGAGTCCAGCCGTGGAGGCGCATCTTGTGTGAGTGTGAGTGAGTGTGAGTGTGTGTGTGTGTGTATAGAGAGACAGCCCCCCGCCCCGCCCCGCCCCGCCCATCACCCCCGTCCCTGGGAGCCCGCGGGACCCGGCCAGCGAACTCAACCGGCCCGGCCCGGCGCGGGGCCTGGGGCGGGAGGCGGCGGCGGGGAAGCCCAGAGAGGCTCGGCTTCTTGAGCGGGGCAGGGGCGCCCTCCGCCGCCGCCGTCTAGGGCCACACCACCCTGAACGCCCCCGATCTCGTCTGGTCTCGGAAGCTAAGCGGGGTCGGGCCTGGTTAGTACTTGGATGGGAGACCGCCTGGGAATACCGGGTGCCACAGGCTGCTGCTTTTTTTTTTTTTTTTTTTTTTTTTGCCTCTTGTTCTGTCCCCTTTCTGGGAGCGCGGCGGCGGCCCGGGGTGGGGGTCACCCCCACCCTCAGCGCCCGCCCGCGGTGCCTGGCGCCCCAGCCCGCACCGTGGGGCCTCCTCTTGTCCCAAGCCGCGACACCGCCGCCACGCGGCAGCATGCGTGGCATCTGGACTGTCAGGTCTCAGACCAAAGGTCTGCTCTGTGGGAACCGACACGCTGGAGGAAACCTTGAGAGTCTGAGAGGGGAGGGAGTTCCAGAAGAAGGCCAGGATGTCATTTTGAGGGAGTATGTGACCAGAACTCGTCCCGTTGCTTTTGGGGTTCTATGGGCTACACGCAGGAATCTTTGGTGGTGGCACCTGATGTTGGGGGATCCGGAGTCACACCCAGACCTGCTCCACAGGCCTCCTTTTACTTTTCTCTTCGGATTCATGATTTTTAAAAAGTGTCTCTTACCTCTATGATTGCATTTTCTTTTCTCTCTCTTTTCAAGCAGATGATGGGAGTACAAGTATTCAGGTGACATGTGTTGCCCGTGCCCCCCTCCCCCCTGTGTTCTTTTTTTTTTTTTTTTTTTTTTTTTTTTGAGACAGAGTCTCGTTTTGCTGCCCAGGCTAGAGTGAGTGCCATGGCGTCAGCCTAGCTCACGGCAACCTCAATCTCCGGGCTCAAGCAATCCTGCTGCCTCAGCCTCCCGAGTAGTTGGGACTACAGGCATGCACCACCACGCCCGGCTGTGTTTTTCTATATATATTAGTTGGCCAATTAATTTCTTTCTATTTTTAGTAGAGACGGGGGTCTCGCTCTTGCTCAGGCTGGTTTCGAACTCCTGACCTGGAGCAATCCGCCCGCCTCGGCCTCCCAGAGAGCTAGGATTACAGGCGTGAGCCACCGCGCCCGGCCCCCCCTGTGTTCTTATTCATATACCTCTCATGTTGTTGCAGCGTATTGTGGGGGTACCAATGTTAAGGTCGGGTGCCTTGCCCTCTCCAAGCCTCCCCCCTCGGGTCAGAGCTTCAAGTGCGCCCATCCCCCAGTCGGTGCGCACCCACCCCATGCCTAATGGATGTTATGCCCCTCCCCTCCCCCCACCCGCCCGACACCCACCCGATGAAGGTGATTCCTCTCTGTCCACTTAGGCGTCCATCCGTTCGTACCAATTTGCTGGTGAGCGCGCTCACGTGGTGCTCGTGTGTCCATTCTTGGGATACCTGGCTTACTGGAACGGGTTCCAGCTCTGGCCAGGAGAACACGAGAGGCGCCCTCTCACCGCTGCTCCTCACAGCCGAATGGCACTCCGTGGTGTCCACGCGCCACATTTTATTAATGCACTCCTGGATGGATGGGCACTCGGGTCGCTTCCACGTCTTTGCGATTGTGAATTGTGCCCTAACTGTCACCCTAACCCTTACCCAGCCCGTCTCCTCTGCCCCTGCCTGACGCGCTCCTCCCCGGCCAGGCCCGTCACTGTCCTGGGCCCCCGCCTGACCGGCTCCTCCCCGCCCGGCCTGTCACCGTCCTCTGCCCCTGCCTGACATGCTCCTTCCCGCCCGGCCTCTCACCGTCCTCGGCCCCTGCCTGACCGGCTCCTCCGTCGCCTGGGCCTTCCAAGGGCTTGGTGTGGACGCTGCTTCCAGGAAGCCCTCCAGAAACCCGGCAGCAGGGTGGCCGCAGCAGTCTCCAGCAGCCGTCCCTAAGTCGCGTGAGTGCGGGGGACGTGCCCCCGCTGTGCCGCGGGGGCCCAGCCTGGTGTCTTCCCTGAGGCCCTGCGGCTGCCGGCTGGGCTGCCGCTCCCCGCAAGGGGAGAGCCGCGGAGGTGGGGACCGCCTCCTGATGGGGACGTACACGCAGCTCTCCAAGTCGGATTCCGGGGCTCTCTGTCCTGCCCGAAGGCCCAGCCGGCCTGCGGGTCCTTAGAGTGGCAAAAACCTCCGAAAACTGAGACTGAGGGTCCGGTGGGTGTCTGCACTTTTGTGCTGGGCACCCCAGGGAGGCCCGGGGGCTGGCTGGACAACGTGGTCTGCTGGGCGGGGGGGTTGGAGGAGCAACTGATGCCCTTTGCACTTTGGGTAGCAAGAGTCTGAGGTGTCTCTGAGCCCTGTGCCCTGTGGGGGGGGGCGGGGGGGAGGAGGAGGAGGAGGAGGAGGAGGTGGGAAGGGCCGGGGCCTGCAGTCCTGTTCCCGGGGTGGCACGGCAAGTGGCTTCTTCCACAGGCTGCTTGGCCTGGGCTCCCTGCACCTGGGCCTTTGGAGGACCGGCCCTGTGCTTGCCAACACTTCCTGCAGGGACCCAGAGCTGGGAGGTGGCATCTCTCAGCCCTGGGTCGGGCAGAGCCCCAGCGGGCCATGCCCACAACCTCTCTCAGCACCGGTCCCCCAGAAGGCTCCTTTGGGACCAGGATTCTCTTGCGGTGACTCTTTAAGGTCTGGCCCCTGGATGGAGGGGCACCAGGAGTAGAGGAGCAGGAAGGGGAAGGGGGTGGCCATGCGAGGGGACACTTTGAGGCCAAGTCCCAGCTTCAGCCTGATCCTCCTGGGAACCCCGCTCTGAGACAAGGAGCCGGGCTTCCCATTCCCACAGCAGCCAGTCGTGGGCTGAGGACACCTGGGGCGTTGGGAACTCCCTGGCTTCTCCTTGGTTTAACATCTGGAGCTGCTTGTGAATCGCGCCGCCACACACACCCGAGCGCAGGTGTCTTCCGCACAGACTGCGGGCCTCGCTCTTCTGAATGCCGCTAGCTCGCCACCCACCCACGGGTGAACCCGGTCAGGGTGCTTTCTCTAAGGGGCAGACTCTTTTCCGGGCGGGCTACCGGTGTCTCTGTTTGCTCGTTTCTTTCTTCCATTTCGGGAAAGTCTTCCTTGCTGGGTGTGGAAATCTCCTATGCCTTCCCTCGCCTATTCTGTCAGCTTTAAAATTCTCTTTCAGTTGCCACCCTCACAGATGGATTAGGAAACTCTTTCCGGTGCACTCATTAGTGAAATGACCTCCAGGAAGCTGGAATCCAATATCTAATGGCCGATTTTTAGCGAGTCCACACGCCAGGGTGGTCGGGGTCCAATGCAGCCCCGGCCAGGCCCAGGCCCCTTGGACTGGGCCACAGGAGGACACGGAGGAGGGTCCCGGCCCCCACGAAGCGGTGCCGGCAGTTCTCCACGGGCTTGGGCGTTTTCCAGAGGTAGGAGATGGAGGGGACTGATTTCTTCAGCGCCCCCCAAACCAGGCCACCCCACCCCACCCATGGGACACATCCCCAGAGAGAGACGCCCCATACACTGGCTGTGCCCCAGCCCTGGCCCGGGGGAATAGGCGGCAGCCCACCCACAGGGCGAGGGGGGGGGCGCAGCTGAAAGGGGTTGTGGGGGAGGGCGGCCCCTGGCTGGGGTCAAAGGGCGAGCGTCCCGCGCGTGCGCAGTCAGCGGCAGGCAGCGACGCGCTGGGGGTGGGCAGCGGGTAGGTGAAGGAGGCCGGGCGAGGAGACGAGGGGGGCTGGGAGGGCTCCACCTTGGCGAGTCCAGCCGTGGAGGCGCATCTTGTGTGAGTGTGAGTGAGTGTGAGTGTGTGTGTGTGTGTATAGAGAGACAGCCCCCCGCCCCGCCCCGCCCCGCCCATCACCCCCGTCCCTGGGAGCCCGCGGGACCCGGCCGGCGAACTCAACCGGCCCGGCCCGGCGCGGGGCCTGGGGCGGGAGGCGGCGGCGGGGAAGCCCAGAGAGGCTCGGCTTCTTGAGCGGGGCAGGGGCGCCCTCCGCCGCCGCCGTCTAGGGCCACACCACCCTGAACGCCCCCGATCTCGTCTGGTCTCGGAAGCTAAGCGGGGTCGGGCCTGGTTAGTACTTGGATGGGAGACCGCCTGGGAATACCGGGTGCCACAGGCTGCTGCTTTTTTTTTTTTTTTTTTTTTTTTGCCTCTTGTTCTGTCCCCTTTCTGGGAGCGCGGCGGCGGCCCGGGGTGGGGGTCACCCCCACCCTCAGCGCCCGCCCGCGGTGCCTGGCGCCCCAGCCCGCACCGTGGGGCCTCCTCTTGTCCCAAGCCGCGACACCGCCGCCACGCGGCAGCATGCGTGGCATCTGGACTGTCAGGTCTCAGACCAAAGGTCTGCTCTGTGGGAACCGACACGCTGGAGGAAACCTTGAGAGTCTGAGAGGGGAGGGAGTTCCAGAAGAAGGCCAGGATGTCATTTTGAGGGAGTATGTGACCAGAACTCGTCCCGTTGCTTTTGGGGTTCTATGGGCTACACGCAGGAATCTTTGGTGGTGGCACCTGATGTTGGGGGATCCGGAGTCACACCCAGACCTGCTCCACAGGCCTCCTTTTACTTTTCTCTTCGGATTCATGATTTTTAAAAAGTGTCTCTTACCTCTATGATTGCATTTTCTTTTCTCTCTCTTTTCAAGCAGATGATGGGAGTACAAGTATTCAGGTGACATGTGTTGCCCGTGCCCCCCTCCCCCCTGTGTTCTTTTTTTTTTTTTTTTTTTTTTTTTTTGAGACAGAGTCTCGTTTTGCTGCCCAGGCTAGAGTGAGTGCCATGGCGTCAGCCTAGCTCACGGCAACCTCAATCTCCGGGCTCAAGCAATCCTGCTGCCTCAGCCTCCCGAGTAGTTGGGACTACAGGCATGCACCACCACGCCCGGCTGTGTTTTTCTATATATATTAGTTGGCCAATTAATTTCTTTCTATTTTTAGTAGAGACGGGGGTCTCGCTCTTGCTCAGGCTGGTTTCGAACTCCTGACCTGGAGCAATCCGCCCGCCTCGGCCTCCCAGAGAGCTAGGATTACAGGCGTGAGCCACCGCGCCCGGCCCCCCCTGTGTTCTTATTCATATACCTCTCATGTTGTTGCAGCGTATTGTGGGGGTACCAATGTTAAGGTCGGGTGCCTTGCCCTCTCCAAGCCTCCCCCCTCGGGTCAGAGCTTCAAGTGCGCCCATCCCCCAGTCGGTGCGCACCCACCCCATGCCTAATGGATGTGTATGCCCCTCCCCTCCCCCCACCCGCCCGACACCCACCCGATGAAGGTGATTCCTCTCTGTCCACTTAGGCGTCCATCCGTTCGTACCAATTTGCTGGTGAGCGCGCTCACGTGGTGCTCGTGTGTCCATTCTTGGGATACCTGGCTTACTGGAACGGGTTCCAGCTCTGGCCAGGAGAACACGAGAGGCGCCCTCTCACCGCTGCTCCTCACAGCCGAATGGCACTCCGTGGTGTCCACGCGCCACATTTTATTAATGCACTCCTGGATGGATGGGCACTCGGGTCGCTTCCACGTCTTTGCGATTGTGAATTGTGCCCTAACTGTCACCCTAACCCTTACCCAGCCCGTCTCCTCTGCCCCTGCCTGACGCGCTCCTCCCCGGCCAGGCCCGTCACTGTCCTGGGCCCCCGCCTGACCGGCTCCTCCCCGCCCGGCCTGTCACCGTCCTCTGCCCCTGCCTGACATGCTCCTTCCCGCCCGGCCTCTCACCGTCCTCGGCCCCTGCCTGACCGGCTCCTCCGTCGCCTGGGCCTTCCAAGGGCTTGGTGTGGACGCTGCTTCCAGGAAGCCCTCCAGAAACCCGGCAGCAGGGTGGCCGCAGCAGTCTCCAGCAGCCGTCCCTAAGTCGCGTGAGTGCGGGGGACGTGCCCCCGCTGTGCCGCGGGGGCCCAGCCTGGTGTCTTCCCTGAGGCCCTGCGGCTGCCGGCTGGGCTGCCGCTCCCCGCAAGGGGAGAGCCGCGGAGGTGGGGACCGCCTCCTGATGGGGACGTACACGCAGCTCTCCAAGTCGGATTCCGGGGCTCTCTGTCCTGCCCGAAGGCCCAGCCGGCCTGCGGGTCCTTAGAGTGGCAAAAACCTCCGAAAACTGAGACTGAGGGTCCGGTGGGTGTCTGCACTTTTGTGCTGGGCACCCCAGGGAGGCCCGGGGGCTGGCTGGACAACGTGGTCTGCTGGGCGGGGGGGTTGGAGGAGCAACTGATGCCCTTTGCACTTTGGGTAGCAAGAGTCTGAGGTGTCTCTGAGCCCTGTGCCCTGTGGGGGGGGGCGGGGGGGAGGAGGAGGAGGAGGAGGAGGAGGTGGGAAGGGCCGGGGCCTGCAGTCCTGTTCCCGGGGTGGCACGGCAAGTGGCTTCTTCCACAGGCTGCTTGGCCTGGGCTCCCTGCACCTGGGCCTTTGGAGGACCGGCCCTGTGCTTGCCAACACTTCCTGCAGGGACCCAGAGCTGGGAGGTGGCATCTCTCAGCCCTGGGTCGGGCAGAGCCCCAGCGGGCCATGCCCACAACCTCTCTCAGCACCGGTCCCCCAGAAGGCTCCTTTGGGACCAGGATTCTCTTGCGGTGACTCTTTAAGGTCTGGCCCCTGGATGGAGGGGCACCAGGAGTAGAGGAGCAGGAAGGGGAAGGGGGTGGCCATGCGAGGGGACACTTTGAGGCCAAGTCCCAGCTTCAGCCTGATCCTCCTGGGAACCCCGCTCTGAGACAAGGAGCCGGGCTTCCCATTCCCACAGCAGCCAGTCGTGGGCTGAGGACACCTGGGGCGTTGGGAACTCCCTGGCTTCTCCTTGGTTTAACATCTGGAGCTGCTTGTGAATCGCGCCGCCACACACACCCGAGCGCAGGTGTCTTCCGCACAGACTGCGGGCCTCGCTCTTCTGAATGCCGCTAGCTCGCCACCCACCCACGGGTGAACCCGGTCAGGGTGCTTTCTCTAAGGGGCAGACTCTTTTCCGGGCGGGCTACCGGTGTCTCTGTTTGCTCGTTTCTTTCTTCCATTTCGGGAAAGTCTTCCTTGCTGGGTGTGGAAATCTCCTATGCCTTCCCTCGCCTATTCTGTCAGCTTTAAAATTCTCTTTCAGTTGCCACCCTCACAGATGGATTAGGAAACTCTTTCCGGTGCACTCATTAGTGAAATGACCTCCAGGAAGCTGGAATCCAATATCTAATGGCCGATTTTTAGCGAGTCCACACGCCAGGGTGGTCGGGGTCCAATGCAGCCCCGGCCAGGCCCAGGCCCCTTGGACTGGGCCACAGGAGGACACGGAGGAGGGTCCCGGCCCCCACGAAGCGGTGCCGGCAGTTCTCCACGGGCTTGGGCGTTTTCCAGAGGTAGGAGATGGAGGGGACTGATTTCTTCAGCGCCCCCCAAACCAGGCCACCCCACCCCACCCATGGGACACATCCCCAGAGAGAGACGCCCCATACACTGGCTGTGCCCCAGCCCTGGCCCGGGGGAATAGGCGGCAGCCCACCCACAGGGCGAGGGGGGGGGCGCAGCTGAAAGGGGTTGTGGGGGAGGGCGGCCCCTGGCTGGGGTCAAAGGGCGAGCGTCCCGCGCGTGCGCAGTCAGCGGCAGGCAGCGACGCGCTGGGGGTGGGCAGCGGGTAGGTGAAGGAGGCCGGGCGAGGAGACGAGGGGGGCTGGGAGGGCTCCACCTTGGCGAGTCCAGCCGTGGAGGCGCATCTTGTGTGAGTGTGAGTGAGTGTGAGTGTGTGTGTGTGTGTATAGAGAGACAGCCCCCCGCCCCGCCCCGCCCCGCCCATCACCCCCGTCCCTGGGAGCCCGCGGGACCCGGCCAGCGAACTCAACCGGCCCGGCCCGGCGCGGGGCCTGGGGCGGGAGGCGGCGGCGGGGAAGCCCAGAGAGGCTCGGCTTCTTGAGCGGGGCAGGGGCGCCCTCCGCCGCCGCCGTCTAGGGCCACACCACCCTGAACGCCCCCGATCTCGTCTGGTCTCGGAAGCTAAGCGGGGTCGGGCCTGGTTAGTACTTGGATGGGAGACCGCCTGGGAATACCGGGTGCCACAGGCTGCTGCTTTTTTTTTTTTTTTTTTTTTTTTTGCCTCTTGTTCTGTCCCCTTTCTGGGAGCGCGGCGGCGGCCCGGGGTGGGGGTCACCCCCACCCTCAGCGCCCGCCCGCGGTGCCTGGCGCCCCAGCCCGCACCGTGGGGCCTCCTCTTGTCCCAAGCCGCGACACCGCCGCCACGCGGCAGCATGCGTGGCATCTGGACTGTCAGGTCTCAGACCAAAGGTCTGCTCTGTGGGAACCGACACGCTGGAGGAAACCTTGAGAGTCTGAGAGGGGAGGGAGTTCCAGAAGAAGGCCAGGATGTCATTTTGAGGGAGTATGTGACCAGAACTCGTCCCGTTGCTTTTGGGGTTCTATGGGCTACACGCAGGAATCTTTGGTGGTGGCACCTGATGTTGGGGGATCCGGAGTCACACCCAGACCTGCTCCACAGGCCTCCTTTTACTTTTCTCTTCGGATTCATGATTTTTAAAAAGTGTCTCTTACCTCTATGATTGCATTTTCTTTTCTCTCTCTTTTCAAGCAGATGATGGGAGTACAAGTATTCAGGTGACATGTGTTGCCCGTGCCCCCCTCCCCCCTGTGTTCTTTTTTTTTTTTTTTTTTTTTTTTTTTTGAGACAGAGTCTCGTTTTGCTGCCCAGGCTAGAGTGAGTGCCATGGCGTCAGCCTAGCTCACGGCAACCTCAATCTCCGGGCTCAAGCAATCCTGCTGCCTCAGCCTCCCGAGTAGTTGGGACTACAGGCATGCACCACCACGCCCGGCTGTGTTTTTCTATATATATTAGTTGGCCAATTAATTTCTTTCTATTTTTAGTAGAGACGGGGGTCTCGCTCTTGCTCAGGCTGGTTTCGAACTCCTGACCTGGAGCAATCCGCCCGCCTCGGCCTCCCAGAGAGCTAGGATTACAGGCGTGAGCCACCGCGCCCGGCCCCCCCTGTGTTCTTATTCATATACCTCTCATGTTGTTGCAGCGTATTGTGGGGGTACCAATGTTAAGGTCGGGTGCCCGGGTGCCTTGCCCTCTCCAAGCCTCCCCCCTCGGGTCAGAGCTTCAAGTGCGCCCATCCCCCAGTCGGTGCGCACCCACCCCATGCCTAATGGATGTGTATGCCCCTCCCCTCCCCCCACCCGCCCGACACCCACCCGATGAAGGTGATTCCTCTCTGTCCACTTAGGCGTCCATCCGTTCGTACCAATTTGCTGGTGAGCGCGCTCACGTGGTGCTCGTGTGTCCATTCTTGGGATACCTGGCTTACTGGAACGGGTTCCAGCTCTGGCCAGGAGAACACGAGAGGCGCCCTCTCACCGCTGCTCCTCACAGCCGAATGGCACTCCGTGGTGTCCACGCGCCACATTTTATTAATGCACTCCTGGATGGATGGGCACTCGGGTCGCTTCCACGTCTTTGCGATTGTGAATTGTGCCCTAACTGTCACCCTAACCCTTACCCAGCCCGTCTCCTCTGCCCCTGCCTGACGCGCTCCTCCCCGGCCAGGCCCGTCACTGTCCTGGGCCCCCGCCTGACCGGCTCCTCCCCGCCCGGCCTGTCACCGTCCTCTGCCCCTGCCTGACATGCTCCTTCCCGCCCGGCCTCTCACCGTCCTCGGCCCCTGCCTGACCGGCTCCTCCGTCGCCTGGGCCTTCCAAGGGCTTGGTGTGGACGCTGCTTCCAGGAAGCCCTCCAGAAACCCGGCAGCAGGGTGGCCGCAGCAGTCTCCAGCAGCCGTCCCTAAGTCGCGTGAGTGCGGGGGACGTGCCCCCGCTGTGCCGCGGGGGCCCAGCCTGGTGTCTTCCCTGAGGCCCTGCGGCTGCCGGCTGGGCTGCCGCTCCCCGCAAGGGGAGAGCCGCGGAGGTGGGGACCGCCTCCTGATGGGGACGTACACGCAGCTCTCCAAGTCGGATTCCGGGGCTCTCTGTCCTGCCCGAAGGCCCAGCCGGCCTGCGGGTCCTTAGAGTGGCAAAAACCTCCGAAAACTGAGGACTGAGGGTCCGGTGGGTGTCTGCACTTTTGTGCTGGGCACCCCAGGGAGGCCCGGGGGCTGGCTGGACAACGTGGTCTGCTGGGCGGGGGGGTTGGAGGAGCAACTGATGCCCTTTGCACTTTGGGTAGCAAGAGTCTGAGGTGTCTCTGAGCCCTGTGCCCTGTGGGGGGGGGCGGGGGGGAGGAGGAGGAGGAGGAGGAGGAGGTGGGAAGGGCCGGGGCCTGCAGTCCTGTTCCCGGGGTGGCACGGCAAGTGGCTTCTTCCACAGGCTGCTTGGCCTGGGCTCCCTGCACCTGGGCCTTTGGAGGACCGGCCCTGTGCTTGCCAACACTTCCTGCAGGGACCCAGAGCTGGGAGGTGGCATCTCTCAGCCCTGGGTCGGGCAGAGCCCCAGCGGGCCATGCCCACAACCTCTCTCAGCACCGGTCCCCCAGAAGGCTCCTTTGGGACCAGGATTCTCTTGCGGTGACTCTTTAAGGTCTGGCCCCTGGATGGAGGGGCACCAGGAGTAGAGGAGCAGGAAGGGGAAGGGGGTGGCCATGCGAGGGGACACTTTGAGGCCAAGTCCCAGCTTCAGCCTGATCCTCCTGGGAACCCCGCTCTGAGACAAGGAGCCGGGCTTCCCATTCCCACAGCAGCCAGTCGTGGGCTGAGGACACCTGGGGCGTTGGGAACTCCCTGGCTTCTCCTTGGTTTAACATCTGGAGCTGCTTGTGAATCGCGCCGCCACACACACCCGAGCGCAGGTGTCTTCCGCACAGACTGCGGGCCTCGCTCTTCTGAATGCCGCTAGCTCGCCACCCACCCACGGGTGAACCCGGTCAGGGTGCTTTCTCTAAGGGGCAGACTCTTTTCCGGGCGGGCTACCGGTGTCTCTGTTTGCTCGTTTCTTTCTTCCATTTCGGGAAAGTCTTCCTTGCTGGGTGTGGAAATCTCCTATGCCTTCCCTCGCCTATTCTGTCAGCTTTAAAATTCTCTTTCAGTTGCCACCCTCACAGATGGATTAGGAAACTCTTTCCGGTGCACTCATTAGTGAAATGACCTCCAGGAAGCTGGAATCCAATATCTAATGGCCGATTTTTAGCGAGTCCACACGCCAGGGTGGTCGGGGTCCAATGCAGCCCCGGCCAGGCCCAGGCCCCTTGGACTGGGCCACAGGAGGACACGGAGGAGGGTCCCGGCCCCCACGAAGCGGTGCCGGCAGTTCTCCACGGGCTTGGGCGTTTTCCAGAGGTAGGAGATGGAGGGGACTGATTTCTTCAGCGCCCCCCAAACCAGGCCACCCCACCCCACCCATGGGACACATCCCCAGAGAGAGACGCCCCATACACTGGCTGTGCCCCAGCCCTGGCCCGGGGGAATAGGCGGCAGCCCACCCACAGGGCGAGGGGGGGGGCGCAGCTGAAAGGGGTTGTGGGGGAGGGCGGCCCCTGGCTGGGGTCAAAGGGCGAGCGTCCCGCGCGTGCGCAGTCAGCGGCAGGCAGCGACGCGCTGGGGGTGGGCAGCGGGTAGGTGAAGGAGGCCGGGCGAGGAGACGAGGGGGGCTGGGAGGGCTCCACCTTGGCGAGTCCAGCCGTGGAGGCGCATCTTGTGTGAGTGTGAGTGAGTGTGAGTGTGTGTGTGTGTATAGAGAGACAGCCCCCCGCCCCGCCCCGCCCCGCCCCGCCCCGCCCATCACCCCCGTCCCTGGGAGCCCGCGGGACCCGGCCGGCGAACTCAACCGGCCCGGCCCGGCGCGGGGCCTGGGGCGGGAGGCGGCGGCGGGGAAGCCCAGAGAGGCTCGGCTTCTTGAGCGGGGCAGGGGCGCCCTCCGCCGCCGCCGTCTAGGGCCACACCACCCTGAACGCCCCCGATCTCGTCTGGTCTCGGAAGCTAAGCGGGGTCGGGCCTGGTTAGTACTTGGATGGGAGACCGCCTGGGAATACCGGGTGCCACAGGCTGCTGCTTTTTTTTTTTTTTTTTTTTTTTGCCTCTTGTTCTGTCCCCTTTCTGGGAGCGCGGCGGCGGCCCGGGGTGGGGGTCACCCCCACCCTCAGCGCCCGCCCGCGGTGCCTGGCGCCCCAGCCCGCACCGTGGGGCCTCCTCTTGTCCCAAGCCGCGACACCGCCGCCACGCGGCAGCATGCGTGGCATCTGGACTGTCAGGTCTCAGACCAAAGGTCTGCTCTGTGGGAACCGACACGCTGGAGGAAACCTTGAGAGTCTGAGAGGGGAGGGAGTTCCAGAAGAAGGCCAGGATGTCATTTTGAGGGAGTATGTGACCAGAACTCGTCCCGTTGCTTTTGGGGTTCTATGGGCTACACGCAGGAATCTTTGGTGGTGGCACCTGATGTTGGGGGATCCGGAGTCACACCCAGACCTGCTCCACAGGCCTCCTTTTACTTTTCTCTTCGGATTCATGATTTTTAAAAAGTGTCTCTTACCTCTATGATTGCATTTTCTTTTCTCTCTCTTTTCAAGCAGATGATGGGAGTACAAGTATTCAGGTGACATGTGTTGCCCGTGCCCCCCTCCCCCCTGTGTTCTTTTTTTTTTTTTTTTTTTTTTTTTTGAGACAGAGTCTCGTTTTGCTGCCCAGGCTAGAGTGAGTGCCATGGCGTCAGCCTAGCTCACGGCAACCTCAATCTCCGGGCTCAAGCAATCCTGCTGCCTCAGCCTCCCGAGTAGTTGGGACTACAGGCATGCACCACCACGCCCGGCTGTGTTTTTCTATATATATTAGTTGGCCAATTAATTTCTTTCTATTTTTAGTAGAGACGGGGGTCTCGCTCTTGCTCAGGCTGGTTTCGAACTCCTGACCTGGAGCAATCCGCCCGCCTCGGCCTCCCAGAGAGCTAGGATTACAGGCGTGAGCCACCGCGCCCGGCCCCCCCTGTGTTCTTATTCATATACCTCTCATGTTGTTGCAGCGTATTGTGGGGGTACCAATGTTAAGGTCGGGTGCCTTGCCCTCTCCAAGCCTCCCCCCTCGGGTCAGAGCTTCAAGTGCGCCCATCCCCCAGTCGGTGCGCACCCACCCCATGCCTAATGGATGTGTATGCCCCTCCCCTCCCCCCACCCGCCCGACACCCACCCGATGAAGGTGATTCCTCTCTGTCCACTTAGGCGTCCATCCGTTCGTACCAATTTGCTGGTGAGCGCGCTCACGTGGTGCTCGTGTGTCCATTCTTGGGATACCTGGCTTACTGGAACGGGTTCCAGCTCTGGCCAGGAGAACACGAGAGGCGCCCTCTCACCGCTGCTCCTCACAGCCGAATGGCACTCCGTGGTGTCCACGCGCCACATTTTATTAATGCACTCCTGGATGGATGGGCACTCGGGTCGCTTCCACGTCTTTGCGATTGTGAATTGTGCCCTAACTGTCACCCTAACCCTTACCCAGCCCGTCTCCTCTGCCCCTGCCTGACGCGCTCCTCCCCGGCCAGGCCCGTCACTGTCCTGGGCCCCCGCCTGACCGGCTCCTCCCCGCCCGGCCTGTCACCGTCCTCTGCCCCTGCCTGACATGCTCCTTCCCGCCCGGCCTCTCACCGTCCTCGGCCCCTGCCTGACCGGCTCCTCCGTCGCCTGGGCCTTCCAAGGGCTTGGTGTGGACGCTGCTTCCAGGAAGCCCTCCAGAAACCCGGCAGCAGGGTGGCCGCAGCAGTCTCCAGCAGCCGTCCCTAAGTCGCGTGAGTGCGGGGGACGTGCCCCCGCTGTGCCGCGGGGGCCCAGCCTGGTGTCTTCCCTGAGGCCCTGCGGCTGCCGGCTGGGCTGCCGCTCCCCGCAAGGGGAGAGCCGCGGAGGTGGGGACCGCCTCCTGATGGGGACGTACACGCAGCTCTCCAAGTCGGATTCCGGGGCTCTCTGTCCTGCCCGAAGGCCCAGCCGGCCTGCGGGTCCTTAGAGTGGCAAAAACCTCCGAAAACTGAGACTGAGGGTCCGGTGGGTGTCTGCACTTTTGTGCTGGGCACCCCAGGGAGGCCCGGGGGCTGGCTGGACAACGTGGTCTGCTGGGCGGGGGGGTTGGAGGAGCAACTGATGCCCTTTGCACTTTGGGTAGCAAGAGTCTGAGGTGTCTCTGAGCCCTGTGCCCTGTGGGGGGGGGCGGGGGGGAGGAGGAGGAGGAGGAGGAGGAGGTGGGAAGGGCCGGGGCCTGCAGTCCTGTTCCCGGGGTGGCACGGCAAGTGGCTTCTTCCACAGGCTGCTTGGCCTGGGCTCCCTGCACCTGGGCCTTTGGAGGACCGGCCCTGTGCTTGCCAACACTTCCTGCAGGGACCCAGAGCTGGGAGGTGGCATCTCTCAGCCCTGGGTCGGGCAGAGCCCCAGCGGGCCATGCCCACAACCTCTCTCAGCACCGGTCCCCCAGAAGGCTCCTTTGGGACCAGGATTCTCTTGCGGTGACTCTTTAAGGTCTGGCCCCTGGATGGAGGGGCACCAGGAGTAGAGGAGCAGGAAGGGGAAGGGGGTGGCCATGCGAGGGGACACTTTGAGGCCAAGTCCCAGCTTCAGCCTGATCCTCCTGGGAACCCCGCTCTGAGACAAGGAGCCGGGCTTCCCATTCCCACAGCAGCCAGTCGTGGGCTGAGGACACCTGGGGCGTTGGGAACTCCCTGGCTTCTCCTTGGTTTAACATCTGGAGCTGCTTGTGAATCGCGCCGCCACACACACCCGAGCGCAGGTGTCTTCCGCACAGACTGCGGGCCTCGCTCTTCTGAATGCCGCTAGCTCGCCACCCACCCACGGGTGAACCCGGTCAGGGTGCTTTCTCTAAGGGGCAGACTCTTTTCCGGGCGGGCTACCGGTGTCTCTGTTTGCTCGTTTCTTTCTTCCATTTCGGGAAAGTCTTCCTTGCTGGGTGTGGAAATCTCCTATGCCTTCCCTCGCCTATTCTGTCAGCTTTAAAATTCTCTTTCAGTTGCCACCCTCACAGATGGATTAGGAAACTCTTTCCGGTGCACTCATTAGTGAAATGACCTCCAGGAAGCTGGAATCCAATATCTAATGGCCGATTTTTAGCGAGTCCACACGCCAGGGTGGTCGGGGTCCAATGCAGCCCCGGCCAGGCCCAGGCCCCTTGGACTGGGCCACAGGAGGACACGGAGGAGGGTCCCGGCCCCCACGAAGCGGTGCCGGCAGTTCTCCACGGGCTTGGGCGTTTTCCAGAGGTAGGAGATGGAGGGGACTGATTTCTTCAGCGCCCCCCAAACCAGGCCACCCCACCCCACCCATGGGACACATCCCCAGAGAGAGACGCCCCATACACTGGCTGTGCCCCAGCCCTGGCCCGGGGGAATAGGCGGCAGCCCACCCACAGGGCGAGGGGGGGGGCGCAGCTGAAAGGGGTTGTGGGGGAGGGCGGCCCCTGGCTGGGGTCAAAGGGCGAGCGTCCCGCGCGTGCGCAGTCAGCGGCAGGCAGCGACGCGCTGGGGGTGGGCAGCGGGTAGGTGAAGGAGGCCGGGCGAGGAGACGAGGGGGGCTGGGAGGGCTCCACCTTGGCGAGTCCAGCCGTGGAGGCGCATCTTGTGTGAGTGTGAGTGAGTGTGAGTGTGTGTGTGTGTGTATAGAGAGACAGCCCCCCGCCCCGCCCCGCCCCGCCCCGCCCCGCCCCGCCCATCACCCCCGTCCCTGGGAGCCCGCGGGACCCGGCCGGCGAACTCAACCGGCCCGGCCCGGCGCGGGGCCTGGGGCGGGAGGCGGCGGCGGGGAAGCCCAGAGAGGCTCGGCTTCTTGAGCGGGGCAGGGGCGCCCTCCGCCGCCGCCGTCTAGGGCCACACCACCCTGAACGCCCCCGATCTCGTCTGGTCTCGGAAGCTAAGCGGGGTCGGGCCTGGTTAGTACTTGGATGGGAGACCGCCTGGGAATACCGGGTGCCACAGGCTGCTGCTTTTTTTTTTTTTTTTGCCTCTTGTTCTGTCCCCTTTCTGGGAGCGCGGCGGCGGCCCGGGGTGGGGGTCACCCCCACCCTCAGCGCCCGCCCGCGGTGCCTGGCGCCCCAGCCCGCACCGTGGGGCCTCCTCTTGTCCCAAGCCGCGACACCGCCGCCACGCGGCAGCATGCGTGGCATCTGGACTGTCAGGTCTCAGACCAAAGGTCTGCTCTGTGGGAACCGACACGCTGGAGGAAACCTTGAGAGTCTGAGAGGGGAGGGAGTTCCAGAAGAAGGCCAGGATGTCATTTTGAGGGAGTATGTGACCAGAACTCGTCCCGTTGCTTTTGGGGTTCTATGGGCTACACGCAGGAATCTTTGGTGGTGGCACCTGATGTTGGGGGATCCGGAGTCACACCCAGACCTGCTCCACAGGCCTCCTTTTACTTTTCTCTTCGGATTCATGATTTTTAAAAAGTGTCTCTTACCTCTATGATTGCATTTTCTTTTCTCTCTCTTTTCAAGCAGATGATGGGAGTACAAGTATTCAGGCCCCCTCCCCCCTGTGTTCTTTTTTTTTTTTTTTTTTTTTTTTTTTGAGACAGAGTCTCGTTTTGCTGCCCAGGCTAGAGTGAGTGCCATGGCGTCAGCCTAGCTCACGGCAACCTCAATCTCCGGGCTCAAGCAATCCTGCTGCCTCAGCCTCCCGAGTAGTTGGGACTACAGGCATGCACCACCACGCCCGGCTGTGTTTTTCTATATATATTAGTTGGCCAATTAATTTCTTTCTATTTTTAGTAGAGACGGGGGTCTCGCTCTTGCTCAGGCTGGTTTCGAACTCCTGACCTGGAGCAATCCGCCCGCCTCGGCCTCCCAGAGAGCTAGGATTACAGGCGTGAGCCACCGCGCCCGGCCCCCCCTGTGTTCTTATTCATATACCTCTCATGTTGTTGCAGCGTATTGTGGGGGTACCAATGTTAAGGTCGGGTGCCTTGCCCTCTCCAAGCCTCCCCCCTCGGGTCAGAGCTTCAAGTGCGCCCATCCCCCAGTCGGTGCGCACCCACCCCATGCCTAATGGATGTGTATGCCCCTCCCCTCCCCCCACCCGCCCGACACCCACCCGATGAAGGTGATTCCTCTCTGTCCACTTAGGCGTCCATCCGTTCGTACCAATTTGCTGGTGAGCGCGCTCACGTGGTGCTCGTGTGTCCATTCTTGGGATACCTGGCTTACTGGAACGGGTTCCAGCTCTGGCCAGGAGAACACGAGAGGCGCCCTCTCACCGCTGCTCCTCACAGCCGAATGGCACTCCGTGGTGTCCACGCGCCACATTTTATTAATGCACTCCTGGATGGATGGGCACTCGGGTCGCTTCCACGTCTTTGCGATTGTGAATTGTGCCCTAACTGTCACCCTAACCCTTACCCAGCCCGTCTCCTCTGCCCCTGCCTGACGCGCTCCTCCCCGGCCAGGCCCGTCACTGTCCTGGGCCCCCGCCTGACCGGCTCCTCCCCGCCCGGCCTGTCACCGTCCTCTGCCCCTGCCTGACATGCTCCTTCCCGCCCGGCCTCTCACCGTCCTCGGCCCCTGCCTGACCGGCTCCTCCGTCGCCTGGGCCTTCCAAGGGCTTGGTGTGGACGCTGCTTCCAGGAAGCCCTCCAGAAACCCGGCAGCAGGGTGGCCGCAGCAGTCTCCAGCAGCCGTCCCTAAGTCGCGTGAGTGCGGGGGACGTGCCCCCGCTGTGCCGCGGGGGCCCAGCCTGGTGTCTTCCCTGAGGCCCTGCGGCTGCCGGCTGGGCTGCCGCTCCCCGCAAGGGGAGAGCCGCGGAGGTGGGGACCGCCTCCTGATGGGGACGTACACGCAGCTCTCCAAGTCGGATTCCGGGGCTCTCTGTCCTGCCCGAAGGCCCAGCCGGCCTGCGGGTCCTTAGAGTGGCAAAAACCTCCGAAAACTGAGACTGAGGGTCCGGTGGGTGTCTGCACTTTTGTGCTGGGCACCCCAGGGAGGCCCGGGGGCTGGCTGGACAACGTGGTCTGCTGGGCGGGGGGGTTGGAGGAGCAACTGATGCCCTTTGCACTTTGGGTAGCAAGAGTCTGAGGTGTCTCTGAGCCCTGTGCCCTGTGGGGGGGGGCGGGGGGGAGGAGGAGGAGGAGGAGGAGGAGGTGGGAAGGGCCGGGGCCTGCAGTCCTGTTCCCGGGGTGGCACGGCAAGTGGCTTCTTCCACAGGCTGCTTGGCCTGGGCTCCCTGCACCTGGGCCTTTGGAGGACCGGCCCTGTGCTTGCCAACACTTCCTGCAGGGACCCAGAGCTGGGAGGTGGCATCTCTCAGCCCTGGGTCGGGCAGAGCCCCAGCGGGCCATGCCCACAACCTCTCTCAGCACCGGTCCCCCAGAAGGCTCCTTTGGGACCAGGATTCTCTTGCGGTGACTCTTTAAGGTCTGGCCCCTGGATGGAGGGGCACCAGGAGTAGAGGAGCAGGAAGGGGAAGGGGGTGGCCATGCGAGGGGACACTTTGAGGCCAAGTCCCAGCTTCAGCCTGATCCTCCTGGGAACCCCGCTCTGAGACAAGGAGCCGGGCTTCCCATTCCCACAGCAGCCAGTCGTGGGCTGAGGACACCTGGGGCGTTGGGAACTCCCTGGCTTCTCCTTGGTTTAACATCTGGAGCTGCTTGTGAATCGCGCCGCCACACACACCCGAGCGCAGGTGTCTTCCGCACAGACTGCGGGCCTCGCTCTTCTGAATGCCGCTAGCTCGCCACCCACCCACGGGTGAACCCGGTCAGGGTGCTTTCTCTAAGGGGCAGACTCTTTTCCGGGCGGGCTACCGGTGTCTCTGTTTGCTCGTTTCTTTCTTCCATTTCGGGAAAGTCTTCCTTGCTGGGTGTGGAAATCTCCTATGCCTTCCCTCGCCTATTCTGTCAGCTTTAAAATTCTCTTTCAGTTGCCACCCTCACAGATGGATTAGGAAACTCTTTCCGGTGCACTCATTAGTGAAATGACCTCCAGGAAGCTGGAATCCAATATCTAATGGCCGATTTTTAGCGAGTCCACACGCCAGGGTGGTCGGGGTCCAATGCAGCCCCGGCCAGGCCCAGGCCCCTTGGACTGGGCCACAGGAGGACACGGAGGAGGGTCCCGGCCCCCACGAAGCGGTGCCGGCAGTTCTCCACGGGCTTGGGCGTTTTCCAGAGGTAGGAGATGGAGGGGACTGATTTCTTCAGCGCCCCCCAAACCAGGCCACCCCACCCCACCCATGGGACACATCCCCAGAGAGAGACGCCCCATACACTGGCTGTGCCCCAGCCCTGGCCCGGGGGAATAGGCGGCAGCCCACCCACAGGGCGAGGGGGGGGGCGCAGCTGAAAGGGGTTGTGGGGGAGGGCGGCCCCTGGCTGGGGTCAAAGGGCGAGCGTCCCGCGCGTGCGCAGTCAGCGGCAGGCAGCGACGCGCTGGGGGTGGGCAGCGGGTAGGTGAAGGAGGCCGGGCGAGGAGACGAGGGGGGCTGGGAGGGCTCCACCTTGGCGAGTCCAGCCGTGGAGGCGCATCTTGTGTGAGTGTGAGTGAGTGTGAGTGTGTGTGTGTGTGTATAGAGAGACAGCCCCCCGCCCCGCCCCGCCCCGCCCATCACCCCCGTCCCTGGGAGCCCGCGGGACCCGGCCGGCGAACTCAACCGGCCCGGCCCGGCGCGGGGCCTGGGGCGGGAGGCGGCGGCGGGGAAGCCCAGAGAGGCTCGGCTTCTTGAGCGGGGCAGGGGCGCCCTCCGCCGCCGCCGTCTAGGGCCACACCACCCTGAACGCCCCCGATCTCGTCTGGTCTCGGAAGCTAAGCGGGGTCGGGCCTGGTTAGTACTTGGATGGGAGACCGCCTGGGAATACCGGGTGCCACAGGCTGCTGCTTTTTTTTTTTTTTTTTTGCCTCTTGTTCTGTCCCCTTTCTGGGAGCGCGGCGGCGGCCCGGGGTGGGGGTCACCCCCACCCTCAGCGCCCGCCCGCGGTGCCTGGCGCCCCAGCCCGCACCGTGGGGCCTCCTCTTGTCCCAAGCCGCGACACCGCCGCCACGCGGCAGCATGCGTGGCATCTGGACTGTCAGGTCTCAGACCAAAGGTCTGCTCTGTGGGAACCGACACGCTGGAGGAAACCTTGAGAGTCTGAGAGGGGAGGGAGTTCCAGAAGAAGGCCAGGATGTCATTTTGAGGGAGTATGTGACCAGAACTCGTCCCGTTGCTTTTGGGGTTCTATGGGCTACACGCAGGAATCTTTGGTGGTGGCACCTGATGTTGGGGGATCCGGAGTCACACCCAGACCTGCTCCACAGGCCTCCTTTTACTTTTCTCTTCGGATTCATGATTTTTAAAAAGTGTCTCTTACCTCTATGATTGCATTTTCTTTTCTCTCTCTTTTCAAGCAGATGATGGGAGTACAAGTATTCAGGTGACATGTGTTGCCCGTGCCCCCCTCCCCCCTGTGTTCTTTTTTTTTTTTTTTTTTTTTTTTTTTGAGACAGAGTCTCGTTTTGCTGCCCAGGCTAGAGTGAGTGCCATGGCGTCAGCCTAGCTCACGGCAACCTCAATCTCCGGGCTCAAGCAATCCTGCTGCCTCAGCCTCCCGAGTAGTTGGGACTACAGGCATGCACCACCACGCCCGGCTGTGTTTTTCTATATATATTAGTTGGCCAATTAATTTCTTTCTATTTTTAGTAGAGACGGGGGTCTCGCTCTTGCTCAGGCTGGTTTCGAACTCCTGACCTGGAGCAATCCGCCCGCCTCGGCCTCCCAGAGAGCTAGGATTACAGGCGTGAGCCACCGCGCCCGGCCCCCCCTGTGTTCTTATTCATATACCTCTCATGTTGTTGCAGCGTATTGTGGGGGTACCAATGTTAAGGTCGGGTGCCTTGCCCTCTCCAAGCCTCCCCCCTCGGGTCAGAGCTTCAAGTGCGCCCATCCCCCAGTCGGTGCGCACCCACCCCATGCCTAATGGATGTGTATGCCCCTCCCCTCCCCCCACCCGCCCGACACCCACCCGATGAAGGTGATTCCTCTCTGTCCACTTAGGCGTCCATCCGTTCGTACCAATTTGCTGGTGAGCGCGCTCACGTGGTGCTCGTGTGTCCATTCTTGGGATACCTGGCTTACTGGAACGGGTTCCAGCTCTGGCCAGGAGAACACGAGAGGCGCCCTCTCACCGCTGCTCCTCACAGCCGAATGGCACTCCGTGGTGTCCACGCGCCACATTTTATTAATGCACTCCTGGATGGATGGGCACTCGGGTCGCTTCCACGTCTTTGCGATTGTGAATTGTGCCCTAACTGTCACCCTAACCCTTACCCAGCCCGTCTCCTCTGCCCCTGCCTGACGCGCTCCTCCCCGGCCAGGCCCGTCACTGTCCTGGGCCCCCGCCTGACCGGCTCCTCCCCGCCCGGCCTGTCACCGTCCTCTGCCCCTGCCTGACATGCTCCTTCCCGCCCGGCCTCTCACCGTCCTCGGCCCCTGCCTGACCGGCTCCTCCGTC
Source organism: Microcebus murinus (assembly GCF_040939455.1). Taxonomy (NCBI): domain Eukaryota; kingdom Metazoa; phylum Chordata; class Mammalia; order Primates; family Cheirogaleidae; genus Microcebus; species Microcebus murinus. Next base: position 61,350 of record NW_027438966.1, on the reverse strand, counting down.
GCCTGGGCCTTCCAAGGGCTTGGTGTGGACGCTGCTTCCAGGAAGCCCTCCAGAAACCCGGCAGCAGGGTGGCCGCAGCAGTCTCCAGCAGCCGTCCCTAAGTCGCGTGAGTGCGGGGGACGTGCCCCCGCTGTGCCGCGGGGGCCCAGCCTGGTGTCTTCCCTGAGGCCCTGCGGCTGCCGGCTGGGCTGCCGCTCCCCGCAAGGGGAGAGCCGCGGAGGTGGGGACCGCCTCCTGATGGGGACGTACACGCAGCTCTCCAAGTCGGATTCCGGGGCTCTCTGTCCTGCCCGAAGGCCCAGCCGGCCTGCGGGTCCTTAGAGTGGCAAAAACCTCCGAAAACTGAGACTGAGGGTCCGGTGGGTGTCTGCACTTTTGTGCTGGGCACCCCAGGGAGGCCCGGGGGCTGGCTGGACAACGTGGTCTGCTGGGCGGGGGGGTTGGAGGAGCAACTGATGCCCTTTGCACTTTGGGTAGCAAGAGTCTGAGGTGTCTCTGAGCCCTGTGCCCTGTGGGGGGGGGCGGGGGGGAGGAGGAGGAGGAGGAGGAGGAGGTGGGAAGGGCCGGGGCCTGCAGTCCTGTTCCCGGGGTGGCACGGCAAGTGGCTTCTTCCACAGGCTGCTTGGCCTGGGCTCCCTGCACCTGGGCCTTTGGAGGACCGGCCCTGTGCTTGCCAACACTTCCTGCAGGGACCCAGAGCTGGGAGGTGGCATCTCTCAGCCCTGGGTCGGGCAGAGCCCCAGCGGGCCATGCCCACAACCTCTCTCAGCACCGGTCCCCCAGAAGGCTCCTTTGGGACCAGGATTCTCTTGCGGTGACTCTTTAAGGTCTGGCCCCTGGATGGAGGGGCACCAGGAGTAGAGGAGCAGGAAGGGGAAGGGGGTGGCCATGCGAGGGGACACTTTGAGGCCAAGTCCCAGCTTCAGCCTGATCCTCCTGGGAACCCCGCTCTGAGACAAGGAGCCGGGCTTCCCATTCCCACAGCAGCCAGTCGTGGGCTGAGGACACCTGGGGCGTTGGGAACTCCCTGGCTTCTCCTTGGTTTAACATCTGGAGCTGCTTGTGAATCGCGCCGCCACACACACCCGAGCGCAGGTGTCTTCCGCACAGACTGCGGGCCTCGCTCTTCTGAATGCCGCTAGCTCGCCACCCACCCACGGGTGAACCCGGTCAGGGTGCTTTCTCTAAGGGGCAGACTCTTTTCCGGGCGGGCTACCGGTGTCTCTGTTTGCTCGTTTCTTTCTTCCATTTCGGGAAAGTCTTCCTTGCTGGGTGTGGAAATCTCCTATGCCTTCCCTCGCCTATTCTGTCAGCTTTAAAATTCTCTTTCAGTTGCCACCCTCACAGATGGATTAGGAAACTCTTTCCGGTGCACTCATTAGTGAAATGACCTCCAGGAAGCTGGAATCCAATATCTAATGGCCGATTTTTAGCGAGTCCACACGCCAGGGTGGTCGGGGTCCAATGCAGCCCCGGCCAGGCCCAGGCCCCTTGGACTGGGCCACAGGAGGACACGGAGGAGGGTCCCGGCCCCCACGAAGCGGTGCCGGCAGTTCTCCACGGGCTTGGGCGTTTTCCAGAGGTAGGAGATGGAGGGGACTGATTTCTTCAGCGCCCCCCAAACCAGGCCACCCCACCCCACCCATGGGACACATCCCCAGAGAGAGACGCCCCATACACTGGCTGTGCCCCAGCCCTGGCCCGGGGGAATAGGCGGCAGCCCACCCACAGGGCGAGGGGGGGGGCGCAGCTGAAAGGGGTTGTGGGGGAGGGCGGCCCCTGGCTGGGGTCAAAGGGCGAGCGTCCCGCGCGTGCGCAGTCAGCGGCAGGCAGCGACGCGCTGGGGGTGGGCAGCGGGTAGGTGAAGGAGGCCGGGCGAGGAGACGAGGGGGGCTGGGAGGGCTCCACCTTGGCGAGTCCAGCCGTGGAGGCGCATCTTGTGTGAGTGTGAGTGAGTGTGAGTGTGTGTGTGTGTGTATAGAGAGACAGCCCCCCGCCCCGCCCCGCCCCGCCCATCACCCCCGTCCCTGGGAGCCCGCGGGACCCGGCCGGCGAACTCAACCGGCCCGGCCCGGCGCGGGGCCTGGGGCGGGAGGCGGCGGCGGGGAAGCCCAGAGAGGCTCGGCTTCTTGAGCGGGGCAGGGGCGCCCTCCGCCGCCGCCGTCTAGGGCCACACCACCCTGAACGCCCCCGATCTCGTCTGGTCTCGGAAGCTAAGCGGGGTCGGGCCTGGTTAGTACTTGGATGGGAGACCGCCTGGGAATACCGGGTGCCACAGGCTGCTGCTTTTTTTTTTTTTTTTTTTTTTTTGCCTCTTGTTCTGTCCCCTTTCTGGGAGCGCGGCGGCGGCCCGGGGTGGGGGTCACCCCCACCCTCAGCGCCCGCCCGCGGTGCCTGGCGCCCCAGCCCGCACCGTGGGGCCTCCTCTTGTCCCAAGCCGCGACACCGCCGCCACGCGGCAGCATGCGTGGCATCTGGACTGTCAGGTCTCAGACCAAAGGTCTGCTCTGTGGGAACCGACACGCTGGAGGAAACCTTGAGAGTCTGAGAGGGGAGGGAGTTCCAGAAGAAGGCCAGGATGTCATTTTGAGGGAGTATGTGACCAGAACTCGTCCCGTTGCTTTTGGGGTTCTATGGGCTACACGCAGGAATCTTTGGTGGTGGCACCTGATGTTGGGGGATCCGGAGTCACACCCAGACCTGCTCCACAGGCCTCCTTTTACTTTTCTCTTCGGATTCATGATTTTTAAAAAGTGTCTCTTACCTCTATGATTGCATTTTCTTTTCTCTCTCTTTTCAAGCAGATGATGGGAGTACAAGTATTCAGGTGACATGTGTTGCCCGTGCCCCCCTCCCCCCTGTGTTCTTTTTTTTTTTTTTTTTTTTTTTTTTGAGACAGAGTCTCGTTTTGCTGCCCAGGCTAGAGTGAGTGCCATGGCGTCAGCCTAGCTCACGGCAACCTCAATCTCCGGGCTCAAGCAATCCTGCTGCCTCAGCCTCCCGAGTAGTTGGGACTACAGGCATGCACCACCACGCCCGGCTGTGTTTTTCTATATATATTAGTTGGCCAATTAATTTCTTTCTATTTTTAGTAGAGACGGGGGTCTCGCTCTTGCTCAGGCTGGTTTCGAACTCCTGACCTGGAGCAATCCGCCCGCCTCGGCCTCCCAGAGAGCTAGGATTACAGGCGTGAGCCACCGCGCCCGGCCCCCCCTGTGTTCTTATTCATATACCTCTCATGTTGTTGCAGCGTATTGTGGGGGTACCAATGTTAAGGTCGGGTGCCTTGCCCTCTCCAAGCCTCCCCCCTCGGGTCAGAGCTTCAAGTGCGCCCATCCCCCAGTCGGTGCGCACCCACCCCATGCCTAATGGATGTGTATGCCCCTCCCCTCCCCCCACCCGCCCGACACCCACCCGATGAAGGTGATTCCTCTCTGTCCACTTAGGCGTCCATCCGTTCGTACCAATTTGCTGGTGAGCGCGCTCACGTGGTGCTCGTGTGTCCATTCTTGGGATACCTGGCTTACTGGAACGGGTTCCAGCTCTGGCCAGGAGAACACGAGAGGCGCCCTCTCACCGCTGCTCCTCACAGCCGAATGGCACTCCGTGGTGTCCACGCGCCACATTTTATTAATGCACTCCTGGATGGATGGGCACTCGGGTCGCTTCCACGTCTTTGCGATTGTGAATTGTGCCCTAACTGTCACCCTAACCCTTACCCAGCCCGTCTCCTCTGCCCCTGCCTGACGCGCTCCTCCCCGGCCAGGCCCGTCACTGTCCTGGGCCCCCGCCTGACCGGCTCCTCCCCGCCCGGCCTGTCACCGTCCTCTGCCCCTGCCTGACATGCTCCTTCCCGCCCGGCCTCTCACCGTCCTCGGCCCCTGCCTGACCGGCTCCTCCGTCGCCTGGGCCTTCCAAGGGCTTGGTGTGGACGCTGCTTCCAGGAAGCCCTCCAGAAACCCGGCAGCAGGGTGGCCGCAGCAGTCTCCAGCAGCCGTCCCTAAGTCGCGTGAGTGCGGGGGACGTGCCCCCGCTGTGCCGCGGGGGCCCAGCCTGGTGTCTTCCCTGAGGCCCTGCGGCTGCCGGCTGGGCTGCCGCTCCCCGCAAGGGGAGAGCCGCGGAGGTGGGGACCGCCTCCTGATGGGGACGTACACGCAGCTCTCCAAGTCGGATTCCGGGGCTCTCTGTCCTGCCCGAAGGCCCAGCCGGCCTGCGGGTCCTTAGAGTGGCAAAAACCTCCGAAAACTGAGACTGAGGGTCCGGTGGGTGTCTGCACTTTTGTGCTGGGCACCCCAGGGAGGCCCGGGGGCTGGCTGGACAACGTGGTCTGCTGGGCGGGGGGGTTGGAGGAGCAACTGATGCCCTTTGCACTTTGGGTAGCAAGAGTCTGAGGTGTCTCTGAGCCCTGTGCCCTGTGGGGGGGGGCGGGGGGGAGGAGGAGGAGGAGGAGGAGGAGGTGGGAAGGGCCGGGGCCTGCAGTCCTGTTCCCGGGGTGGCACGGCAAGTGGCTTCTTCCACAGGCTGCTTGGCCTGGGCTCCCTGCACCTGGGCCTTTGGAGGACCGGCCCTGTGCTTGCCAACACTTCCTGCAGGGACCCAGAGCTGGGAGGTGGCATCTCTCAGCCCTGGGTCGGGCAGAGCCCCAGCGGGCCATGCCCACAACCTCTCTCAGCACCGGTCCCCCAGAAGGCTCCTTTGGGACCAGGATTCTCTTGCGGTGACTCTTTAAGGTCTGGCCCCTGGATGGAGGGGCACCAGGAGTAGAGGAGCAGGAAGGGGAAGGGGGTGGCCATGCGAGGGGACACTTTGAGGCCAAGTCCCAGCTTCAGCCTGATCCTCCTGGGAACCCCGCTCTGAGACAAGGAGCCGGGCTTCCCATTCCCACAGCAGCCAGTCGTGGGCTGAGGACACCTGGGGCGTTGGGAACTCCCTGGCTTCTCCTTGGTTTAACATCTGGAGCTGCTTGTGAATCGCGCCGCCACACACACCCGAGCGCAGGTGTCTTCCGCACAGACTGCGGGCCTCGCTCTTCTGAATGCCGCTAGCTCGCCACCCACCCACGGGTGAACCCGGTCAGGGTGCTTTCTCTAAGGGGCAGACTCTTTTCCGGGCGGGCTACCGGTGTCTCTGTTTGCTCGTTTCTTTCTTCCATTTCGGGAAAGTCTTCCTTGCTGGGTGTGGAAATCTCCTATGCCTTCCCTCGCCTATTCTGTCAGCTTTAAAATTCTCTTTCAGTTGCCACCCTCACAGATGGATTAGGAAACTCTTTCCGGTGCACTCATTAGTGAAATGACCTCCAGGAAGCTGGAATCCAATATCTAATGGCCGATTTTTAGCGAGTCCACACGCCAGGGTGGTCGGGGTCCAATGCAGCCCCGGCCAGGCCCAGGCCCCTTGGACTGGGCCACAGGAGGACACGGAGGAGGGTCCCGGCCCCCACGAAGCGGTGCCGGCAGTTCTCCACGGGCTTGGGCGTTTTCCAGAGGTAGGAGATGGAGGGGACTGATTTCTTCAGCGCCCCCCAAACCAGGCCACCCCACCCCACCCATGGGACACATCCCCAGAGAGAGACGCCCCATACACTGGCTGTGCCCCAGCCCTGGCCCGGGGGAATAGGCGGCAGCCCACCCACAGGGCGAGGGGGGGGGCGCAGCTGAAAGGGGTTGTGGGGGAGGGCGGCCCCTGGCTGGGGTCAAAGGGCGAGCGTCCCGCGCGTGCGCAGTCAGCGGCAGGCAGCGACGCGCTGGGGGTGGGCAGCGGGTAGGTGAAGGAGGCCGGGCGAGGAGACGAGGGGGGCTGGGAGGGCTCCACCTTGGCGAGTCCAGCCGTGGAGGCGCATCTTGTGTGAGTGTGAGTGAGTGTGAGTGTGTGTGTGTGTGTATAGAGAGACAGCCCCCCGCCCCGCCCCGCCCCGCCCATCACCCCCGTCCCTGGGAGCCCGCGGGACCCGGCCGGCGAACTCAACCGGCCCGGCCCGGCGCGGGGCCTGGGGCGGGAGGCGGCGGCGGGGAAGCCCAGAGAGGCTCGGCTTCTTGAGCGGGGCAGGGGCGCCCTCCGCCGCCGCCGTCTAGGGCCACACCACCCTGAACGCCCCCGATCTCGTCTGGTCTCGGAAGCTAAGCGGGGTCGGGCCTGGTTAGTACTTGGATGGGAGACCGCCTGGGAATACCGGGTGCCACAGGCTGCTGCTTTTTTTTTTTTTTTTTTTTTTTTGCCTCTTGTTCTGTCCCCTTTCTGGGAGCGCGGCGGCGGCCCGGGGTGGGGGTCACCCCCACCCTCAGCGCCCGCCCGCGGTGCCTGGCGCCCCAGCCCGCACCGTGGGGCCTCCTCTTGTCCCAAGCCGCGACACCGCCGCCACGCGGCAGCATGCGTGGCATCTGGACTGTCAGGTCTCAGACCAAAGGTCTGCTCTGTGGGAACCGACACGCTGGAGGAAACCTTGAGAGTCTGAGAGGGGAGGGAGTTCCAGAAGAAGGCCAGGATGTCATTTTGAGGGAGTATGTGACCAGAACTCGTCCCGTTGCTTTTGGGGTTCTATGGGCTACACGCAGGAATCTTTGGTGGTGGCACCTGATGTTGGGGGATCCGGAGTCACACCCAGACCTGCTCCACAGGCCTCCTTTTACTTTTCTCTTCGGATTCATGATTTTTAAAAAGTGTCTCTTACCTCTATGATTGCATTTTCTTTTCTCTCTCTTTTCAAGCAGATGATGGGAGTACAAGTATTCAGGTGACATGTGTTGCCCGTGCCCCCCTCCCCCCTGTGTTCTTTTTTTTTTTTTTTTTTTGAGACAGAGTCTCGTTTTGCTGCCCAGGCTAGAGTGAGTGCCATGGCGTCAGCCTAGCTCACGGCAACCTCAATCTCCGGGCTCAAGCAATCCTGCTGCCTCAGCCTCCCGAGTAGTTGGGACTACAGGCATGCACCACCACGCCCAGCTGTGTTTTTCTATATATATTAGTTGGCCAATTAATTTCTTTCTATTTTTAGTAGAGACGGGGGTCTCGCTCTTGCTCAGGCTGGTTTCGAACTCCTGACCTGGAGCAATCCGCCCGCCTCGGCCTCCCAGAGAGCTAGGATTACAGGCGTGAGCCACCGCGCCCGGCCCCCCCTGTGTTCTTATTCATATACCTCTCATGTTGTTGCAGGGTATTGTGGGGGTACCAATGTTAAGGTCGGGTGCCTTGCCCTCTCCAAGCCTCCCCCCTCGGGTCAGAGCTTCAAGTGCGCCCATCCCCCAGTCGGTGCGCACCCACCCCATGCCTAATGGATGTGTATGCCCCTCCCCTCCCCCCACCCGCCCGACACCCACCCGATGAAGGTGATTCCTCTCTGTCCACTTAGGCGTCCATCCGTTCGTATCAATTTGCTGGTGAGCGCGCTCACGTGGTGCTCGTGTGTCCATTCTTGGGATACCTGGCTTACTGGAACGGGTTCCAGCTCTGGCCAGGAGAACACGAGAGGCGCCCTCTCACCGCTGCTCCTCACAGCCGAATGGCACTCCGTGGTGTCCACGCGCCACATTTTATTAATGCACTCCTGGATGGATGGGCACTCGGGTCGCTTCCACGTCTTTGCGATTGTGAATTGTGCCCTAACTGTCACCCTAACCCTTACCCAGCCCGTCTCCTCTGCCCCTGCCTGACGCGCTCCTCCCCGGCCAGGCCCGTCACTGTCCTGGGCCCCCGCCTGACCGGCTCCTCCCCGCCCGGCCTGTCACCGTCCTCTGCCCCTGCCTGACATGCTCCTTCCCGCCCGGCCTCTCACCGTCCTCGGCCCCTGCCTGACCGGCTCCTCCGTCGCCTGGGCCTTCCAAGGGCTTGGTGTGGACGCTGCTTCCAGGAAGCCCTCCAGAAACCCGGCAGCAGGGTGGCCGCAGCAGTCTCCAGCAGCCGTCCCTAAGTCGCGTGAGTGCGGGGGACGTGCCCCCGCTGTGCCGCGGGGGCCCAGCCTGGTGTCTTCCCTGAGGCCCTGCGGCTGCCGGCTGGGCTGCCGCTCCCCGCAAGGGGAGAGCCGCGGAGGTGGGGACCGCCTCCTGATGGGGACGTACACGCAGCTCTCCAAGTCGGATTCCGGGGCTCTCTGTCCTGCCCGAAGGCCCAGCCGGCCTGCGGGTCCTTAGAGTGGCAAAAACCTCCGAAAACTGAGACTGAGGGTCCGGTGGGTGTCTGCACTTTTGTGCTGGGCACCCCAGGGAGGCCCGGGGGCTGGCTGGACAACGTGGTCTGCTGGGCGGGGGGGTTGGAGGAGCAACTGATGCCCTTTGCACTTTGGGTAGCAAGAGTCTGAGGTGTCTCTGAGCCCTGTGCCCTGTGGGGGGGGGCGGGGGGGAGGAGGAGGAGGAGGAGGAGGAGGTGGGAAGGGCCGGGGCCTGCAGTCCTGTTCCCGGGGTGGCACGGCAAGTGGCTTCTTCCACAGGCTGCTTGGCCTGGGCTCCCTGCACCTGGGCCTTTGGAGGACCGGCCCTGTGCTTGCCAACACTTCCTGCAGGGACCCAGAGCTGGGAGGTGGCATCTCTCAGCCCTGGGTCGGGCAGAGCCCCAGCGGGCCATGCCCACAACCTCTCTCAGCACCGGTCCCCCAGAAGGCTCCTTTGGGACCAGGATTCTCTTGCGGTGACTCTTTAAGGTCTGGCCCCTGGATGGAGGGGCACCAGGAGTAGAGGAGCAGGAAGGGGAAGGGGGTGGCCATGCGAGGGGACACTTTGAGGCCAAGTCCCAGCTTCAGCCTGATCCTCCTGGGAACCCCGCTCTGAGACAAGGAGCCGGGCTTCCCATTCCCACAGCAGCCAGTCGTGGGCTGAGGACACCTGGGGCGTTGGGAACTCCCTGGCTTCTCCTTGGTTTAACATCTGGAGCTGCTTGTGAATCGCGCCGCCACACACACCCGAGCGCAGGTGTCTTCCGCACAGACTGCGGGCCTCGCTCTTCTGAATGCCGCTAGCTCGCCACCCACCCACGGGTGAACCCGGTCAGGGTGCTTTCTCTAAGGGGCAGACTCTTTTCCGGGCGGGCTACCGGTGTCTCTGTTTGCTCGTTTCTTTCTTCCATTTCGGGAAAGTCTTCCTTGCTGGGTGTGGAAATCTCCTATGCCTTCCCTCGCCTATTCTGTCAGCTTTAAAATTCTCTTTCAGTTGCCACCCTCACAGATGGATTAGGAAACTCTTTCCGGTGCACTCATTAGTGAAATGACCTCCAGGAAGCTGGAATCCAATATCTAATGGCCGATTTTTAGCGAGTCCACACGCCAGGGTGGTCGGGGTCCAATGCAGCCCCGGCCAGGCCCAGGCCCCTTGGACTGGGCCACAGGAGGACACGGAGGAGGGTCCCGGCCCCCACGAAGCGGTGCCGGCAGTTCTCCACGGGCTTGGGCGTTTTCCAGAGGTAGGAGATGGAGGGGACTGATTTCTTCAGCGCCCCCCAAACCAGGCCACCCCACCCCACCCATGGGACACATCCCCAGAGAGAGACGCCCCATACACTGGCTGTGCCCCAGCCCTGGCCCGGGGGAATAGGCGGCAGCCCACCCACAGGGCGAGGGGGGGGGCGCAGCTGAAAGGGGTTGTGGGGGAGGGCGGCCCCTGGCTGGGGTCAAAGGGCGAGCGTCCCGCGCGTGCGCAGTCAGCGGCAGGCAGCGACGCGCTGGGGGTGGGCAGCGGGTAGGTGAAGGAGGCCGGGCGAGGAGACGAGGGGGGCTGGGAGGGCTCCACCTTGGCGAGTCCAGCCGTGGAGGCGCATCTTGTGTGAGTGTGAGTGAGTGTGAGTGTGTGTGTGTGTGTATAGAGAGACAGCCCCCCGCCCCGCCCCGCCCCGCCCATCACCCCCGTCCCTGGGAGCCCGCGGGACCCGGCCGGCGAACTCAACCGGCCCGGCCCGGCGCGGGGCCTGGGGCGGGAGGCGGCGGCGGGGAAGCCCAGAGAGGCTCGGCTTCTTGAGCGGGGCAGGGGCGCCCTCCGCCGCCGCCGTCTAGGGCCACACCACCCTGAACGCCCCCGATCTCGTCTGGTCTCGGAAGCTAAGCGGGGTCGGGCCTGGTTAGTACTTGGATGGGAGACCGCCTGGGAATACCGGGTGCCACAGGCTGCTGCTTTTTTTTTTTTTTTTTTTTTTTTTGCCTCTTGTTCTGTCCCCTTTCTGGGAGCGCGGCGGCGGCCCGGGGTGGGGGTCACCCCCACCCTCAGCGCCCGCCCGCGGTGCCTGGCGCCCCAGCCCGCACCGTGGGGCCTCCTCTTGTCCCAAGCCGCGACACCGCCGCCACGCGGCAGCATGCGTGGCATCTGGACTGTCAGGTCTCAGACCAAAGGTCTGCTCTGTGGGAACCGACACGCTGGAGGAAACCTTGAGAGTCTGAGAGGGGAGGGAGTTCCAGAAGAAGGCCAGGATGTCATTTTGAGGGAGTATGTGACCAGAACTCGTCCCGTTGCTTTTGGGGTTCTATGGGCTACACGCAGGAATCTTTGGTGGTGGCACCTGATGTTGGGGGATCCGGAGTCACACCCAGACCTGCTCCACAGGCCTCCTTTTACTTTTCTCTTCGGATTCATGATTTTTAAAAAGTGTCTCTTACCTCTATGATTGCATTTTCTTTTCTCTCTCTTTTCAAGCAGATGATGGGAGTACAAGTATTCAGGTGACATGTGTTGCCCGTGCCCCCCTCCCCCCTGTGTTCTTTTTTTTTTTTTTTTTTTTTTTTTTTTGAGACAGAGTCTCGTTTTGCTGCCCAGGCTAGAGTGAGTGCCATGGCGTCAGCCTAGCTCACGGCAACCTCAATCTCCGGGCTCAAGCAATCCTGCTGCCTCAGCCTCCCGAGTAGTTGGGACTACAGGCATGCACCACCACGCCCGGCTGTGTTTTTCTATATATATTAGTTGGCCAATTAATTTCTTTCTATTTTTAGTAGAGACGGGGGTCTCGCTCTTGCTCAGGCTGGTTTCGAACTCCTGACCTGGAGCAATCCGCCCGCCTCGGCCTCCCAGAGAGCTAGGATTACAGGCGTGAGCCACCGCGCCCGGCCCCCCCTGTGTTCTTATTCATATACCTCTCATGTTGTTGCAGGGTATTGTGGGGGTACCAATGTTAAGGTCGGGTGCCTTGCCCTCTCCAAGCCTCCCCCCTCGGGTCAGAGCTTCAAGTGCGCCCATCCCCCAGTCGGTGCGCACCCACCCCATGCCTAATGGATGTGTATGCCCCTCCCCTCCCCCCACCCGCCCGACACCCACCCGATGAAGGTGATTCCTCTCTGTCCACTTAGGCGTCCATCCGTTCGTATCAATTTGCTGGTGAGCGCGCTCACGTGGTGCTCGTGTGTCCATTCTTGGGATACCTGGCTTACTGGAACGGGTTCCAGCTCTGGCCAGGAGAACACGAGAGGCGCCCTCTCACCGCTGCTCCTCACAGCCGAATGGCACTCCGTGGTGTCCACGCGCCACATTTTATTAATGCACTCCTGGATGGATGGGCACTCGGGTCGCTTCCACGTCTTTGCGATTGTGAATTGTGCCCTAACTGTCACCCTAACCCTTACCCAGCCCGTCTCCTCTGCCCCTGCCTGACGCGCTCCTCCCCGGCCAGGCCCGTCACTGTCCTGGGCCCCCGCCTGACCGGCTCCTCCCCGCCCGGCCTGTCACCGTCCTCTGCCCCTGCCTGACATGCTCCTTCCCGCCCGGCCTCTCACCGTCCTCGGCCCCTGCCTGACCGGCTCCTCCGTCGCCTGGGCCTTCCAAGGGCTTGGTGTGGACGCTGCTTCCAGGAAGCCCTCCAGAAACCCGGCAGCAGGGTGGCCGCAGCAGTCTCCAGCAGCCGTCCCTAAGTCGCGTGAGTGCGGGGGACGTGCCCCCGCTGTGCCGCGGGGGCCCAGCCTGGTGTCTTCCCTGAGGCCCTGCGGCTGCCGGCTGGGCTGCCGCTCCCCGCAAGGGGAGAGCCGCGGAGGTGGGGACCGCCTCCTGATGGGGACGTACACGCAGCTCTCCAAGTCGGATTCCGGGGCTCTCTGTCCTGCCCGAAGGCCCAGCCGGCCTGCGGGTCCTTAGAGTGGCAAAAACCTCCGAAAACTGAGACTGAGGGTCCGGTGGGTGTCTGCACTTTTGTGCTGGGCACCCCAGGGAGGCCCGGGGGCTGGCTGGACAACGTGGTCTGCTGGGCGGGGGGGTTGGAGGAGCAACTGATGCCCTTTGCACTTTGGGTAGCAAGAGTCTGAGGTGTCTCTGAGCCCTGTGCCCTGTGGGGGGGGGCGGGGGGGAGGAGGAGGAGGAGGAGGAGGAGGAGGTGGGAAGGGCCGGGGCCTGCAGTCCTGTTCCCGGGGTGGCACGGCAAGTGGCTTCTTCCACAGGCTGCTTGGCCTGGGCTCCCTGCACCTGGGCCTTTGGAGGACCGGCCCTGTGCTTGCCAACACTTCCTGCAGGGACCCAGAGCTGGGAGGTGGCATCTCTCAGCCCTGGGTCTGGCAGAGCCCCAGCGGGCCATGCCCACAACCTCTCTCAGCACCGGTCCCCCAGAAGGCTCCTTTGGGACCAGGATTCTCTTGCGGTGACTCTTTAAGGTCTGGCCCCTGGATGGAGGGGCACCAGGAGTAGAGGAGCAGGAAGGGGAAGGGGGTGGCCATGCGAGGGGACACTTTGAGGCCAAGTCCCAGCTTCAGCCTGATCCTCCTGGGAACCCCGCTCTGAGACAAGGAGCCGGGCTTCCCATTCCCACAGCAGCCAGTCGTGGGCTGAGGACACCTGGGGCGTTGGGAACTCCCTGGCTTCTCCTTGGTTTAACATCTGGAGCTGCTTGTGAATCGCGCCGCCACACACACCCGAGCGCAGGTGTCTTCCGCACAGACTGCGGGCCTCGCTCTTCTGAATGCCGCTAGCTCGCCACCCACCCACGGGTGAACCCGGTCAGGGTGCTTTCTCTAAGGGGCAGACTCTTTTCCGGGCGGGCTACCGGTGTCTCTGTTTGCTCGTTTCTTTCTTCCATTTCGGGAAAGTCTTCCTTGCTGGGTGTGGAAATCTCCTATGCCTTCCCTCGCCTATTCTGTCAGCTTTAAAATTCTCTTTCAGTTGCCACCCTCACAGATGGATTAGGAAACTCTTTCCGGTGCACTCATTAGTGAAATGACCTCCAGGAAGCTGGAATCCAATATCTAATGGCCGATTTTTAGCGAGTCCACACGCCAGGGTGGTCGGGGTCCAATGCAGCCCCGGCCAGGCCCAGGCCCCTTGGACTGGGCCACAGGAGGACACGGAGGAGGGTCCCGGCCCCCACGAAGCGGTGCCGGCAGTTCTCCACGGGCTTGGGCGTTTTCCAGAGGTAGGAGATGGAGGGGACTGATTTCTTCAGCGCCCCCCAAACCAGGCCACCCCACCCCACCCATGGGACACATCCCCAGAGAGAGACGCCCCATACACTGGCTGTGCCCCAGCCCTGGCCCGGGGGAATAGGCGGCAGCCCACCCACAGGGCGAGGGGGGGGGCGCAGCTGAAAGGGGTTGTGGGGGAGGGCGGCCCCTGGCTGGGGTCAAAGGGCGAGCGTCCCGCGCGTGCGCAGTCAGCGGCAGGCAGCGACGCGCTGGGGGTGGGCAGCGGGTAGGTGAAGGAGGCCGGGCGAGGAGACGAGGGGGGCTGGGAGGGCTCCACCTTGGCGAGTCCAGCCGTGGAGGCGCATCTTGTGTGAGTGTGAGTGAGTGTGAGTGTGTGTGTGTGTGTATAGAGAGACAGCCCCCCGCCCCGCCCCGCCCCGCCCATCACCCCCGTCCCTGGGAGCCCGCGGGACCCGGCCGGCGAACTCAACCGGCCCGGCCCGGCGCGGGGCCTGGGGCGGGAGGCGGCGGCGGGGAAGCCCAGAGAGGCTCGGCTTCTTGAGCGGGGCAGGGGCGCCCTCCGCCGCCGCCGTCTAGGGCCACACCACCCTGAACGCCCCCGATCTCGTCTGGTCTCGGAAGCTAAGCGGGGTCGGGCCTGGTTAGTACTTGGATGGGAGACCGCCTGGGAATACCGGGTGCCACAGGCTGCTGCTTTTTTTTTTTTTTTTTTTTTTTTTTGCCTCTTGTTCTGTCCCCTTTCTGGGAGCGCGGCGGCGGCCCGGGGTGGGGGTCACCCCCACCCTCAGCGCCCGCCCGCGGTGCCTGGCGCCCCAGCCCGCACCGTGGGGCCTCCTCTTGTCCCAAGCCGCGACACCGCCGCCACGCGGCAGCATGCGTGGCATCTGGACTGTCAGGTCTCAGACCAAAGGTCTGCTCTGTGGGAACCGACACGCTGGAGGAAACCTTGAGAGTCTGAGAGGGGAGGGAGTTCCAGAAGAAGGCCAGGATGTCATTTTGAGGGAGTATGTGACCAGAACTCGTCCCGTTGCTTTTGGGGTTCTATGGGCTACACGCAGGAATCTTTGGTGGTGGCACCTGATGTTGGGGGATCCGGAGTCACACCCAGACCTGCTCCACAGGCCTCCTTTTACTTTTCTCTTCGGATTCATGATTTTTAAAAAGTGTCTCTTACCTCTATGATTGCATTTTCTTTTCTCTCTCTTTTCAAGCAGATGATGGGAGTACAAGTATTCAGGTGACATGTGTTGCCCGTGCCCCCCTCCCCCCTGTGTTCTTTTTTTTTTTTTTTTTTTTTTTTTTTTGAGACAGAGTCTCGTTTTGCTGCCCAGGCTAGAGTGAGTGCCATGGCGTCAGCCTAGCTCACGGCAACCTCAATCTCCGGGCTCAAGCAATCCTGCTGCCTCAGCCTCCCGAGTAGTTGGGACTACAGGCATGCACCACCACGCCCGGCTGTGTTTTTCTATATATATTAGTTGGCCAATTAATTTCTTTCTATTTTTAGTAGAGACGGGGGTCTCGCTCTTGCTCAGGCTGGTTTCGAACTCCTGACCTGGAGCAATCCGCCCGCCTCGGCCTCCCAGAGAGCTAGGATTACAGGCGTGAGCCACCGCGCCCGGCCCCCCCTGTGTTCTTATTCATATACCTCTCATGTTGTTGCAGCGTATTGTGGGGGTACCAATGTTAAGGTCGGGTGCCTTGCCCTCTCCAAGCCTCCCCCCTCGGGTCAGAGCTTCAAGTGCGCCCATCCCCCAGTCGGTGCGCACCCACCCCATGCCTAATGGATGTGTATGCCCCTCCCCTCCCCCCACCCGCCCGACACCCACCCGATGAAGGTGATTCCTCTCTGTCCACTTAGGCGTCCATCCGTTCGTACCAATTTGCTGGTGAGCGCGCTCACGTGGTGCTCGTGTGTCCATTCTTGGGATACCTGGCTTACTGGAACGGGTTCCAGCTCTGGCCAGGAGAACACGAGAGGCGCCCTCTCACCGCTGCTCCTCACAGCCGAATGGCACTCCGTGGTGTCCACGCGCCACATTTTATTAATGCACTCCTGGATGGATGGGCACTCGGGTCGCTTCCACGTCTTTGCGATTGTGAATTGTGCCCTAACTGTCACCCTAACCCTTACCCAGCCCGTCTCCTCTGCCCCTGCCTGACGCGCTCCTCCCCGGCCAGGCCCGTCACTGTCCTGGGCCCCCGCCTGACCGGCTCCTCCCCGCCCGGCCTGTCACCGTCCTCTGCCCCTGCCTGACATGCTCCTTCCCGCCCGGCCTCTCACCGTCCTCGGCCCCTGCCTGACCGGCTCCTCCGTCGCCTGGGCCTTCCAAGGGCTTGGTGTGGACGCTGCTTCCAGGAAGCCCTCCAGAAACCCGGCAGCAGGGTGGCCGCAGCAGTCTCCAGCAGCCGTCCCTAAGTCGCGTGAGTGCGGGGGACGTGCCCCCGCTGTGCCGCGGGGGCCCAGCCTGGTGTCTTCCCTGAGGCCCTGCGGCTGCCGGCTGGGCTGCCGCTCCCCGCAAGGGGAGAGCCGCGGAGGTGGGGACCGCCTCCTGATGGGGACGTACACGCAGCTCTCCAAGTCGGATTCCGGGGCTCTCTGTCCTGCCCGAAGGCCCAGCCGGCCTGCGGGTCCTTAGAGTGGCAAAAACCTCCGAAAACTGAGACTGAGGGTCCGGTGGGTGTCTGCACTTTTGTGCTGGGCACCCCAGGGAGGCCCGGGGGCTGGCTGGACAACGTGGTCTGCTGGGCGGGGGGGTTGGAGGAGCAACTGATGCCCTTTGCACTTTGGGTAGCAAGAGTCTGAGGTGTCTCTGAGCCCTGTGCCCTGTGGGGGGGGGCGGGGGGGAGGAGGAGGAGGAGGAGGAGGAGGTGGGAAGGGCCGGGGCCTGCAGTCCTGTTCCCGGGGTGGCACGGCAAGTGGCTTCTTCCACAGGCTGCTTGGCCTGGGCTCCCTGCACCTGGGCCTTTGGAGGACCGGCCCTGTGCTTGCCAACACTTCCTGCAGGGACCCAGAGCTGGGAGGTGGCATCTCTCAGCCCTGGGTCGGGCAGAGCCCCAGCGGGCCATGCCCACAACCTCTCTCAGCACCGGTCCCCCAGAAGGCTCCTTTGGGACCAGGATTCTCTTGCGGTGACTCTTTAAGGTCTGGCCCCTGGATGGAGGGGCACCAGGAGTAGAGGAGCAGGAAGGGGAAGGGGGTGGCCATGCGAGGGGACACTTTGAGGCCAAGTCCCAGCTTCAGCCTGATCCTCCTGGGAACCCCGCTCTGAGACAAGGAGCCGGGCTTCCCATTCCCACAGCAGCCAGTCGTGGGCTGAGGACACCTGGGGCGTTGGGAACTCCCTGGCTTCTCCTTGGTTTAACATCTGGAGCTGCTTGTGAATCGCGCCGCCACACACACCCGAGCGCAGGTGTCTTCCGCACAGACTGCGGGCCTTGCTCTTCTGAATGCCGCTAGCTCGCCACCCACCCACGGGTGAACCCGGTCAGGGTGCTTTCTCTAAGGGGCAGACTCTTTTCCGGGCGGGCTACCGGTGTCTCTGTTTGCTCGTTTCTTTCTTCCATTTCGGGAAAGTCTTCCTTGCTGGGTGTGGAAATCTCCTATGCCTTCCCTCGCCTATTCTGTCAGCTTTAAAATTCTCTTTCAGTTGCCACCCTCACAGATGGATTAGGAAACTCTTTCCGGTGCACTCATTAGTGAAATGACCTCCAGGAAGCTGGAATCCAATATCTAATGGCCGATTTTTAGCGAGTCCACACGCCAGGGTGGTCGGGGTCCAATGCAGCCCCGGCCAGGCCCAGGCCCCTTGGACTGGGCCACAGGAGGACACGGAGGAGGGTCCCGGCCCCCACGAAGCGGTGCCGGCAGTTCTCCACGGGCTTGGGCGTTTTCCAGAGGTAGGAGATGGAGGGGACTGATTTCTTCAGCGCCCCCCAAACCAGGCCACCCCACCCCACCCATGGGACACATCCCCAGAGAGAGACGCCCCATACACTGGCTGTGCCCCAGCCCTGGCCCGGGGGAATAGGCGGCAGCCCACCCACAGGGCGAGGGGGGGGGCGCAGCTGAAAGGGGTTGTGGGGGAGGGCGGCCCCTGGCTGGGGTCAAAGGGCGAGCGTCCCGCGCGTGCGCAGTCAGCGGCAGGCAGCGACGCGCTGGGGGTGGGCAGCGGGTAGGTGAAGGAGGCCGGGCGAGGAGACGAGGGGGGCTGGGAGGGCTCCACCTTGGCGAGTCCAGCCGTGGAGGCGCATCTTGTGTGAGTGTGAGTGAGTGTGAGTGTGTGTGTGTGTGTATAGAGAGACAGCCCCCCGCCCCGCCCCGCCCCGCCCATCACCCCCGTCCCTGGGAGCCCGCGGGACCCGGCCGGCGAACTCAACCGGCCCGGCCCGGCGCGGGGCCTGGGGCGGGAGGCGGCGGCGGGGAAGCCCAGAGAGGCTCGGCTTCTTGAGCGGGGCAGGGGCGCCCTCCGCCGCCGCCGTCTAGGGCCACACCACCCTGAACGCCCCCGATCTCGTCTGGTCTCGGAAGCTAAGCGGGGTCGGGCCTGGTTAGTACTTGGATGGGAGACCGCCTGGGAATACCGGGTGCCACAGGCTGCTGCTTTTTTTTTTTTTTTTTTTTTTTTTGCCTCTTGTTCTGTCCCCTTTCTGGGAGCGCGGCGGCGGCCCGGGGTGGGGGTCACCCCCACCCTCAGCGCCCGCCCGCGGTGCCTGGCGCCCCAGCCCGCACCGTGGGGCCTCCTCTTGTCCCAAGCCGCGACACCGCCGCCACGCGGCAGCATGCGTGGCATCTGGACTGTCAGGTCTCAGACCAAAGGTCTGCTCTGTGGGAACCGACACGCTGGAGGAAACCTTGAGAGTCTGAGAGGGGAGGGAGTTCCAGAAGAAGGCCAGGATGTCATTTTGAGGGAGTATGTGACCAGAACTCGTCCCGTTGCTTTTGGGGTTCTATGGGCTACACGCAGGAATCTTTGGTGGTGGCACCTGATGTTGGGGGATCCGGAGTCACACCCAGACCTGCTCCACAGGCCTCCTTTTACTTTTCTCTTCGGATTCATGATTTTTAAAAAGTGTCTCTTACCTCTATGATTGCATTTTCTTTTCTCTCTCTTTTCAAGCAGATGATGGGAGTACAAGTATTCAGGTGACATGTGTTGCCCGTGCCCCCCTCCCCCCTGTGTTCTTTTTTTTTTTTTTTTTTTTTTTTTTTGAGACAGAGTCTCGTTTTGCTGCCCAGGCTAGAGTGAGTGCCATGGCGTCAGCCTAGCTCACGGCAACCTCAATCTCCGGGCTCAAGCAATCCTGCTGCCTCAGCCTCCCGAGTAGTTGGGACTACAGGCATGCACCACCACGCCCGGCTGTGTTTTTCTATATATATTAGTTGGCCAATTAATTTCTTTCTATTTTTAGTAGAGACGGGGGTCTCGCTCTTGCTCAGGCTGGTTTCGAACTCCTGACCTGGAGCAATCCGCCCGCCTCGGCCTCCCAGAGAGCTAGGATTACAGGCGTGAGCCACCGCGCCCGGCCCCCCCTGTGTTCTTATTCATATACCTCTCATGTTGTTGCAGCGTATTGTGGGGGTACCAATGTTAAGGTCGGGTGCCTTGCCCTCTCCAAGCCTCCCCCCTCGGGTCAGAGCTTCAAGTGCGCCCATCCCCCAGTCGGTGCGCACCCACCCCATGCCTAATGGATGTGTATGCCCCTCCCCTCCCCCCACCCGCCCGACACCCACCCGATGAAGGTGATTCCTCTCTGTCCACTTAGGCGTCCATCCGTTCGTACCAATTTGCTGGTGAGCGCGCTCACGTGGTGCTCGTGTGTCCATTCTTGGGATACCTGGCTTACTGGAACGGGTTCCAGCTCTGGCCAGGAGAACACGAGAGGCGCCCTCTCACCGCTGCTCCTCACAGCCGAATGGCACTCTGTGGTGTCCACGCGCCACATTTTATTAATGCACTCCTGGATGGATGGGCACTCGGGTCGCTTCCACGTCTTTGCGATTGTGAATTGTGCCCTAACTGTCACCCTAACCCTTACCCAGCCCGTCTCCTCTGCCCCTGCCTGACGCGCTCCTCCCCGGCCAGGCCCGTCACTGTCCTGGGCCCCCGCCTGACCGGCTCCTCCCCGCCCGGCCTGTCACCGTCCTCTGCCCCTGCCTGACATGCTCCTTCCCGCCCGGCCTCTCACCGTCCTCGGCCCCTGCCTGACCGGCTCCTCCGTCGCCTGGGCCTTCCAAGGGCTTGGTGTGGACGCTGCTTCCAGGAAGCCCTCCAGAAACCCGGCAGCAGGGTGGCCGCAGCAGTCTCCAGCAGCCGTCCCTAAGTCGCGTGAGTGCGGGGGACGTGCCCCCGCTGTGCCGCGGGGGCCCAGCCTGGTGTCTTCCCTGAGGCCCTGCGGCTGCCGGCTGGGCTGCCGCTCCCCGCAAGGGGAGAGCCGCGGAGGTGGGGACCGCCTCCTGATGGGGACGTACACGCAGCTCTCCAAGTCGGATTCCGGGGCTCTCTGTCCTGCCCGAAGGCCCAGCCGGCCTGCGGGTCCTTAGAGTGGCAAAAACCTCCGAAAACTGAGACTGAGGGTCCGGTGGGTGTCTGCACTTTTGTGCTGGGCACCCCAGGGAGGCCCGGGGGCTGGCTGGACAACGTGGTCTGCTGGGCGGGGGGGTTGGAGGAGCAACTGATGCCCTTTGCACTTTGGGTAGCAAGAGTCTGAGGTGTCTCTGAGCCCTGTGCCCTGTGGGGGGGGGCGGGGGGGAGGAGGAGGAGGAGGAGGAGGAGGTGGGAAGGGCCGGGGCCTGCAGTCCTGTTCCCGGGGTGGCACGGCAAGTGGCTTCTTCCACAGGCTGCTTGGCCTGGGCTCCCTGCACCTGGGCCTTTGGAGGACCGGCCCTGTGCTTGCCAACACTTCCTGCAGGGACCCAGAGCTGGGAGGTGGCATCTCTCAGCCCTGGGTCGGGCAGAGCCCCAGCGGGCCATGCCCACAACCTCTCTCAGCACCGGTCCCCCAGAAGGCTCCTTTGGGACCAGGATTCTCTTGCGGTGACTCTTTAAGGTCTGGCCCCTGGATGGAGGGGCACCAGGAGTAGAGGAGCAGGAAGGGGAAGGGGGTGGCCATGCGAGGGGACACTTTGAGGCCAAGTCCCAGCTTCAGCCTGATCCTCCTGGGAACCCCGCTCTGAGACAAGGAGCCGGGCTTCCCATTCCCACAGCAGCCAGTCGTGGGCTGAGGACACCTGGGGCGTTGGGAACTCCCTGGCTTCTCCTTGGTTTAACATCTGGAGCTGCTTGTGAATCGCGCCGCCACACACACCCGAGCGCAGGTGTCTTCCGCACAGACTGCGGGCCTCGCTCTTCTGAATGCCGCTAGCTCGCCACCCACCCACGGGTGAACCCGGTCAGGGTGCTTTCTCTAAGGGGCAGACTCTTTTCCGGGCGGGCTACCGGTGTCTCTGTTTGCTCGTTTCTTTCTTCCATTTCGGGAAAGTCTTCCTTGCTGGGTGTGGAAATCTCCTATGCCTTCCCTCGCCTATTCTGTCAGCTTTAAAATTCTCTTTCAGTTGCCACCCTCACAGATGGATTAGGAAACTCTTTCCGGTGCACTCATTAGTGAAATGACCTCCAGGAAGCTGGAATCCAATATCTAATGGCCGATTTTTAGCGAGTCCACACGCCAGGGTGGTCGGGGTCCAATGCAGCCCCGGCCAGGCCCAGGCCCCTTGGACTGGGCCACAGGAGGACACGGAGGAGGGTCCCGGCCCCCACGAAGCGGTGCCGGCAGTTCTCCACGGGCTTGGGCGTTTTCCAGAGGTAGGAGATGGAGGGGACTGATTTCTTCAGCGCCCCCCAAACCAGGCCACCCCACCCCACCCATGGGACACATCCCCAGAGAGAGACGCCCCATACACTGGCTGTGCCCCAGCCCTGGCCCGGGGGAATAGGCGGCAGCCCACCCACAGGGCGAGGGGGGGGGCGCAGCTGAAAGGGGTTGTGGGGGAGGGCGGCCCCTGGCTGGGGTCAAAGGGCGAGCGTCCCGCGCGTGCGCAGTCAGCGGCAGGCAGCGACGCGCTGGGGGTGGGCAGCGGGTAGGTGAAGGAGGCCGGGCGAGGAGACGAGGGGGGCTGGGAGGGCTCCACCTTGGCGAGTCCAGCCGTGGAGGCGCATCTTGTGTGAGTGTGAGTGAGTGTGAGTGTGTGTGTGTGTGTGTATAGAGAGACAGCCCCCCGCCCCGCCCCGCCCCGCCCATCACCCCCGTCCCTGGGAGCCCGCGGGACCCGGCCGGCGAACTCAACCGGCCCGGCCCGGCGCGGGGCCTGGGGCGGGAGGCGGCGGCGGGGAAGCCCAGAGAGGCTCGGCTTCTTGAGCGGGGCAGGGGCGCCCTCCGCCGCCGCCGTCTAGGGCCACACCACCCTGAACGCCCCCGATCTCGTCTGGTCTCGGAAGCTAAGCGGGGTCGGGCCTGGTTAGTACTTGGATGGGAGACCGCCTGGGAATACCGGGTGCCACAGGCTGCTGCTTTTTTTTTTTTTTTTTTTTTTTTTGCCTCTTGTTCTGTCCCCTTTCTGGGAGCGCGGCGGCGGCCCGGGGTGGGGGTCACCCCCACCCTCAGCGCCCGCCCGCGGTGCCTGGCGCCCCAGCCCGCACCGTGGGGCCTCCTCTTGTCCCAAGCCGCGACACCGCCGCCACGCGGCAGCATGCGTGGCATCTGGACTGTCAGGTCTCAGACCAAAGGTCTGCTCTGTGGGAACCGACACGCTGGAGGAAACCTTGAGAGTCTGAGAGGGGAGGGAGTTCCAGAAGAAGGCCAGGATGTCATTTTGAGGGAGTATGTGACCAGAACTCGTCCCGTTGCTTTTGGGGTTCTATGGGCTACACGCAGGAATCTTTGGTGGTGGCACCTGATGTTGGGGGATCCGGAGTCACACCCAGACCTGCTCCACAGGCCTCCTTTTACTTTTCTCTTCGGATTCATGATTTTTAAAAAGTGTCTCTTACCTCTATGATTGCATTTTCTTTTCTCTCTCTTTTCAAGCAGATGATGGGAGTACAAGTATTCAGGTGACATGTGTTGCCCGTGCCCCCCTCCCCCCTGTGTTCTTTTTTTTTTTTTTTTTTTTTTTTTTTGAGACAGAGTCTCGTTTTGCTGCCCAGGCTAGAGTGAGTGCCATGGCGTCAGCCTAGCTCACGGCAACCTCAATCTCCGGGCTCAAGCAATCCTGCTGCCTCAGCCTCCCGAGTAGTTGGGACTACAGGCATGCACCACCACGCCCGGCTGTGTTTTTCTATATATATTAGTTGGCCAATTAATTTCTTTCTATTTTTAGTAGAGACGGGGGTCTCGCTCTTGCTCAGGCTGGTTTCGAACTCCTGACCTGGAGCAATCCGCCCGCCTCGGCCTCCCAGAGAGCTAGGATTACAGGCGTGAGCCACCGCGCCCGGCCCCCCCTGTGTTCTTATTCATATACCTCTCATGTTGTTGCAGCGTATTGTGGGGGTACCAATGTTAAGGTCGGGTGCCTTGCCCTCTCCAAGCCTCCCCCCTCGGGTCAGAGCTTCAAGTGCGCCCATCCCCCAGTCGGTGCGCACCCACCCCATGCCTAATGGATGTGTATGCCCCTCCCCTCCCCCCACCCGCCCGACACCCACCCGATGAAGGTGATTCCTCTCTGTCCACTTAGGCGTCCATCCGTTCGTACCAATTTGCTGGTGAGCGCGCTCACGTGGTGCTCGTGTGTCCATTCTTGGGATACCTGGCTTACTGGAACGGGTTCCAGCTCTGGCCAGGAGAACACGAGAGGCGCCCTCTCACCGCTGCTCCTCACAGCCGAATGGCACTCCGTGGTGTCCACGCGCCACATTTTATTAATGCACTCCTGGATGGATGGGCACTCGGGTCGCTTCCACGTCTTTGCGATTGTGAATTGTGCCCTAACTGTCACCCTAACCCTTACCCAGCCCGTCTCCTCTGCCCCTGCCTGACGCGCTCCTCCCCGGCCAGGCCCGTCACTGTCCTGGGCCCCCGCCTGACCGGCTCCTCCCCGCCCGGCCTGTCACCGTCCTCTGCCCCTGCCTGACATGCTCCTTCCCGCCCGGCCTCTCACCGTCCTCGGCCCCTGCCTGACCGGCTCCTCCGTCGCCTGGGCCTTCCAAGGGCTTGGTGTGGACGCTGCTTCCAGGAAGCCCTCCAGAAACCCGGCAGCAGGGTGGCCGCAGCAGTCTCCAGCAGCCGTCCCTAAGTCGCGTGAGTGCGGGGGACGTGCCCCCGCTGTGCCGCGGGGGCCCAGCCTGGTGTCTTCCCTGAGGCCCTGCGGCTGCCGGCTGGGCTGCCGCTCCCCGCAAGGGGAGAGCCGCGGAGGTGGGGACCGCCTCCTGATGGGGACGTACACGCAGCTCTCCAAGTCGGATTCCGGGGCTCTCTGTCCTGCCCGAAGGCCCAGCCGGCCTGCGGGTCCTTAGAGTGGCAAAAACCTCCGAAAACTGAGACTGAGGGTCCGGTGGGTGTCTGCACTTTTGTGCTGGGCACCCCAGGGAGGCCCGGGGGCTGGCTGGACAACGTGGTCTGCTGGGCGGGGGGGTTGGAGGAGCAACTGATGCCCTTTGCACTTTGGGTAGCAAGAGTCTGAGGTGTCTCTGAGCCCTGTGCCCTGTGGGGGGGGGCGGGGGGGAGGAGGAGGAGGAGGAGGAGGAGGTGGGAAGGGCCGGGGCCTGCAGTCCTGTTCCCGGGGTGGCACGGCAAGTGGCTTCTTCCACAGGCTGCTTGGCCTGGGCTCCCTGCACCTGGGCCTTTGGAGGACCGGCCCTGTGCTTGCCAACACTTCCTGCAGGGACCCAGAGCTGGGAGGTGGCATCTCTCAGCCCTGGGTCGGGCAGAGCCCCAGCGGGCCATGCCCACAACCTCTCTCAGCACCGGTCCCCCAGAAGGCTCCTTTGGGACCAGGATTCTCTTGCGGTGACTCTTTAAGGTCTGGCCCCTGGATGGAGGGGCACCAGGAGTAGAGGAGCAGGAAGGGGAAGGGGGTGGCCATGCGAGGGGACACTTTGAGGCCAAGTCCCAGCTTCAGCCTGATCCTCCTGGGAACCCCGCTCTGAGACAAGGAGCCGGGCTTCCCATTCCCACAGCAGCCAGTCGTGGGCTGAGGACACCTGGGGCGTTGGGAACTCCCTGGCTTCTCCTTGGTTTAACATCTGGAGCTGCTTGTGAATCGCGCCGCCACACACACCCGAGCGCAGGTGTCTTCCGCACAGACTGCGGGCCTTGCTCTTCTGAATGCCGCTAGCTCGCCACCCACCCACGGGTGAACCCGGTCAGGGTGCTTTCTCTAAGGGGCAGACTCTTTTCCGGGCGGGCTACCGGTGTCTCTGTTTGCTCGTTTCTTTCTTCCATTTCGGGAAAGTCTTCCTTGCTGGGTGTGGAAATCTCCTATGCCTTCCCTCGCCTATTCTGTCAGCTTTAAAATTCTCTTTCAGTTGCCACCCTCACAGATGGATTAGGAAACTCTTTCCGGTGCACTCATTAGTGAAATGACCTCCAGGAAGCTGGAATCCAATATCTAATGGCCGATTTTTAGCGAGTCCACACGCCAGGGTGGTCGGGGTCCAATGCAGCCCCGGCCAGGCCCAGGCCCCTTGGACTGGGCCACAGGAGGACACGGAGGAGGGTCCCGGCCCCCACGAAGCGGTGCCGGCAGTTCTCCACGGGCTTGGGCGTTTTCCAGAGGTAGGAGATGGAGGGGACTGATTTCTTCAGCGCCCCCCAAACCAGGCCACCCCACCCCACCCATGGGACACATCCCCAGAGAGAGACGCCCCATACACTGGCTGTGCCCCAGCCCTGGCCCGGGGGAATAGGCGGCAGCCCACCCACAGGGCGAGGGGGGGGGCGCAGCTGAAAGGGGTTGTGGGGGAGGGCGGCCCCTGGCTGGGGTCAAAGGGCGAGCGTCCCGCGCGTGCGCAGTCAGCGGCAGGCAGCGACGCGCTGGGGGTGGGCAGCGGGTAGGTGAAGGAGGCCGGGCGAGGAGACGAGGGGGGCTGGGAGGGCTCCACCTTGGCGAGTCCAGCCGTGGAGGCGCATCTTGTGTGAGTGTGAGTGAGTGTGAGTGTGTGTGTGTGTGTATAGAGAGACAGCCCCCCGCCCCGCCCCGCCCCGCCCATCACCCCCGTCCCTGGGAGCCCGCGGGACCCGGCCGGCGAACTCAACCGGCCCGGCCCGGCGCGGGGCCTGGGGCGGGAGGCGGCGGCGGGGAAGCCCAGAGAGGCTCGGCTTCTTGAGCGGGGCAGGGGCGCCCTCCGCCGCCGCCGTCTAGGGCCACACCACCCTGAACGCCCCCGATCTCGTCTGGTCTCGGAAGCTAAGCGGGGTCGGGCCTGGTTAGTACTTGGATGGGAGACCGCCTGGGAATACCGGGTGCCACAGGCTGCTGCTTTTTTTTTTTTTTTTTTTTTTTTTGCCTCTTGTTCTGTCCCCTTTCTGGGAGCGCGGCGGCGGCCCGGGGTGGGGGTCACCCCCACCCTCAGCGCCCGCCCGCGGTGCCTGGCGCCCCAGCCCGCACCGTGGGGCCTCCTCTTGTCCCAAGCCGCGACACCGCCGCCACGCGGCAGCATGCGTGGCATCTGGACTGTCAGGTCTCAGACCAAAGGTCTGCTCTGTGGGAACCGACACGCTGGAGGAAACCTTGAGAGTCTGAGAGGGGAGGGAGTTCCAGAAGAAGGCCAGGATGTCATTTTGAGGGAGTATGTGACCAGAACTCGTCCCGTTGCTTTTGGGGTTCTATGGGCTACACGCAGGAATCTTTGGTGGTGGCACCTGATGTTGGGGGATCCGGAGTCACACCCAGACCTGCTCCACAGGCCTCCTTTTACTTTTCTCTTCGGATTCATGATTTTTAAAAAGTGTCTCTTACCTCTATGATTGCATTTTCTTTTCTCTCTCTTTTCAAGCAGATGATGGGAGTACAAGTATTCAGGTGACATGTGTTGCCCGTGCCCCCCTCCCCCCTGTGTTCTTTTTTTTTTTTTTTTTTTTTTTTTTTGAGACAGAGTCTCGTTTTGCTGCCCAGGCTAGAGTGAGTGCCATGGCGTCAGCCTAGCTCACGGCAACCTCAATCTCCGGGCTCAAGCAATCCTGCTGCCTCAGCCTCCCGAGTAGTTGGGACTACAGGCATGCACCACCACGCCCGGCTGTGTTTTTCTATATATATTAGTTGGCCAATTAATTTCTTTCTATTTTTAGTAGAGACGGGGGTCTCGCTCTTGCTCAGGCTGGTTTCGAACTCCTGACCTGGAGCAATCCGCCCGCCTCGGCCTCCCAGAGAGCTAGGATTACAGGCGTGAGCCACCGCGCCCGGCCCCCCCTGTGTTCTTATTCATATACCTCTCATGTTGTTGCAGCGTATTGTGGGGGTACCAATGTTAAGGTCGGGTGCCTTGCCCTCTCCAAGCCTCCCCCCTCGGGTCAGAGCTTCAAGTGCGCCCATCCCCCAGTCGGTGCGCACCCACCCCATGCCTAATGGATGTGTATGCCCCTCCCCTCCCCCCACCCGCCCGACACCCACCCGATGAAGGTGATTCCTCTCTGTCCACTTAGGCGTCCATCCGTTCGTACCAATTTGCTGGTGAGCGCGCTCACGTGGTGCTCGTGTGTCCATTCTTGGGATACCTGGCTTACTGGAACGGGTTCCAGCTCTGGCCAGGAGAACACGAGAGGCGCCCTCTCACCGCTGCTCCTCACAGCCGAATGGCACTCTGTGGTGTCCACGCGCCACATTTTATTAATGCACTCCTGGATGGATGGGCACTCGGGTCGCTTCCACGTCTTTGCGATTGTGAATTGTGCCCTAACTGTCACCCTAACCCTTACCCAGCCCGTCTCCTCTGCCCCTGCCTGACGCGCTCCTCCCCGGCCAGGCCCGTCACTGTCCTGGGCCCCCGCCTGACCGGCTCCTCCCCGCCCGGCCTGTCACCGTCCTCTGCCCCTGCCTGACATGCTCCTTCCCGCCCGGCCTCTCACCGTCCTCGGCCCCTGCCTGACCGGCTCCTCCGTCGCCTGGGCCTTCCAAGGGCTTGGTGTGGACGCTGCTTCCAGGAAGCCCTCCAGAAACCCGGCAGCAGGGTGGCCGCAGCAGTCTCCAGCAGCCGTCCCTAAGTCGCGTGAGTGCGGGGGACGTGCCCCCGCTGTGCCGCGGGGGCCCAGCCTGGTGTCTTCCCTGAGGCCCTGCGGCTGCCGGCTGGGCTGCCGCTCCCCGCAAGGGGAGAGCCGCGGAGGTGGGGACCGCCTCCTGATGGGGACGTACACGCAGCTCTCCAAGTCGGATTCCGGGGCTCTCTGTCCTGCCCGAAGGCCCAGCCGGCCTGCGGGTCCTTAGAGTGGCAAAAACCTCCGAAAACTGAGACTGAGGGTCCGGTGGGTGTCTGCACTTTTGTGCTGGGCACCCCAGGGAGGCCCGGGGGCTGGCTGGACAACGTGGTCTGCTGGGCGGGGGGGTTGGAGGAGCAACTGATGCCCTTTGCACTTTGGGTAGCAAGAGTCTGAGGTGTCTCTGAGCCCTGTGCCCTGTGGGGGGGGGCGGGGGGGAGGAGGAGGAGGAGGAGGAGGAGGTGGGAAGGGCCGGGGCCTGCAGTCCTGTTCCCGGGGTGGCACGGCAAGTGGCTTCTTCCACAGGCTGCTTGGCCTGGGCTCCCTGCACCTGGGCCTTTGGAGGACCGGCCCTGTGCTTGCCAACACTTCCTGCAGGGACCCAGAGCTGGGAGGTGGCATCTCTCAGCCCTGGGTCGGGCAGAGCCCCAGCGGGCCATGCCCACAACCTCTCTCAGCACCGGTCCCCCAGAAGGCTCCTTTGGGACCAGGATTCTCTTGCGGTGACTCTTTAAGGTCTGGCCCCTGGATGGAGGGGCACCAGGAGTAGAGGAGCAGGAAGGGGAAGGGGGTGGCCATGCGAGGGGACACTTTGAGGCCAAGTCCCAGCTTCAGCCTGATCCTCCTGGGAACCCCGCTCTGAGACAAGGAGCCGGGCTTCCCATTCCCACAGCAGCCAGTCGTGGGCTGAGGACACCTGGGGCGTTGGGAACTCCCTGGCTTCTCCTTGGTTTAACATCTGGAGCTGCTTGTGAATCGCGCCGCCACACACACCCGAGCGCAGGTGTCTTCCGCACAGACTGCGGGCCTCGCTCTTCTGAATGCCGCTAGCTCGCCACCCACCCACGGGTGAACCCGGTCAGGGTGCTTTCTCTAAGGGGCAGACTCTTTTCCGGGCGGGCTACCGGTGTCTCTGTTTGCTCGTTTCTTTCTTCCATTTCGGGAAAGTCTTCCTTGCTGGGTGTGGAAATCTCCTATGCCTTCCCTCGCCTATTCTGTCAGCTTTAAAATTCTCTTTCAGTTGCCACCCTCACAGATGGATTAGGAAACTCTTTCCGGTGCACTCATTAGTGAAATGACCTCCAGGAAGCTGGAATCCAATATCTAATGGCCGATTTTTAGCGAGTCCACACGCCAGGGTGGTCGGGGTCCAATGCAGCCCCGGCCAGGCCCAGGCCCCTTGGACTGGGCCACAGGAGGACACGGAGGAGGGTCCCGGCCCCCACGAAGCGGTGCCGGCAGTTCTCCACGGGCTTGGGCGTTTTCCAGAGGTAGGAGATGGAGGGGACTGATTTCTTCAGCGCCCCCCAAACCAGGCCACCCCACCCCACCCATGGGACACATCCCCAGAGAGAGACGCCCCATACACTGGCTGTGCCCCAGCCCTGGCCCGGGGGAATAGGCGGCAGCCCACCCACAGGGCGAGGGGGGGGGCGCAGCTGAAAGGGGTTGTGGGGGAGGGCGGCCCCTGGCTGGGGTCAAAGGGCGAGCGTCCCGCGCGTGCGCAGTCAGCGGCAGGCAGCGACGCGCTGGGGGTGGGCAGCGGGTAGGTGAAGGAGGCCGGGCGAGGAGACGAGGGGGGCTGGGAGGGCTCCACCTTGGCGAGTCCAGCCGTGGAGGCGCATCTTGTGTGAGTGTGAGTGAGTGTGAGTGTGTGTGTGTGTGTGTATAGAGAGACAGCCCCCCGCCCCGCCCCGCCCCGCCCATCACCCCCGTCCCTGGGAGCCCGCGGGACCCGGCCGGCGAACTCAACCGGCCCGGCCCGGCGCGGGGCCTGGGGCGGGAGGCGGCGGCGGGGAAGCCCAGAGAGGCTCGGCTTCTTGAGCGGGGCAGGGGCGCCCTCCGCCGCCGCCGTCTAGGGCCACACCACCCTGAACGCCCCCGATCTCGTCTGGTCTCGGAAGCTAAGCGGGGTCGGGCCTGGTTAGTACTTGGATGGGAGACCGCCTGGGAATACCGGGTGCCACAGGCTGCTGCTTTTTTTTTTTTTTTTTTTTTTTTTGCCTCTTGTTCTGTCCCCTTTCTGGGAGCGCGGCGGCGGCCCGGGGTGGGGGTCACCCCCACCCTCAGCGCCCGCCCGCGGTGCCTGGCGCCCCAGCCCGCACCGTGGGGCCTCCTCTTGTCCCAAGCCGCGACACCGCCGCCACGCGGCAGCATGCGTGGCATCTGGACTGTCAGGTCTCAGACCAAAGGTCTGCTCTGTGGGAACCGACACGCTGGAGGAAACCTTGAGAGTCTGAGAGGGGAGGGAGTTCCAGAAGAAGGCCAGGATGTCATTTTGAGGGAGTATGTGACCAGAACTCGTCCCGTTGCTTTTGGGGTTCTATGGGCTACACGCAGGAATCTTTGGTGGTGGCACCTGATGTTGGGGGATCCGGAGTCACACCCAGACCTGCTCCACAGGCCTCCTTTTACTTTTCTCTTCGGATTCATGATTTTTAAAAAGTGTCTCTTACCTCTATGATTGCATTTTCTTTTCTCTCTCTTTTCAAGCAGATGATGGGAGTACAAGTATTCAGGTGACATGTGTTGCCCGTGCCCCCCTCCCCCCTGTGTTCTTTTTTTTTTTTTTTTTTTTTTTTTGAGACAGAGTCTCGTTTTGCTGCCCAGGCTAGAGTGAGTGCCATGGCGTCAGCCTAGCTCACGGCAACCTCAATCTCCGGGCTCAAGCAATCCTGCTGCCTCAGCCTCCCGAGTAGTTGGGACTACAGGCATGCACCACCACGCCCGGCTGTGTTTTTCTATATATATTAGTTGGCCAATTAATTTCTTTCTATTTTTAGTAGAGACGGGGGTC
Organism: Microcebus murinus; assembly: GCF_040939455.1. Taxonomy (NCBI): domain Eukaryota; kingdom Metazoa; phylum Chordata; class Mammalia; order Primates; family Cheirogaleidae; genus Microcebus; species Microcebus murinus. The sequence goes on along the minus strand of NW_027438966.1, from coordinate 30,910 downwards.
TCGCTCTTGCTCAGGCTGGTTTCGAACTCCTGACCTGGAGCAATCCGCCCGCCTCGGCCTCCCAGAGAGCTAGGATTACAGGCGTGAGCCACCGCGCCCGGCCCCCCCTGTGTTCTTATTCATATACCTCTCATGTTGTTGCAGCGTATTGTGGGGGTACCAATGTTAAGGTCGGGTGCCTTGCCCTCTCCAAGCCTCCCCCCTCGGGTCAGAGCTTCAAGTGCGCCCATCCCCCAGTCGGTGCGCACCCACCCCATGCCTAATGGATGTGTATGCCCCTCCCCTCCCCCCACCCGCCCGACACCCACCCGATGAAGGTGATTCCTCTCTGTCCACTTAGGCGTCCATCCGTTCGTACCAATTTGCTGGTGAGCGTGCTCACGTGGTGCTCGTGTGTCCATTCTTGGGATACCTGGCTTACTGGAACGGGTTCCAGCTCTGGCCAGGAGAACACGAGAGGCGCCCTCTCACCGCTGCTCCTCACAGCCGAATGGCACTCCGTGGTGTCCACGCGCCACATTTTATTAATGCACTCCTGGATGGATGGGCACTCGGGTCGCTTCCACGTCTTTGCGATTGTGAATTGTGCCCTAACTGTCACCCTAACCCTTACCCAGCCCGTCTCCTCTGCCCCTGCCTGACGCGCTCCTCCCCGGCCAGGCCCGTCACTGTCCTGGGCCCCCGCCTGACCGGCTCCTCCCCGCCCGGCCTGTCACCGTCCTCTGCCCCTGCCTGACATGCTCCTTCCCGCCCGGCCTCTCACCGTCCTCGGCCCCTGCCTGACCGGCTCCTCCGTCGCCTGGGCCTTCCAAGGGCTTGGTGTGGACGCTGCTTCCAGGAAGCCCTCCAGAAACCCGGCAGCAGGGTGGCCGCAGCAGTCTCCAGCAGCCGTCCCTAAGTCGCGTGAGTGCGGGGGACGTGCCCCCGCTGTGCCGCGGGGGCCCAGCCTGGTGTCTTCCCTGAGGCCCTGCGGCTGCCGGCTGGGCTGCCGCTCCCCGCAAGGGGAGAGCCGCGGAGGTGGGGACCGCCTCCTGATGGGGACGTACACGCAGCTCTCCAAGTCGGATTCCGGGGCTCTCTGTCCTGCCCGAAGGCCCAGCCGGCCTGCGGGTCCTTAGAGTGGCAAAAACCTCCGAAAACTGAGACTGAGGGTCCGGTGGGTGTCTGCACTTTTGTGCTGGGCACCCCAGGGAGGCCCGGGGGCTGGCTGGACAACGTGGTCTGCTGGGCGGGGGGGTTGGAGGAGCAACTGATGCCCTTTGCACTTTGGGTAGCAAGAGTCTGAGGTGTCTCTGAGCCCTGTGCCCTGTGGGGGGGGGCGGGGGGGAGGAGGAGGAGGAGGAGGAGGAGGTGGGAAGGGCCGGGGCCTGCAGTCCTGTTCCCGGGGTGGCACGGCAAGTGGCTTCTTCCACAGGCTGCTTGGCCTGGGCTCCCTGCACCTGGGCCTTTGGAGGACCGGCCCTGTGCTTGCCAACACTTCCTGCAGGGACCCAGAGCTGGGAGGTGGCATCTCTCAGCCCTGGGTCGGGCAGAGCCCCAGCGGGCCATGCCCACAACCTCTCTCAGCACCGGTCCCCCAGAAGGCTCCTTTGGGACCAGGATTCTCTTGCGGTGACTCTTTAAGGTCTGGCCCCTGGATGGAGGGGCACCAGGAGTAGAGGAGCAGGAAGGGGAAGGGGGTGGCCATGCGAGGGGACACTTTGAGGCCAAGTCCCAGCTTCAGCCTGATCCTCCTGGGAACCCCGCTCTGAGACAAGGAGCCGGGCTTCCCATTCCCACAGCAGCCAGTCGTGGGCTGAGGACACCTGGGGCGTTGGGAACTCCCTGGCTTCTCCTTGGTTTAACATCTGGAGCTGCTTGTGAATCGCGCCGCCACACACACCCGAGCGCAGGTGTCTTCCGCACAGACTGCGGGCCTCGCTCTTCTGAATGCCGCTAGCTCGCCACCCACCCACGGGTGAACCCGGTCAGGGTGCTTTCTCTAAGGGGCAGACTCTTTTCCGGGCGGGCTACCGGTGTCTCTGTTTGCTCGTTTCTTTCTTCCATTTCGGGAAAGTCTTCCTTGCTGGGTGTGGAAATCTCCTATGCCTTCCCTCGCCTATTCTGTCAGCTTTAAAATTCTCTTTCAGTTGCCACCCTCACAGATGGATTAGGAAACTCTTTCCGGTGCACTCATTAGTGAAATGACCTCCAGGAAGCTGGAATCCAATATCTAATGGCCGATTTTTAGCGAGTCCACACGCCAGGGTGGTCGGGGTCCAATGCAGCCCCGGCCAGGCCCAGGCCCCTTGGACTGGGCCACAGGAGGACACGGAGGAGGGTCCCGGCCCCCACGAAGCGGTGCCGGCAGTTCTCCACGGGCTTGGGCGTTTTCCAGAGGTAGGAGATGGAGGGGACTGATTTCTTCAGCGCCCCCCAAACCAGGCCACCCCACCCCACCCATGGGACACATCCCCAGAGAGAGACGCCCCATACACTGGCTGTGCCCCAGCCCTGGCCCGGGGGAATAGGCGGCAGCCCACCCACAGGGCGAGGGGGGGGGCGCAGCTGAAAGGGGTTGTGGGGGAGGGCGGCCCCTGGCTGGGGTCAAAGGGCGAGCGTCCCGCGCGTGCGCAGTCAGCGGCAGGCAGCGACGCGCTGGGGGTGGGCAGCGGGTAGGTGAAGGAGGCCGGGCGAGGAGACGAGGGGGGCTGGGAGGGCTCCACCTTGGCGAGTCCAGCCGTGGAGGCGCATCTTGTGTGAGTGTGAGTGAGTGTGAGTGTGTGTGTGTGTGTGTATAGAGAGACAGCCCCCCGCCCCGCCCCGCCCCGCCCATCACCCCCGTCCCTGGGAGCCCGCGGGACCCGGCCGGCGAACTCAACCGGCCCGGCCCGGCGCGGGGCCTGGGGCGGGAGGCGGCGGCGGGGAAGCCCAGAGAGGCTCGGCTTCTTGAGCGGGGCAGGGGCGCCCTCCGCCGCCGCCGTCTAGGGCCACACCACCCTGAACGCCCCCGATCTCGTCTGGTCTCGGAAGCTAAGCGGGGTCGGGCCTGGTTAGTACTTGGATGGGAGACCGCCTGGGAATACCGGGTGCCACAGGCTGCTGCTTTTTTTTTTTTTTTTTTTTTTTTGCCTCTTGTTCTGTCCCCTTTCTGGGAGCGCGGCGGCGGCCCGGGGTGGGGGTCACCCCCACCCTCAGCGCCCGCCCGCGGTGCCTGGCGCCCCAGCCCTCACCGTGGGGCCTCCTCTTGTCCCAAGCCGCGACACCGCCGCCACGCGGCAGCATGCGTGGCATCTGGACTGTCAGGTCTCAGACCAAAGGTCTGCTCTGTGGGAACCGACACGCTGGAGGAAACCTTGAGAGTCTGAGAGGGGAGGGAGTTCCAGAAGAAGGCCAGGATGTCATTTTGAGGGAGTATGTGACCAGAACTCGTCCCGTTGCTTTTGGGGTTCTATGGGCTACACGCAGGAATCTTTGGTGGTGGCACCTGATGTTGGGGGATCCGGAGTCACACCCAGACCTGCTCCACAGGCCTCCTTTTACTTTTCTCTTCGGATTCATGATTTTTAAAAAGTGTCTCTTACCTCTATGATTGCATTTTCTTTTCTCTCTCTTTTCAAGCAGATGATGGGAGTACAAGTATTCAGGTGACATGTGTTGCCCGTGCCCCCCTCCCCCCTGTGTTCTTTTTTTTTTTTTTTTTTTTTTTTTTTTGAGACAGAGTCTCGTTTTGCTGCCCAGGCTAGAGTGAGTGCCATGGCGTCAGCCTAGCCCACGGCAACCTCAATCTCCGGGCTCAAGCAATCCTGCTGCCTCAGCCTCCCGAGTAGTTGGGACTACAGGCATGCACCACCACGCCCGGCTGTGTTTTTCTATATATATTAGTTGGCCAATTAATTTCTTTCTATTTTTAGTAGAGACGGGGGTCTCGCTCTTGCTCAGGCTGGTTTCGAACTCCTGACCTGGAGCAATCCGCCCGCCTCGGCCTCCCAGAGAGCTAGGATTACAGGCGTGAGCCACCGCGCCCGGCCCCCCCTGTGTTCTTATTCATATACCTCTCATGTTGTTGCAGGGTATTGTGGGGGTACCAATGTTAAGGTCGGGTGCCTTGCCCTCTCCAAGCCTCCCCCCTCGGGTCAGAGCTTCAAGTGCGCCCATCCCCCAGTCGGTGCGCACCCACCCCATGCCTAATGGATGTGTATGCCCCTCCCCTCCCCCCACCCGCCCGACACCCACCCGATGAAGGTGATTCCTCTCTGTCCACTTAGGCGTCCATCCGTTCGTATCAATTTGCTGGTGAGCGCGCTCACGTGGTGCTCGTGTGTCCATTCTTGGGATACCTGGCTTACTGGAACGGGTTCCAGCTCTGGCCAGGAGAACACGAGAGGCGCCCTCTCACCGCTGCTCCTCACAGCCGAATGGCACTCCGTGGTGTCCACGCGCCACATTTTATTAATGCACTCCTGGATGGATGGGCACTCGGGTCGCTTCCACGTCTTTGCGATTGTGAATTGTGCCCTAACTGTCACCCTAACCCTTACCCAGCCCGTCTCCTCTGCCCCTGCCTGACGCGCTCCTCCCCGGCCAGGCCCGTCACTGTCCTGGGCCCCCGCCTGACCGGCTCCTCCCCGCCCGGCCTGTCACCGTCCTCTGCCCCTGCCTGACATGCTCCTTCCCGCCCGGCCTCTCACCGTCCTCGGCCCCTGCCTGACCGGCTCCTCCGTCGCCTGGGCCTTCCAAGGGCTTGGTGTGGACGCTGCTTCCAGGAAGCCCTCCAGAAACCCGGCAGCAGGGTGGCCGCAGCAGTCTCCAGCAGCCGTCCCTAAGTCGCGTGAGTGCGGGGGACGTGCCCCCGCTGTGCCGCGGGGGCCCAGCCTGGTGTCTTCCCTGAGGCCCTGCGGCTGCCGGCTGGGCTGCCGCTCCCCGCAAGGGGAGAGCCGCGGAGGTGGGGACCGCCTCCTGATGGGGACGTACACGCAGCTCTCCAAGTCGGATTCCGGGGCTCTCTGTCCTGCCCGAAGGCCCAGCCGGCCTGCGGGTCCTTAGAGTGGCAAAAACCTCCGAAAACTGAGACTGAGGGTCCGGTGGGTGTCTGCACTTTTGTGCTGGGCACCCCAGGGAGGCCCGGGGGCTGGCTGGACAACGTGGTCTGCTGGGCGGGGGGGTTGGAGGAGCAACTGATGCCCTTTGCACTTTGGGTAGCAAGAGTCTGAGGTGTCTCTGAGCCCTGTGCCCTGTGGGGGGGGGCGGGGGGGAGGAGGAGGAGGAGGAGGAGGAGGTGGGAAGGGCCGGGGCCTGCAGTCCTGTTCCCGGGGTGGCACGGCAAGTGGCTTCTTCCACAGGCTGCTTGGCCTGGGCTCCCTGCACCTGGGCCTTTGGAGGACCGGCCCTGTGCTTGCCAACACTTCCTGCAGGGACCCAGAGCTGGGAGGTGGCATCTCTCAGCCCTGGGTCGGGCAGAGCCCCAGCGGGCCATGCCCACAACCTCTCTCAGCACCGGTCCCCCAGAAGGCTCCTTTGGGACCAGGATTCTCTTGCGGTGACTCTTTAAGGTCTGGCCCCTGGATGGAGGGGCACCAGGAGTAGAGGAGCAGGAAGGGGAAGGGGGTGGCCATGCGAGGGGACACTTTGAGGCCAAGTCCCAGCTTCAGCCTGATCCTCCTGGGAACCCCGCTCTGAGACAAGGAGCCGGGCTTCCCATTCCCACAGCAGCCAGTCGTGGGCTGAGGACACCTGGGGCGTTGGGAACTCCCTGGCTTCTCCTTGGTTTAACATCTGGAGCTGCTTGTGAATCGCGCCGCCACACACACCCGAGCGCAGGTGTCTTCCGCACAGACTGCGGGCCTCGCTCTTCTGAATGCCGCTAGCTCGCCACCCACCCACGGGTGAACCCGGTCAGGGTGCTTTCTCTAAGGGGCAGACTCTTTTCCGGGCGGGCTACCGGTGTCTCTGTTTGCTCGTTTCTTTCTTCCATTTCGGGAAAGTCTTCCTTGCTGGGTGTGGAAATCTCCTATGCCTTCCCTCGCCTATTCTGTCAGCTTTAAAATTCTCTTTCAGTTGCCACCCTCACAGATGGATTAGGAAACTCTTTCCGGTGCACTCATTAGTGAAATGACCTCCAGGAAGCTGGAATCCAATATCTAATGGCCGATTTTTAGCGAGTCCACACGCCAGGGTGGTCGGGGTCCAATGCAGCCCCGGCCAGGCCCAGGCCCCTTGGACTGGGCCACAGGAGGACACGGAGGAGGGTCCCGGCCCCCACGAAGCGGTGCCGGCAGTTCTCCACGGGCTTGGGCGTTTTCCAGAGGTAGGAGATGGAGGGGACTGATTTCTTCAGCGCCCCCCAAACCAGGCCACCCCACCCCACCCATGGGACACATCCCCAGAGAGAGACGCCCCATACACTGGCTGTGCCCCAGCCCTGGCCCGGGGGAATAGGCGGCAGCCCACCCACAGGGCGAGGGGGGGGGCGCAGCTGAAAGGGGTTGTGGGGGAGGGCGGCCCCTGGCTGGGGTCAAAGGGCGAGCGTCCCGCGCGTGCGCAGTCAGCGGCAGGCAGCGACGCGCTGGGGGTGGGCAGCGGGTAGGTGAAGGAGGCCGGGCGAGGAGACGAGGGGGGCTGGGAGGGCTCCACCTTGGCGAGTCCAGCCGTGGAGGCGCATCTTGTGTGAGTGTGAGTGAGTGTGAGTGTGTGTGTGTGTGTATAGAGAGACAGCCCCCCGCCCCGCCCCGCCCCGCCCATCACCCCCGTCCCTGGGAGCCCGCGGGACCCGGCCGGCGAACTCAACCGGCCCGGCCCGGCGCGGGGCCTGGGGCGGGAGGCGGCGGCGGGGAAGCCCAGAGAGGCTCGGCTTCTTGAGCGGGGCAGGGGCGCCCTCCGCCGCCGCCGTCTAGGGCCACACCACCCTGAACGCCCCCGATCTCGTCTGGTCTCGGAAGCTAAGCGGGGTCGGGCCTGGTTAGTACTTGGATGGGAGACCGCCTGGGAATACCGGGTGCCACAGGCTGCTGCTTTTTTTTTTTTTTTTTTTTTTTTGCCTCTTGTTCTGTCCCCTTTCTGGGAGCGCGGCGGCGGCCCGGGGTGGGGGTCACCCCCACCCTCAGCGCCCGCCCGCGGTGCCTGGCGCCCCAGCCCTCACCGTGGGGCCTCCTCTTGTCCCAAGCCGCGACACCGCCGCCACGCGGCAGCATGCGTGGCATCTGGACTGTCAGGTCTCAGACCAAAGGTCTGCTCTGTGGGAACCGACACGCTGGAGGAAACCTTGAGAGTCTGAGAGGGGAGGGAGTTCCAGAAGAAGGCCAGGATGTCATTTTGAGGGAGTATGTGACCAGAACTCGTCCCGTTGCTTTTGGGGTTCTATGGGCTACACGCAGGAATCTTTGGTGGTGGCACCTGATGTTGGGGGATCCGGAGTCACACCCAGACCTGCTCCACAGGCCTCCTTTTACTTTTCTCTTCGGATTCATGATTTTTAAAAAGTGTCTCTTACCTCTATGATTGCATTTTCTTTTCTCTCTCTTTTCAAGCAGATGATGGGAGTACAAGTATTCAGGTGACATGTGTTGCCCGTGCCCCCCTCCCCCCTGTGTTCTTTTTTTTTTTTTTTTTTTTTTTTTTGAGACAGAGTCTCGTTTTGCTGCCCAGGCTAGAGTGAGTGCCATGGCGTCAGCCTAGCTCACGGCAACCTCAATCTCCGGGCTCAAGCAATCCTGCTGCCTCAGCCTCCCGAGTAGTTGGGACTACAGGCATGCACCACCACGCCCGGCTGTGTTTTTCTATATATATTAGTTGGCCAATTAATTTCTTTCTATTTTTAGTAGAGACGGGGGTCTCGCTCTTGCTCAGGCTGGTTTCGAACTCCTGACCTGGAGCAATCCGCCCGCCTCGGCCTCCCAGAGAGCTAGGATTACAGGCGTGAGCCACCGCGCCCGGCCCCCCCTGTGTTCTTATTCATATACCTCTCATGTTGTTGCAGGGTATTGTGGGGGTACCAATGTTAAGGTCGGGTGCCTTGCCCTCTCCAAGCCTCCCCCCTCGGGTCAGAGCTTCAAGTGCGCCCATCCCCCAGTCGGTGCGCACCCACCCCATGCCTAATGGATGTGTATGCCCCTCCCCTCCCCCCACCCGCCCGACACCCACCCGATGAAGGTGATTCCTCTCTGTCCACTTAGGCGTCCATCCGTTCGTATCAATTTGCTGGTGAGCGCGCTCACGTGGTGCTCGTGTGTCCATTCTTGGGATACCTGGCTTACTGGAACGGGTTCCAGCTCTGGCCAGGAGAACACGAGAGGCGCCCTCTCACCGCTGCTCCTCACAGCCGAATGGCACTCCGTGGTGTCCACGCGCCACATTTTATTAATGCACTCCTGGATGGATGGGCACTCGGGTCGCTTCCACGTCTTTGCGATTGTGAATTGTGCCCTAACTGTCACCCTAACCCTTACCCAGCCCGTCTCCTCTGCCCCTGCCTGACGCGCTCCTCCCCGGCCAGGCCCGTCACTGTCCTGGGCCCCCGCCTGACCGGCTCCTCCCCGCCCGGCCTGTCACCGTCCTCTGCCCCTGCCTGACATGCTCCTTCCCGCCCGGCCTCTCACCGTCCTCGGCCCCTGCCTGACCGGCTCCTCCGTCGCCTGGGCCTTCCAAGGGCTTGGTGTGGACGCTGCTTCCAGGAAGCCCTCCAGAAACCCGGCAGCAGGGTGGCCGCAGCAGTCTCCAGCAGCCGTCCCTAAGTCGCGTGAGTGCGGGGGACGTGCCCCCGCTGTGCCGCGGGGGCCCAGCCTGGTGTCTTCCCTGAGGCCCTGCGGCTGCCGGCTGGGCTGCCGCTCCCCGCAAGGGGAGAGCCGCGGAGGTGGGGACCGCCTCCTGATGGGGACGTACACGCAGCTCTCCAAGTCGGATTCCGGGGCTCTCTGTCCTGCCCGAAGGCCCAGCCGGCCTGCGGGTCCTTAGAGTGGCAAAAACCTCCGAAAACTGAGACTGAGGGTCCGGTGGGTGTCTGCACTTTTGTGCTGGGCACCCCAGGGAGGCCCGGGGGCTGGCTGGACAACGTGGTCTGCTGGGCGGGGGGGTTGGAGGAGCAACTGATGCCCTTTGCACTTTGGGTAGCAAGAGTCTGAGGTGTCTCTGAGCCCTGTGCCCTGTGGGGGGGGGCGGGGGGGAGGAGGAGGAGGAGGAGGAGGAGGTGGGAAGGGCCGGGGCCTGCAGTCCTGTTCCCGGGGTGGCACGGCAAGTGGCTTCTTCCACAGGCTGCTTGGCCTGGGCTCCCTGCACCTGGGCCTTTGGAGGACCGGCCCTGTGCTTGCCAACACTTCCTGCAGGGACCCAGAGCTGGGAGGTGGCATCTCTCAGCCCTGGGTCGGGCAGAGCCCCAGCGGGCCATGCCCACAACCTCTCTCAGCACCGGTCCCCCAGAAGGCTCCTTTGGGACCAGGATTCTCTTGCGGTGACTCTTTAAGGTCTGGCCCCTGGATGGAGGGGCACCAGGAGTAGAGGAGCAGGAAGGGGAAGGGGGTGGCCATGCGAGGGGACACTTTGAGGCCAAGTCCCAGCTTCAGCCTGATCCTCCTGGGAACCCCGCTCTGAGACAAGGAGCCGGGCTTCCCATTCCCACAGCAGCCAGTCGTGGGCTGAGGACACCTGGGGCGTTGGGAACTCCCTGGCTTCTCCTTGGTTTAACATCTGGAGCTGCTTGTGAATCGCGCCGCCACACACACCCGAGCGCAGGTGTCTTCCGCACAGACTGCGGGCCTCGCTCTTCTGAATGCCGCTAGCTCGCCACCCACCCACGGGTGAACCCGGTCAGGGTGCTTTCTCTAAGGGGCAGACTCTTTTCCGGGCGGGCTACCGGTGTCTCTGTTTGCTCGTTTCTTTCTTCCATTTCGGGAAAGTCTTCCTTGCTGGGTGTGGAAATCTCCTATGCCTTCCCTCGCCTATTCTGTCAGCTTTAAAATTCTCTTTCAGTTGCCACCCTCACAGATGGATTAGGAAACTCTTTCCGGTGCACTCATTAGTGAAATGACCTCCAGGAAGCTGGAATCCAATATCTAATGGCCGATTTTTAGCGAGTCCACACGCCAGGGTGGTCGGGGTCCAATGCAGCCCCGGCCAGGCCCAGGCCCCTTGGACTGGGCCACAGGAGGACACGGAGGAGGGTCCCGGCCCCCACGAAGCGGTGCCGGCAGTTCTCCACGGGCTTGGGCGTTTTCCAGAGGTAGGAGATGGAGGGGACTGATTTCTTCAGCGCCCCCCAAACCAGGCCACCCCACCCCACCCATGGGACACATCCCCAGAGAGAGACGCCCCATACACTGGCTGTGCCCCAGCCCTGGCCCGGGGGAATAGGCGGCAGCCCACCCACAGGGCGAGGGGGGGGGGCGCAGCTGAAAGGGGTTGTGGGGGAGGGCGGCCCCTGGCTGGGGTCAAAGGGCGAGCGTCCCGCGCGTGCGCAGTCAGCGGCAGGCAGCGACGCGCTGGGGGTGGGCAGCGGGTAGGTGAAGGAGGCCGGGCGAGGAGACGAGGGGGGCTGGGAGGGCTCCACCTTGGCGAGTCCAGCCGTGGAGGCGCATCTTGTGTGAGTGTGAGTGAGTGTGAGTGTGTGTGTGTGTGTATAGAGAGACAGCCCCCCGCCCCGCCCCGCCCCGCCCATCACCCCCGTCCCTGGGAGCCCGCGGGACCCGGCCGGCGAACTCAACCGGCCCGGCCCGGCGCGGGGCCTGGGGCGGGAGGCGGCGGCGGGGAAGCCCAGAGAGGCTCGGCTTCTTGAGCGGGGCAGGGGCGCCCTCCGCCGCCGCCGTCTAGGGCCACACCACCCTGAACGCCCCCGATCTCGTCTGGTCTCGGAAGCTAAGCGGGGTCGGGCCTGGTTAGTACTTGGATGGGAGACCGCCTGGGAATACCGGGTGCCACAGGCTGCTGCTTTTTTTTTTTTTTTTTTTTTTTTTGCCTCTTGTTCTGTCCCCTTTCTGGGAGCGCGGCGGCGGCCCGGGGTGGGGGTCACCCCCACCCTCAGCGCCCGCCCGCGGTGCCTGGCGCCCCAGCCCGCACCGTGGGGCCTCCTCTTGTCCCAAGCCGCGACACCGCCGCCACGCGGCAGCATGCGTGGCATCTGGACTGTCAGGTCTCAGACCAAAGGTCTGCTCTGTGGGAACCGACACGCTGGAGGAAACCTTGAGAGTCTGAGAGGGGAGGGAGTTCCAGAAGAAGGCCAGGATGTCATTTTGAGGGAGTATGTGACCAGAACTCGTCCCGTTGCTTTTGGGGTTCTATGGGCTACACGCAGGAATCTTTGGTGGTGGCACCTGATGTTGGGGGATCCGGAGTCACACCCAGACCTGCTCCACAGGCCTCCTTTTACTTTTCTCTTCGGATTCATGATTTTTAAAAAGTGTCTCTTACCTCTATGATTGCATTTTCTTTTCTCTCTCTTTTCAAGCAGATGATGGGAGTACAAGTATTCAGGTGACATGTGTTGCCCGTGCCCCCCTCCCCCCTGTGTTCTTTTTTTTTTTTTTTTTTTTTTTTTTTGAGACAGAGTCTCGTTTTGCTGCCCAGGCTAGAGTGAGTGCCATGGCGTCAGCCTAGCTCACGGCAACCTCAATCTCCGGGCTCAAGCAATCCTGCTGCCTCAGCCTCCCGAGTAGTTGGGACTACAGGCATGCACCACCACGCCCGGCTGTGTTTTTCTATATATATTAGTTGGCCAATTAATTTCTTTCTATTTTTAGTAGAGACGGGGGTCTCGCTCTTGCTCAGGCTGGTTTCGAACTCCTGACCTGGAGCAATCCGCCCGCCTCGGCCTCCCAGAGAGCTAGGATTACAGGCGTGAGCCACCGCGCCCGGCCCCCCCTGTGTTCTTATTCATATACCTCTCATGTTGTTGCAGCGTATTGTGGGGGTACCAATGTTAAGGTCGGGTGCCTTGCCCTCTCCAAGCCTCCCCCCTCGGGTCAGAGCTTCAAGTGCGCCCATCCCCCAGTCGGTGCGCACCCACCCCATGCCTAATGGATGTGTATGCCCCTCCCCTCCCCCCACCCGCCCGACACCCACCCGATGAAGGTGATTCCTCTCTGTCCACTTAGGCGTCCATCCGTTCGTACCAATTTGCTGGTGAGCGCGCTCACGTGGTGCTCGTGTGTCCATTCTTGGGATACCTGGCTTACTGGAACGGGTTCCAGCTCTGGCCAGGAGAACACGAGAGGCGCCCTCTCACCGCTGCTCCTCACAGCCGAATGGCACTCCGTGGTGTCCACGCGCCACATTTTATTAATGCACTCCTGGATGGATGGGCACTCGGGTCGCTTCCACGTCTTTGCGATTGTGAATTGTGCCCTAACTGTCACCCTAACCCTTACCCAGCCCGTCTCCTCTGCCCCTGCCTGACGCGCTCCTCCCCGGCCAGGCCCGTCACTGTCCTGGGCCCCCGCCTGACCGGCTCCTCCCCGCCCGGCCTGTCACCGTCCTCTGCCCCTGCCTGACATGCTCCTTCCCGCCCGGCCTCTCACCGTCCTCGGCCCCTGCCTGACCGGCTCCTCCGTCGCCTGGGCCTTCCAAGGGCTTGGTGTGGACGCTGCTTCCAGGAAGCCCTCCAGAAACCCGGCAGCAGGGTGGCCGCAGCAGTCTCCAGCAGCCGTCCCTAAGTCGCGTGAGTGCGGGGGACGTGCCCCCGCTGTGCCGCGGGGGCCCAGCCTGGTGTCTTCCCTGAGGCCCTGCGGCTGCCGGCTGGGCTGCCGCTCCCCGCAAGGGGAGAGCCGCGGAGGTGGGGACCGCCTCCTGATGGGGACGTACACGCAGCTCTCCAAGTCGGATTCCGGGGCTCTCTGTCCTGCCCGAAGGCCCAGCCGGCCTGCGGGTCCTTAGAGTGGCAAAAACCTCCGAAAACTGAGACTGAGGGTCCGGTGGGTGTCTGCACTTTTGTGCTGGGCACCCCAGGGAGGCCCGGGGGCTGGCTGGACAACGTGGTCTGCTGGGCGGGGGGGTTGGAGGAGCAACTGATGCCCTTTGCACTTTGGGTAGCAAGAGTCTGAGGTGTCTCTGAGCCCTGTGCCCTGTGGGGGGGGGCGGGGGGGAGGAGGAGGAGGAGGAGGAGGAGGTGGGAAGGGCCGGGGCCTGCAGTCCTGTTCCCGGGGTGGCACGGCAAGTGGCTTCTTCCACAGGCTGCTTGGCCTGGGCTCCCTGCACCTGGGCCTTTGGAGGACCGGCCCTGTGCTTGCCAACACTTCCTGCAGGGACCCAGAGCTGGGAGGTGGCATCTCTCAGCCCTGGGTCGGGCAGAGCCCCAGCGGGCCATGCCCACAACCTCTCTCAGCACCGGTCCCCCAGAAGGCTCCTTTGGGACCAGGATTCTCTTGCGGTGACTCTTTAAGGTCTGGCCCCTGGATGGAGGGGCACCAGGAGTAGAGGAGCAGGAAGGGGAAGGGGGTGGCCATGCGAGGGGACACTTTGAGGCCAAGTCCCAGCTTCAGCCTGATCCTCCTGGGAACCCCGCTCTGAGACAAGGAGCCGGGCTTCCCATTCCCACAGCAGCCAGTCGTGGGCTGAGGACACCTGGGGCGTTGGGAACTCCCTGGCTTCTCCTTGGTTTAACATCTGGAGCTGCTTGTGAATCGCGCCGCCACACACACCCGAGCGCAGGTGTCTTCCGCACAGACTGCGGGCCTCGCTCTTCTGAATGCCGCTAGCTCGCCACCCACCCACGGGTGAACCCGGTCAGGGTGCTTTCTCTAAGGGGCAGACTCTTTTCCGGGCGGGCTACCGGTGTCTCTGTTTGCTCGTTTCTTTCTTCCATTTCGGGAAAGTCTTCCTTGCTGGGTGTGGAAATCTCCTATGCCTTCCCTCGCCTATTCTGTCAGCTTTAAAATTCTCTTTCAGTTGCCACCCTCACAGATGGATTAGGAAACTCTTTCCGGTGCACTCATTAGTGAAATGACCTCCAGGAAGCTGGAATCCAATATCTAATGGCCGATTTTTAGCGAGTCCACACGCCAGGGTGGTCGGGGTCCAATGCAGCCCCGGCCAGGCCCAGGCCCCTTGGACTGGGCCACAGGAGGACACGGAGGAGGGTCCCGGCCCCCACGAAGCGGTGCCGGCAGTTCTCCACGGGCTTGGGCGTTTTCCAGAGGTAGGAGATGGAGGGGACTGATTTCTTCAGCGCCCCCCAAACCAGGCCACCCCACCCCACCCATGGGACACATCCCCAGAGAGAGACGCCCCATACACTGGCTGTGCCCCAGCCCTGGCCCGGGGGAATAGGCGGCAGCCCACCCACAGGGCGAGGGGGGGGGCGCAGCTGAAAGGGGTTGTGGGGGAGGGCGGCCCCTGGCTGGGGTCAAAGGGCGAGCGTCCCGCGCGTGCGCAGTCAGCGGCAGGCAGCGACGCGCTGGGGGTGGGCAGCGGGTAGGTGAAGGAGGCCGGGCGAGGAGACGAGGGGGGCTGGGAGGGCTCCACCTTGGCGAGTCCAGCCGTGGAGGCGCATCTTGTGTGAGTGTGAGTGAGTGTGAGTGTGTGTGTGTGTGTGTATAGAGAGACAGCCCCCCGCCCCGCCCCGCCCCGCCCATCACCCCCGTCCCTGGGAGCCCGCGGGACCCGGCCGGCGAACTCAACCGGCCCGGCCCGGCGCGGGGCCTGGGGCGGGAGGCGGCGGCGGGGAAGCCCAGAGAGGCTCGGCTTCTTGAGCGGGGCAGGGGCGCCCTCCGCCGCCGCCGTCTAGGGCCACACCACCCTGAACGCCCCCGATCTCGTCTGGTCTCGGAAGCTAAGCGGGGTCGGGCCTGGTTAGTACTTGGATGGGAGACCGCCTGGGAATACCGGGTGCCACAGGCTGCTGCTTTTTTTTTTTTTTTTTTTTTTTTTGCCTCTTGTTCTGTCCCCTTTCTGGGAGCGCGGCGGCGGCCCGGGGTGGGGGTCACCCCCACCCTCAGCGCCCGCCCGCGGTGCCTGGCGCCCCAGCCCGCACCGTGGGGCCTCCTCTTGTCCCAAGCCGCGACACCGCCGCCACGCGGCAGCATGCGTGGCATCTGGACTGTCAGGTCTCAGACCAAAGGTCTGCTCTGTGGGAACCGACACGCTGGAGGAAACCTTGAGAGTCTGAGAGGGGAGGGAGTTCCAGAAGAAGGCCAGGATGTCATTTTGAGGGAGTATGTGACCAGAACTCGTCCCGTTGCTTTTGGGGTTCTATGGGCTACACGCAGGAATCTTTGGTGGTGGCACCTGATGTTGGGGGATCCGGAGTCACACCCAGACCTGCTCCACAGGCCTCCTTTTACTTTTCTCTTCGGATTCATGATTTTTAAAAAGTGTCTCTTACCTCTATGATTGCATTTTCTTTTCTCTCTCTTTTCAAGCAGATGATGGGAGTACAAGTATTCAGGTGACATGTGTTGCCCGTGCCCCCCTCCCCCCTGTGTTCTTTTTTTTTTTTTTTTTTTTTTTTTGAGACAGAGTCTCGTTTTGCTGCCCAGGCTAGAGTGAGTGCCATGGCGTCAGCCTAGCTCACGGCAACCTCAATCTCCGGGCTCAAGCAATCCTGCTGCCTCAGCCTCCCGAGTAGTTGGGACTACAGGCATGCACCACCACGCCCGGCTGTGTTTTTCTATATATATTAGTTGGCCAATTAATTTCTTTCTATTTTTAGTAGAGACGGGGGTCTCGCTCTTGCTCAGGCTGGTTTCGAACTCCTGACCTGGAGCAATCCGCCCGCCTCGGCCTCCCAGAGAGCTAGGATTACAGGCGTGAGCCACCGCGCCCGGCCCCCCCTGTGTTCTTATTCATATACCTCTCATGTTGTTGCAGCGTATTGTGGGGGTACCAATGTTAAGGTCGGGTGCCTTGCCCTCTCCAAGCCTCCCCCCTCGGGTCAGAGCTTCAAGTGCGCCCATCCCCCAGTCGGTGCGCACCCACCCCATGCCTAATGGATGTGTATGCCCCTCCCCTCCCCCCACCCGCCCGACACCCACCCGATGAAGGTGATTCCTCTCTGTCCACTTAGGCGTCCATCCGTTCGTACCAATTTGCTGGTGAGCGCGCTCACGTGGTGCTCGTGTGTCCATTCTTGGGATACCTGGCTTACTGGAACGGGTTCCAGCTCTGGCCAGGAGAACACGAGAGGCGCCCTCTCACCGCTGCTCCTCACAGCCGAATGGCACTCCGTGGTGTCCACGCGCCACATTTTATTAATGCACTCCTGGATGGATGGGCACTCGGGTCGCTTCCACGTCTTTGCGATTGTGAATTGTGCCCTAACTGTCACCCTAACCCTTACCCAGCCCGTCTCCTCTGCCCCTGCCTGACGCGCTCCTCCCCGGCCAGGCCCGTCACTGTCCTGGGCCCCCGCCTGACCGGCTCCTCCCCGCCCGGCCTGTCACCGTCCTCTGCCCCTGCCTGACATGCTCCTTCCCGCCCGGCCTCTCACCGTCCTCGGCCCCTGCCTGACCGGCTCCTCCGTCGCCTGGGCCTTCCAAGGGCTTGGTGTGGACGCTGCTTCCAGGAAGCCCTCCAGAAACCCGGCAGCAGGGTGGCCGCAGCAGTCTCCAGCAGCCGTCCCTAAGTCGCGTGAGTGCGGGGGACGTGCCCCCGCTGTGCCGCGGGGGCCCAGCCTGGTGTCTTCCCTGAGGCCCTGCGGCTGCCGGCTGGGCTGCCGCTCCCCGCAAGGGGAGAGCCGCGGAGGTGGGGACCGCCTCCTGATGGGGACGTACACGCAGCTCTCCAAGTCGGATTCCGGGGCTCTCTGTCCTGCCCGAAGGCCCAGCCGGCCTGCGGGTCCTTAGAGTGGCAAAAACCTCCGAAAACTGAGACTGAGGGTCCGGTGGGTGTCTGCACTTTTGTGCTGGGCACCCCAGGGAGGCCCGGGGGCTGGCTGGACAACGTGGTCTGCTGGGCGGGGGGGTTGGAGGAGCAACTGATGCCCTTTGCACTTTGGGTAGCAAGAGTCTGAGGTGTCTCTGAGCCCTGTGCCCTGTGGGGGGGGGCGGGGGGGAGGAGGAGGAGGAGGAGGAGGAGGTGGGAAGGGCCGGGGCCTGCAGTCCTGTTCCCGGGGTGGCACGGCAAGTGGCTTCTTCCACAGGCTGCTTGGCCTGGGCTCCCTGCACCTGGGCCTTTGGAGGACCGGCCCTGTGCTTGCCAACACTTCCTGCAGGGACCCAGAGCTGGGAGGTGGCATCTCTCAGCCCTGGGTCGGGCAGAGCCCCAGCGGGCCATGCCCACAACCTCTCTCAGCACCGGTCCCCCAGAAGGCTCCTTTGGGACCAGGATTCTCTTGCGGTGACTCTTTAAGGTCTGGCCCCTGGATGGAGGGGCACCAGGAGTAGAGGAGCAGGAAGGGGAAGGGGGTGGCCATGCGAGGGGACACTTTGAGGCCAAGTCCCAGCTTCAGCCTGATCCTCCTGGGAACCCCGCTCTGAGACAAGGAGCCGGGCTTCCCATTCCCACAGCAGCCAGTCGTGGGCTGAGGACACCTGGGGCGTTGGGAACTCCCTGGCTTCTCCTTGGTTTAACATCTGGAGCTGCTTGTGAATCGCGCCGCCACACACACCCGAGCGCAGGTGTCTTCCGCACAGACTGCGGGCCTTGCTCTTCTGAATGCCGCTAGCTCGCCACCCACCCACGGGTGAACCCGGTCAGGGTGCTTTCTCTAAGGGGCAGACTCTTTTCCGGGCGGGCTACCGGTGTCTCTGTTTGCTCGTTTCTTTCTTCCATTTCGGGAAAGTCTTCCTTGCTGGGTGTGGAAATCTCCTATGCCTTCCCTCGCCTATTCTGTCAGCTTTAAAATTCTCTTTCAGTTGCCACCCTCACAGATGGATTAGGAAACTCTTTCCGGTGCACTCATTAGTGAAATGACCTCCAGGAAGCTGGAATCCAATATCTAATGGCCGATTTTTAGCGAGTCCACACGCCAGGGTGGTCGGGGTCCAATGCAGCCCCGGCCAGGCCCAGGCCCCTTGGACTGGGCCACAGGAGGACACGGAGGAGGGTCCCGGCCCCCACGAAGCGGTGCCGGCAGTTCTCCACGGGCTTGGGCGTTTTCCAGAGGTAGGAGATGGAGGGGACTGATTTCTTCAGCGCCCCCCAAACCAGGCCACCCCACCCCACCCATGGGACACATCCCCAGAGAGAGACGCCCCATACACTGGCTGTGCCCCAGCCCTGGCCCGGGGGAATAGGCGGCAGCCCACCCACAGGGCGAGGGGGGGGGCGCAGCTGAAAGGGGTTGTGGGGGAGGGCGGCCCCTGGCTGGGGTCAAAGGGCGAGCGTCCCGCGCGTGCGCAGTCAGCGGCAGGCAGCGACGCGCTGGGGGTGGGCAGCGGGTAGGTGAAGGAGGCCGGGCGAGGAGACGAGGGGGGCTGGGAGGGCTCCACCTTGGCGAGTCCAGCCGTGGAGGCGCATCTTGTGTGAGTGTGAGTGAGTGTGAGTGTGTGTGTGTGTGTATAGAGAGACAGCCCCCCGCCCCGCCCCGCCCCGCCCATCACCCCCGTCCCTGGGAGCCCGCGGGACCCGGCCGGCGAACTCAACCGGCCCGGCCCGGCGCGGGGCCTGGGGCGGGAGGCGGCGGCGGGGAAGCCCAGAGAGGCTCGGCTTCTTGAGCGGGGCAGGGGCGCCCTCCGCCGCCGCCGTCTAGGGCCACACCACCCTGAACGCCCCCGATCTCGTCTGGTCTCGGAAGCTAAGCGGGGTCGGGCCTGGTTAGTACTTGGATGGGAGACCGCCTGGGAATACCGGGTGCCACAGGCTGCTGCTTTTTTTTTTTTTTTTTTTTTTTTTGCCTCTTGTTCTGTCCCCTTTCTGGGAGCGCGGCGGCGGCCCGGGGTGGGGGTCACCCCCACCCTCAGCGCCCGCCCGCGGTGCCTGGCGCCCCAGCCCGCACCGTGGGGCCTCCTCTTGTCCCAAGCCGCGACACCGCCGCCACGCGGCAGCATGCGTGGCATCTGGACTGTCAGGTCTCAGACCAAAGGTCTGCTCTGTGGGAACCGACACGCTGGAGGAAACCTTGAGAGTCTGAGAGGGGAGGGAGTTCCAGAAGAAGGCCAGGATGTCATTTTGAGGGAGTATGTGACCAGAACTCGTCCCGTTGCTTTTGGGGTTCTATGGGCTACACGCAGGAATCTTTGGTGGTGGCACCTGATGTTGGGGGATCCGGAGTCACACCCAGACCTGCTCCACAGGCCTCCTTTTACTTTTCTCTTCGGATTCATGATTTTTAAAAAGTGTCTCTTACCTCTATGATTGCATTTTCTTTTCTCTCTCTTTTCAAGCAGATGATGGGAGTACAAGTATTCAGGTGACATGTGTTGCCCGTGCCCCCCTCCCCCCTGTGTTCTTTTTTTTTTTTTTTTTTTTTTTTTTTGAGACAGAGTCTCGTTTTGCTGCCCAGGCTAGAGTGAGTGCCATGGCGTCAGCCTAGCTCACGGCAACCTCAATCTCCGGGCTCAAGCAATCCTGCTGCCTCAGCCTCCCGAGTAGTTGGGACTACAGGCATGCACCACCACGCCCGGCTGTGTTTTTCTATATATATTAGTTGGCCAATTAATTTCTTTCTATTTTTAGTAGAGACGGGGGTCTCGCTCTTGCTCAGGCTGGTTTCGAACTCCTGACCTGGAGCAATCCGCCCGCCTCGGCCTCCCAGAGAGCTAGGATTACAGGCGTGAGCCACCGCGCCCGGCCCCCCCTGTGTTCTTATTCATATACCTCTCATGTTGTTGCAGCGTATTGTGGGGGTACCAATGTTAAGGTCGGGTGCCTTGCCCTCTCCAAGCCTCCCCCCTCGGGTCAGAGCTTCAAGTGCGCCCATCCCCCAGTCGGTGCGCACCCACCCCATGCCTAATGGATGTGTATGCCCCTCCCCTCCCCCCACCCGCCCGACACCCACCCGATGAAGGTGATTCCTCTCTGTCCACTTAGGCGTCCATCCGTTCGTACCAATTTGCTGGTGAGCGCGCTCACGTGGTGCTCGTGTGTCCATTCTTGGGATACCTGGCTTACTGGAACGGGTTCCAGCTCTGGCCAGGAGAACACGAGAGGCGCCCTCTCACCGCTGCTCCTCACAGCCGAATGGCACTCTGTGGTGTCCACGCGCCACATTTTATTAATGCACTCCTGGATGGATGGGCACTCGGGTCGCTTCCACGTCTTTGCGATTGTGAATTGTGCCCTAACTGTCACCCTAACCCTTACCCAGCCCGTCTCCTCTGCCCCTGCCTGACGCGCTCCTCCCCGGCCAGGCCCGTCACTGTCCTGGGCCCCCGCCTGACCGGCTCCTCCCCGCCCGGCCTGTCACCGTCCTCTGCCCCTGCCTGACATGCTCCTTCCCGCCCGGCCTCTCACCGTCCTCGGCCCCTGCCTGACCGGCTCCTCCGTCGCCTGGGCCTTCCAAGGGCTTGGTGTGGACGCTGCTTCCAGGAAGCCCTCCAGAAACCCGGCAGCAGGGTGGCCGCAGCAGTCTCCAGCAGCCGTCCCTAAGTCGCGTGAGTGCGGGGGACGTGCCCCCGCTGTGCCGCGGGGGCCCAGCCTGGTGTCTTCCCTGAGGCCCTGCGGCTGCCGGCTGGGCTGCCGCTCCCCGCAAGGGGAGAGCCGCGGAGGTGGGGACCGCCTCCTGATGGGGACGTACACGCAGCTCTCCAAGTCGGATTCCGGGGCTCTCTGTCCTGCCCGAAGGCCCAGCCGGCCTGCGGGTCCTTAGAGTGGCAAAAACCTCCGAAAACTGAGACTGAGGGTCCGGTGGGTGTCTGCACTTTTGTGCTGGGCACCCCAGGGAGGCCCGGGGGCTGGCTGGACAACGTGGTCTGCTGGGCGGGGGGGTTGGAGGAGCAACTGATGCCCTTTGCACTTTGGGTAGCAAGAGTCTGAGGTGTCTCTGAGCCCTGTGCCCTGTGGGGGGGGGCGGGGGGGAGGAGGAGGAGGAGGAGGAGGAGGTGGGAAGGGCCGGGGCCTGCAGTCCTGTTCCCGGGGTGGCACGGCAAGTGGCTTCTTCCACAGGCTGCTTGGCCTGGGCTCCCTGCACCTGGGCCTTTGGAGGACCGGCCCTGTGCTTGCCAACACTTCCTGCAGGGACCCAGAGCTGGGAGGTGGCATCTCTCAGCCCTGGGTCGGGCAGAGCCCCAGCGGGCCATGCCCACAACCTCTCTCAGCACCGGTCCCCCAGAAGGCTCCTTTGGGACCAGGATTCTCTTGCGGTGACTCTTTAAGGTCTGGCCCCTGGATGGAGGGGCACCAGGAGTAGAGGAGCAGGAAGGGGAAGGGGGTGGCCATGCGAGGGGACACTTTGAGGCCAAGTCCCAGCTTCAGCCTGATCCTCCTGGGAACCCCGCTCTGAGACAAGGAGCCGGGCTTCCCATTCCCACAGCAGCCAGTCGTGGGCTGAGGACACCTGGGGCGTTGGGAACTCCCTGGCTTCTCCTTGGTTTAACATCTGGAGCTGCTTGTGAATCGCGCCGCCACACACACCCGAGCGCAGGTGTCTTCCGCACAGACTGCGGGCCTCGCTCTTCTGAATGCCGCTAGCTCGCCACCCACCCACGGGTGAACCCGGTCAGGGTGCTTTCTCTAAGGGGCAGACTCTTTTCCGGGCGGGCTACCGGTGTCTCTGTTTGCTCGTTTCTTTCTTCCATTTCGGGAAAGTCTTCCTTGCTGGGTGTGGAAATCTCCTATGCCTTCCCTCGCCTATTCTGTCAGCTTTAAAATTCTCTTTCAGTTGCCACCCTCACAGATGGATTAGGAAACTCTTTCCGGTGCACTCATTAGTGAAATGACCTCCAGGAAGCTGGAATCCAATATCTAATGGCCGATTTTTAGCGAGTCCACACGCCAGGGTGGTCGGGGTCCAATGCAGCCCCGGCCAGGCCCAGGCCCCTTGGACTGGGCCACAGGAGGACACGGAGGAGGGTCCCGGCCCCCACGAAGCGGTGCCGGCAGTTCTCCACGGGCTTGGGCGTTTTCCAGAGGTAGGAGATGGAGGGGACTGATTTCTTCAGCGCCCCCCAAACCAGGCCACCCCACCCCACCCATGGGACACATCCCCAGAGAGAGACGCCCCATACACTGGCTGTGCCCCAGCCCTGGCCCGGGGGAATAGGCGGCAGCCCACCCACAGGGCGAGGGGGGGGGCGCAGCTGAAAGGGGTTGTGGGGGAGGGCGGCCCCTGGCTGGGGTCAAAGGGCGAGCGTCCCGCGCGTGCGCAGTCAGCGGCAGGCAGCGACGCGCTGGGGGTGGGCAGCGGGTAGGTGAAGGAGGCCGGGCGAGGAGACGAGGGGGGCTGGGAGGGCTCCACCTTGGCGAGTCCAGCCGTGGAGGCGCATCTTGTGTGAGTGTGAGTGAGTGTGAGTGTGTGTGTGTGTGTGTATAGAGAGACAGCCCCCCGCCCCGCCCCGCCCCGCCCATCACCCCCGTCCCTGGGAGCCCGCGGGACCCGGCCGGCGAACTCAACCGGCCCGGCCCGGCGCGGGGCCTGGGGCGGGAGGCGGCGGCGGGGAAGCCCAGAGAGGCTCGGCTTCTTGAGCGGGGCAGGGGCGCCCTCCGCCGCCGCCGTCTAGGGCCACACCACCCTGAACGCCCCCGATCTCGTCTGGTCTCGGAAGCTAAGCGGGGTCGGGCCTGGTTAGTACTTGGATGGGAGACCGCCTGGGAATACCGGGTGCCACAGGCTGCTGCTTTTTTTTTTTTTTTTTTTTTTTTTGCCTCTTGTTCTGTCCCCTTTCTGGGAGCGCGGCGGCGGCCCGGGGTGGGGGTCACCCCCACCCTCAGCGCCCGCCCGCGGTGCCTGGCGCCCCAGCCCGCACCGTGGGGCCTCCTCTTGTCCCAAGCCGCGACACCGCCGCCACGCGGCAGCATGCGTGGCATCTGGACTGTCAGGTCTCAGACCAAAGGTCTGCTCTGTGGGAACCGACACGCTGGAGGAAACCTTGAGAGTCTGAGAGGGGAGGGAGTTCCAGAAGAAGGCCAGGATGTCATTTTGAGGGAGTATGTGACCAGAACTCGTCCCGTTGCTTTTGGGGTTCTATGGGCTACACGCAGGAATCTTTGGTGGTGGCACCTGATGTTGGGGGATCCGGAGTCACACCCAGACCTGCTCCACAGGCCTCCTTTTACTTTTCTCTTCGGATTCATGATTTTTAAAAAGTGTCTCTTACCTCTATGATTGCATTTTCTTTTCTCTCTCTTTTCAAGCAGATGATGGGAGTACAAGTATTCAGGTGACATGTGTTGCCCGTGCCCCCCTCCCCCCTGTGTTCTTTTTTTTTTTTTTTTTTTTTTTTTGAGACAGAGTCTCGTTTTGCTGCCCAGGCTAGAGTGAGTGCCATGGCGTCAGCCTAGCTCACGGCAACCTCAATCTCCGGGCTCAAGCAATCCTGCTGCCTCAGCCTCCCGAGTAGTTGGGACTACAGGCATGCACCACCACGCCCGGCTGTGTTTTTCTATATATATTAGTTGGCCAATTAATTTCTTTCTATTTTTAGTAGAGACGGGGGTCTCGCTCTTGCTCAGGCTGGTTTCGAACTCCTGACCTGGAGCAATCCGCCCGCCTCGGCCTCCCAGAGAGCTAGGATTACAGGCGTGAGCCACCGCGCCCGGCCCCCCCTGTGTTCTTATTCATATACCTCTCATGTTGTTGCAGCGTATTGTGGGGGTACCAATGTTAAGGTCGGGTGCCTTGCCCTCTCCAAGCCTCCCCCCTCGGGTCAGAGCTTCAAGTGCGCCCATCCCCCAGTCGGTGCGCACCCACCCCATGCCTAATGGATGTGTATGCCCCTCCCCTCCCCCCACCCGCCCGACACCCACCCGATGAAGGTGATTCCTCTCTGTCCACTTAGGCGTCCATCCGTTCGTACCAATTTGCTGGTGAGCGTGCTCACGTGGTGCTCGTGTGTCCATTCTTGGGATACCTGGCTTACTGGAACGGGTTCCAGCTCTGGCCAGGAGAACACGAGAGGCGCCCTCTCACCGCTGCTCCTCACAGCCGAATGGCACTCCGTGGTGTCCACGCGCCACATTTTATTAATGCACTCCTGGATGGATGGGCACTCGGGTCGCTTCCACGTCTTTGCGATTGTGAATTGTGCCCTAACTGTCACCCTAACCCTTACCCAGCCCGTCTCCTCTGCCCCTGCCTGACGCGCTCCTCCCCGGCCAGGCCCGTCACTGTCCTGGGCCCCCGCCTGACCGGCTCCTCCCCGCCCGGCCTGTCAC
The DNA here is from genome assembly GCF_040939455.1 of Microcebus murinus. NCBI lineage: Eukaryota > Metazoa > Chordata > Mammalia > Primates > Cheirogaleidae > Microcebus > Microcebus murinus. The sequence continues at coordinate 6,763 of NW_027438966.1, read as the reverse complement.
CGTCCTCTGCCCCTGCCTGACATGCTCCTTCCCGCCCGGCCTCTCACCGTCCTCGGCCCCTGCCTGACCGGCTCCTCCGTCGCCTGGGCCTTCCAAGGGCTTGGTGTGGACGCTGCTTCCAGGAAGCCCTCCAGAAACCCGGCAGCAGGGTGGCCGCAGCAGTCTCCAGCAGCCGTCCCTAAGTCGCGTGAGTGCGGGGGACGTGCCCCCGCTGTGCCGCGGGGGCCCAGCCTGGTGTCTTCCCTGAGGCCCTGCGGCTGCCGGCTGGGCTGCCGCTCCCCGCAAGGGGAGAGCCGCGGAGGTGGGGACCGCCTCCTGATGGGGACGTACACGCAGCTCTCCAAGTCGGATTCCGGGGCTCTCTGTCCTGCCCGAAGGCCCAGCCGGCCTGCGGGTCCTTAGAGTGGCAAAAACCTCCGAAAACTGAGACTGAGGGTCCGGTGGGTGTCTGCACTTTTGTGCTGGGCACCCCAGGGAGGCCCGGGGGCTGGCTGGACAACGTGGTCTGCTGGGCGGGGGGGTTGGAGGAGCAACTGATGCCCTTTGCACTTTGGGTAGCAAGAGTCTGAGGTGTCTCTGAGCCCTGTGCCCTGTGGGGGGGGGCGGGGGGGAGGAGGAGGAGGAGGAGGAGGAGGTGGGAAGGGCCGGGGCCTGCAGTCCTGTTCCCGGGGTGGCACGGCAAGTGGCTTCTTCCACAGGCTGCTTGGCCTGGGCTCCCTGCACCTGGGCCTTTGGAGGACCGGCCCTGTGCTTGCCAACACTTCCTGCAGGGACCCAGAGCTGGGAGGTGGCATCTCTCAGCCCTGGGTCGGGCAGAGCCCCAGCGGGCCATGCCCACAACCTCTCTCAGCACCGGTCCCCCAGAAGGCTCCTTTGGGACCAGGATTCTCTTGCGGTGACTCTTTAAGGTCTGGCCCCTGGATGGAGGGGCACCAGGAGTAGAGGAGCAGGAAGGGGAAGGGGGTGGCCATGCGAGGGGACACTTTGAGGCCAAGTCCCAGCTTCAGCCTGATCCTCCTGGGAACCCCGCTCTGAGACAAGGAGCCGGGCTTCCCATTCCCACAGCAGCCAGTCGTGGGCTGAGGACACCTGGGGCGTTGGGAACTCCCTGGCTTCTCCTTGGTTTAACATCTGGAGCTGCTTGTGAATCGCGCCGCCACACACACCCGAGCGCAGGTGTCTTCCGCACAGACTGCGGGCCTCGCTCTTCTGAATGCCGCTAGCTCGCCACCCACCCACGGGTGAACCCGGTCAGGGTGCTTTCTCTAAGGGGCAGACTCTTTTCCGGGCGGGCTACCGGTGTCTCTGTTTGCTCGTTTCTTTCTTCCATTTCGGGAAAGTCTTCCTTGCTGGGTGTGGAAATCTCCTATGCCTTCCCTCGCCTATTCTGTCAGCTTTAAAATTCTCTTTCAGTTGCCACCCTCACAGATGGATTAGGAAACTCTTTCCGGTGCACTCATTAGTGAAATGACCTCCAGGAAGCTGGAATCCAATATCTAATGGCCGATTTTTAGCGAGTCCACACGCCAGGGTGGTCGGGGTCCAATGCAGCCCCGGCCAGGCCCAGGCCCCTTGGACTGGGCCACAGGAGGACACGGAGGAGGGTCCCGGCCCCCACGAAGCGGTGCCGGCAGTTCTCCACGGGCTTGGGCGTTTTCCAGAGGTAGGAGATGGAGGGGACTGATTTCTTCAGCGCCCCCCAAACCAGGCCACCCCACCCCACCCATGGGACACATCCCCAGAGAGAGACGCCCCATACACTGGCTGTGCCCCAGCCCTGGCCCGGGGGAATAGGCGGCAGCCCACCCACAGGGCGAGGGGGGGGGCGCAGCTGAAAGGGGTTGTGGGGGAGGGCGGCCCCTGGCTGGGGTCAAAGGGCGAGCGTCCCGCGCGTGCGCAGTCAGCGGCAGGCAGCGACGCGCTGGGGGTGGGCAGCGGGTAGGTGAAGGAGGCCGGGCGAGGAGACGAGGGGGGCTGGGAGGGCTCCACCTTGGCGAGTCCAGCCGTGGAGGCGCATCTTGTGTGAGTGTGAGTGAGTGTGAGTGTGTGTGTGTGTGTGTATAGAGAGACAGCCCCCCGCCCCGCCCCGCCCCGCCCATCACCCCCGTCCCTGGGAGCCCGCGGGACCCGGCCGGCGAACTCAACCGGCCCGGCCCGGCGCGGGGCCTGGGGCGGGAGGCGGCGGCGGGGAAGCCCAGAGAGGCTCGGCTTCTTGAGCGGGGCAGGGGCGCCCTCCGCCGCCGCCGTCTAGGGCCACACCACCCTGAACGCCCCCGATCTCGTCTGGTCTCGGAAGCTAAGCGGGGTCGGGCCTGGTTAGTACTTGGATGGGAGACCGCCTGGGAATACCGGGTGCCACAGGCTGCTGCTTTTTTTTTTTTTTTTTTTTTTTTGCCTCTTGTTCTGTCCCCTTTCTGGGAGCGCGGCGGCGGCCCGGGGTGGGGGTCACCCCCACCCTCAGCGCCCGCCCGCGGTGCCTGGCGCCCCAGCCCTCACCGTGGGGCCTCCTCTTGTCCCAAGCCGCGACACCGCCGCCACGCGGCAGCATGCGTGGCATCTGGACTGTCAGGTCTCAGACCAAAGGTCTGCTCTGTGGGAACCGACACGCTGGAGGAAACCTTGAGAGTCTGAGAGGGGAGGGAGTTCCAGAAGAAGGCCAGGATGTCATTTTGAGGGAGTATGTGACCAGAACTCGTCCCGTTGCTTTTGGGGTTCTATGGGCTACACGCAGGAATCTTTGGTGGTGGCACCTGATGTTGGGGGATCCGGAGTCACACCCAGACCTGCTCCACAGGCCTCCTTTTACTTTTCTCTTCGGATTCATGATTTTTAAAAAGTGTCTCTTACCTCTATGATTGCATTTTCTTTTCTCTCTCTTTTCAAGCAGATGATGGGAGTACAAGTATTCAGGTGACATGTGTTGCCCGTGCCCCCCTCCCCCCTGTGTTCTTTTTTTTTTTTTTTTTTTTTTTTTTTTGAGACAGAGTCTCGTTTTGCTGCCCAGGCTAGAGTGAGTGCCATGGCGTCAGCCTAGCCCACGGCAACCTCAATCTCCGGGCTCAAGCAATCCTGCTGCCTCAGCCTCCCGAGTAGTTGGGACTACAGGCATGCACCACCACGCCCGGCTGTGTTTTTCTATATATATTAGTTGGCCAATTAATTTCTTTCTATTTTTAGTAGAGACGGGGGTCTCGCTCTTGCTCAGGCTGGTTTCGAACTCCTGACCTGGAGCAATCCGCCCGCCTCGGCCTCCCAGAGAGCTAGGATTACAGGCGTGAGCCACCGCGCCCGGCCCCCCCTGTGTTCTTATTCATATACCTCTCATGTTGTTGCAGGGTATTGTGGGGGTACCAATGTTAAGGTCGGGTGCCTTGCCCTCTCCAAGCCTCCCCCCTCGGGTCAGAGCTTCAAGTGCGCCCATCCCCCAGTCGGTGCGCACCCACCCCATGCCTAATGGATGTGTATGCCCCTCCCCTCCCCCCACCCGCCCGACACCCACCCGATGAAGGTGATTCCTCTCTGTCCACTTAGGCGTCCATCCGTTCGTATCAATTTGCTGGTGAGCGCGCTCACGTGGTGCTCGTGTGTCCATTCTTGGGATACCTGGCTTACTGGAACGGGTTCCAGCTCTGGCCAGGAGAACACGAGAGGCGCCCTCTCACCGCTGCTCCTCACAGCCGAATGGCACTCCGTGGTGTCCACGCGCCACATTTTATTAATGCACTCCTGGATGGATGGGCACTCGGGTCGCTTCCACGTCTTTGCGATTGTGAATTGTGCCCTAACTGTCACCCTAACCCTTACCCAGCCCGTCTCCTCTGCCCCTGCCTGACGCGCTCCTCCCCGGCCAGGCCCGTCACTGTCCTGGGCCCCCGCCTGACCGGCTCCTCCCCGCCCGGCCTGTCACCGTCCTCTGCCCCTGCCTGACATGCTCCTTCCCGCCCGGCCTCTCACCGTCCTCGGCCCCTGCCTGACCGGCTCCTCCGTCGCCTGGGCCTTCCAAGGGCTTGGTGTGGACGCTGCTTCCAGGAAGCCCTCCAGAAACCCGGCAGCAGGGTGGCCGCAGCAGTCTCCAGCAGCCGTCCCTAAGTCGCGTGAGTGCGGGGGACGTGCCCCCGCTGTGCCGCGGGGGCCCAGCCTGGTGTCTTCCCTGAGGCCCTGCGGCTGCCGGCTGGGCTGCCGCTCCCCGCAAGGGGAGAGCCGCGGAGGTGGGGACCGCCTCCTGATGGGGACGTACACGCAGCTCTCCAAGTCGGATTCCGGGGCTCTCTGTCCTGCCCGAAGGCCCAGCCGGCCTGCGGGTCCTTAGAGTGGCAAAAACCTCCGAAAACTGAGACTGAGGGTCCGGTGGGTGTCTGCACTTTTGTGCTGGGCACCCCAGGGAGGCCCGGGGGCTGGCTGGACAACGTGGTCTGCTGGGCGGGGGGGTTGGAGGAGCAACTGATGCCCTTTGCACTTTGGGTAGCAAGAGTCTGAGGTGTCTCTGAGCCCTGTGCCCTGTGGGGGGGGGCGGGGGGGAGGAGGAGGAGGAGGAGGAGGAGGTGGGAAGGGCCGGGGCCTGCAGTCCTGTTCCCGGGGTGGCACGGCAAGTGGCTTCTTCCACAGGCTGCTTGGCCTGGGCTCCCTGCACCTGGGCCTTTGGAGGACCGGCCCTGTGCTTGCCAACACTTCCTGCAGGGACCCAGAGCTGGGAGGTGGCATCTCTCAGCCCTGGGTCGGGCAGAGCCCCAGCGGGCCATGCCCACAACCTCTCTCAGCACCGGTCCCCCAGAAGGCTCCTTTGGGACCAGGATTCTCTTGCGGTGACTCTTTAAGGTCTGGCCCCTGGATGGAGGGGCACCAGGAGTAGAGGAGCAGGAAGGGGAAGGGGGTGGCCATGCGAGGGGACACTTTGAGGCCAAGTCCCAGCTTCAGCCTGATCCTCCTGGGAACCCCGCTCTGAGACAAGGAGCCGGGCTTCCCATTCCCACAGCAGCCAGTCGTGGGCTGAGGACACCTGGGGCGTTGGGAACTCCCTGGCTTCTCCTTGGTTTAACATCTGGAGCTGCTTGTGAATCGCGCCGCCACACACACCCGAGCGCAGGTGTCTTCCGCACAGACTGCGGGCCTCGCTCTTCTGAATGCCGCTAGCTCGCCACCCACCCACGGGTGAACCCGGTCAGGGTGCTTTCTCTAAGGGGCAGACTCTTTTCCGGGCGGGCTACCGGTGTCTCTGTTTGCTCGTTTCTTTCTTCCATTTCGGGAAAGTCTTCCTTGCTGGGTGTGGAAATCTCCTATGCCTTCCCTCGCCTATTCTGTCAGCTTTAAAATTCTCTTTCAGTTGCCACCCTCACAGATGGATTAGGAAACTCTTTCCGGTGCACTCATTAGTGAAATGACCTCCAGGAAGCTGGAATCCAATATCTAATGGCCGATTTTTAGCGAGTCCACACGCCAGGGTGGTCGGGGTCCAATGCAGCCCCGGCCAGGCCCAGGCCCCTTGGACTGGGCCACAGGAGGACACGGAGGAGGGTCCCGGCCCCCACGAAGCGGTGCCGGCAGTTCTCCACGGGCTTGGGCGTTTTCCAGAGGTAGGAGATGGAGGGGACTGATTTCTTCAGCGCCCCCCAAACCAGGCCACCCCACCCCACCCATGGGACACATCCCCAGAGAGAGACGCCCCATACACTGGCTGTGCCCCAGCCCTGGCCCGGGGGAATAGGCGGCAGCCCACCCACAGGGCGAGGGGGGGGGCGCAGCTGAAAGGGGTTGTGGGGGAGGGCGGCCCCTGGCTGGGGTCAAAGGGCGAGCGTCCCGCGCGTGCGCAGTCAGCGGCAGGCAGCGACGCGCTGGGGGTGGGCAGCGGGTAGGTGAAGGAGGCCGGGCGAGGAGACGAGGGGGGCTGGGAGGGCTCCACCTTGGCGAGTCCAGCCGTGGAGGCGCATCTTGTGTGAGTGTGAGTGAGTGTGAGTGTGTGTGTGTGTGTATAGAGAGACAGCCCCCCGCCCCGCCCCGCCCCGCCCATCACCCCCGTCCCTGGGAGCCCGCGGGACCCGGCCGGCGAACTCAACCGGCCCGGCCCGGCGCGGGGCCTGGGGCGGGAGGCGGCGGCGGGGAAGCCCAGAGAGGCTCGGCTTCTTGAGCGGGGCAGGGGCGCCCTCCGCCGCCGCCGTCTAGGGCCACACCACCCTGAACGCCCCCGATCTCGTCTGGTCTCGGAAGCTAAGCGGGGTCGGGCCTGGTTAGTACTTGGATGGGAGACCGCCTGGGAATACCGGGTGCCACAGGCTGCTGCTTTTTTTTTTTTTTTTTTTTTTTTGCCTCTTGTTCTGTCCCCTTTCTGGGAGCGCGGCGGCGGCCCGGGGTGGGGGTCACCCCCACCCTCAGCGCCCGCCCGCGGTGCCTGGCGCCCCAGCCCTCACCGTGGGGCCTCCTCTTGTCCCAAGCCGCGACACCGCCGCCACGCGGCAGCATGCGTGGCATCTGGACTGTCAGGTCTCAGACCAAAGGTCTGCTCTGTGGGAACCGACACGCTGGAGGAAACCTTGAGAGTCTGAGAGGGGAGGGAGTTCCAGAAGAAGGCCAGGATGTCATTTTGAGGGAGTATGTGACCAGAACTCGTCCCGTTGCTTTTGGGGTTCTATGGGCTACACGCAGGAATCTTTGGTGGTGGCACCTGATGTTGGGGGATCCGGAGTCACACCCAGACCTGCTCCACAGGCCTCCTTTTACTTTTCTCTTCGGATTCATGATTTTTAAAAAGTGTCTCTTACCTCTATGATTG